>NW_026889772.1:13455000-13967500 GCF_033153115.1 Saccostrea echinata | reverse complement strand
TAACACTGCACTAGTATATCTCATTCTCTTTAAATTCATTAAATTCATTAATCAGGTTTCACAACAAGGGCAGACTATTTGTTTGAGCGGTTTCGCTGGTATAGACGTGCCTCCCCCAGCTGGCCCCTTATGGATTCTGGGGGACGTTTTCATTGGTCGATTTTACACCGAGTTCGATCTGGAAAACAACCGAGTTGGATTCACCAATGTTGTCAACCTGTCAGACGCATAATAGTCGTCTATTGCATATAACAAATACCTTATATAGAATTATGTTTAGAATTAAAAATATAAATTTCATGATCATCTGTCAGCTATCTTGTGTAATAAAATTATTTATTTTACGAGTTATTCGTCTTTTTTTTTTCTTCAAATCTGCAGTCGTGTACCTCACTTTAAAAAAAAATCCACGTATTCTACCAGCTACACCACTGGAGGGCTAAAAATACGCCGTATTAAGGTACTCCATCTCAAAATGTTAATATTAACAATTTATTTCTTACACTTCTACATGTTTTTAATGTATTTTTAAGCTGTCATACCGGGATGTGAACCTAGTACATTCCACACGACTGTTTTTAAGATTTTAAAAGTTTTTTCATGTATTTCTATGTAAAACTTTGATCGTCCATTGTGGCCACACCCTACCCAATGGGGTCATGATTTGAACAAATTTGAATATATATTATTTGTGGATGATGCTTCCATATAAAGCTTTGATGTTCTTGGAGAAGATTTTTACAGATTCTTTCTTATGTATTTCGATAAAAAATTTCGATTGCTCATTGTGGCCCCACCCTACCGCCAGGGATCATGCTATGAATAACCTGAGGATGCTTACATATAGATAAGATTAATCATGGCTTTTCTATTCTTGAGAAGACGATTTTAGAAGATTTCTCCTATTTATACACATGTAAAAGTTTGTTCGCCCATAATGGCCCCACCTTACCGCCAGGGATCATGATTTGAACAAACTTGAACCAGGAAGCTTTCAAATAATTTTTAAATGACCCCACCTAATTTTAACTTTTTAGCCCACCTGAGCTGAAAGATCAGGTGAGCTTTTCTGATCACATTTTGTATGTAGTCAGTCTAGCTGTCCGTCCGTCTGTAAACTTTTCATACTAAACTGCTGTTTGTGCTTTTTCCTAGCCAATGTTCTCAGGTGACTGATGTGGCCCATGGGCCTCTTGTTCTTAATTTTCTCCCCTTGAAAGAGTGCGTGGCCCTTCATTTGAACAAACTTGTATCCCTTTTACCCAAAGATACTTTGTGCCAAGTTTGGTTGAAATTGGCCCAGTTGTTTTTGAGAAGAAGATGAAATTGTAAAACGTTAACGACAATGCTGATGACAAAAACAGACAACAATATATATATATATATATATATATATATATATATATATATATATATATATATATATATATATATATATATATATATATATATATATATATATATATATATATATATATATATATATATATATATATATATATATATATTTATTTATTTATTTATTTATTTATTTAAGGAATGAATTTAATAGCTACCCAAGTTATACTGGTATAACCTGGATTGGGACAGTTTACGCTTAATATTTTAAGAAATAATGTATCATTTTTAAACATCTATCGGGATATAAATACTGGTTGGTCACGAGATCAAATTCCATAAAGCCCGAAGGGCTTTAAAAAAGCGTAAACTGTTTCAACCCAGGTTATACCAGTATAACTTGGGTAGCTATTAAATTCATTCCTTATAATTTAATTTTTCATCATTAAGTGTAGAAAATAAGACAATTTCTCCAAAAATGTTTTCAAATTGTACATAAATGTAACGTCAAGCGGATTGATACGTTTTTGACGTAAGTCATTGTGACGTAGGCAACCCAGGTTATACAATTCTAATTTTTTCATCCAATCAAATGATGCGTTACAATCAAAATTAAATTATTTATATATATATATATATATATATATATATATATATATATATATATATATATATATATATATATATATATATATATATATATATATATATATATATCAGGGATGGGGTAATTGATAAGAGTAATTGTAACTGAGTGTAATTAATTACATTTTTCAAAGTAATTGGAAGTAATTTGTATAAATCGCCATTTTTTCAATTACTTGTAATTGAATATAATTAATTACTGTGAAAAAAAAATACCCTGTAATTTCAATTACTTTTCAACTACTTTACATAATACGTATTATGTGTATTTAAAAGGAAAATATTTCCAACGCAGTCACATTTTACAGTTATTTTAGTTTATTCAAAGAAGCCCTTCTGTTTTTCAAAAATCTTGAACTCTTTTATAAATATCTCAATAAATGAATTTGATACTTCGGCTTGTTTGTAAAAATATTAGTCCGTTTTATAATTATAATGCACATAAAGAATTAATACTGGTTTAATGTTTATCAAAAATTTTGTTCTACCTCTCATTGGTATAGGCATGAAAACATTTCAATTTTTTGTTGCTTGATTATCCAAAAAGAAGAGAAAATAATTTAATGTGTCATTAAAACCTGCCTTGTTGCCCTTCAACTCCCAGCTGTAAATTGCTATCAAAACAACCCTCCAAAAATTTATATAATTCTACACAATGCTTTGTTTAAATTCAAAGACATGACCACAAGAGGTGATTTATTAAATACTATTAAGAATGCTCTCCTATTTATATAATTCAGAAAAAATAAATATTGAATCAATATTTTAACATTGATATATATATATATATATATATATATATATATATATATATATATATATATATATATATATATATATATATATATATATATATACTTTTTTGTTAAATACAGTATAATTGTCTACTGTGTCAAGTCGACAAGTTTTAAAGATTTTATCTTTAGTTTGTAAAGTTAAGCCATGTCAGTTTTCACGCCATTGTTCTTTTTCATAGCTTTCAATTAAAAGATTAGAAACCTTTCGTCTGCTTGATTGATTTTATTATCTGGTCGTGACGAAAATATATTGTTACATATGTTTAAAATAAATCCAAGTTACAATTGGAAGATTTCTCAATATTTTAAAGTCTATGACTGCTATGTAATTTCCAAACAAAATCTATGATGTTTAAGAACTTTTTAATTTTAATTATTCAATTATTTGGATATTACAAAACATGCTCGGGTAAGTATTTATGTCAATTTATTTGGACTGTAATGGTTAAGATCAACTCGAAATAAATTTTATGCAATGCAATAAACTGTCAAAAGTCAAACAATAATTTTATCCTTATTCAAAGACAAAATTAATTTGGAAAAGGCAGTTTCTTCTTTCCTTTTTCTAAGCTCAAATGAAAAAAAAATCTTTCAGAAAATATGAGGACACCCAGCATTGTAGTTTCTTAGCATGACCCTTAAAAATGAATTTCTTTGAAAAGACATTAGGAAAAGGCAGTTTTCGGTAATTGGGGTTCTTGAATAAAACGTTTCGACTGTGAATTAATGAAATTAATTTCTTCCTCATTTATTACGATAAACCGTATATTGCATTACTTACTAAACGGCCCTCGTACATCAAGACAGGGCTATATATTCATCTTCCCTACTTACCAAAACCGCAATAAATACAGTAGGCACATTAAAGCAATCGCTACGTTTACCCCAAAATATGAAAGAAACTGATTATGCAGGTTGGTATTCCTCTCAATCGCACAGTGTGTGTTGTATGGCTAACTTTGCAGCATGATTACCTCTAGTTCCATATAGACAGAGGTTTAAAGACTTTCTTGCAAACAATCCCATTAAAACATTCGTCTGGCCTCCGTACAGTTCATATTACATGTAATCCACTCGTCTGGCCTCCGTGCAGTTCATATTACATGTAATCCACACGTCTGGCCTCCGTGCAGTTCATGTTACATGTAATCCACTCGTCTGGCCTCCGTGCAGTTCATATTACATGTAATCCACTCGTCTGGCCTCCGTGCAGTTCATGTTACATGTAATCCACTCATCTGGCCTCCGTGCAGTTCATGTAACATGTAATCCACTCGCCAGGCCTCCGTACAGTTCACATTAATCCACTCGTCTGGCCTCCGTACAGTTCACATTTATCCACTCGTCAGGCCTCTGTACAGTTCACATTAATCCACTCGTCAGGCCTCTGTACAGTACACATTAATCCACTCGTCAGGCCTCTGTACAGTTCACATTAATCCACTCGTCAGGCCTTTGTACAGTTCACATTAATCCACTCGTCTGGCCTTCGTACAGTTCGCATTAATCCACTCGTCAGGCCTCTGTAAAGTTCACATTAATCCACTCGTCAGGCCTCTGTACAGTTCACATAAATCCACTCGTCAGGCCTCCGTACAGTTCACATTAATCCACTCGTCAGGCCTCTGTACATTACATATTAATCCATTCGTCAGGCCTCTGTACAGTTCACATTAATCCACTCGTCTGGCCTCCGTACAGTTCGCATTAATCCACTCGTCTGGCCTCTGTACAGTTCATATTAATCCAGTCGTCTGGCCTCCGTATACAGTTCATATTTGTCCCCAGTGGAAAGGTCGGGAATGCCCTTGCTTCCCTCGACAAACTCTAGAAAACTGCTTTGTTAATTGGAAGAATGGAATGACATATCCATGAGAAAGATACTCCATGCACAGGAGAATCAGGGCTGTATGAGGGAGGTATATCAAATATTGACGAATCAGTCGATGATGGAATGAGGTTCTTTTTGTCGGGATGAGATCTAAATAGCAAGTTGATACATATGTATTTGAAATGTTGAATAAAAATTGGTAAAAGAAAATCGGGAATTTCTTCAATAATGGCATTCAAATCCTTACTTTGCTGCCGGGCACTTGTCTTCTATTTGCACGTACAGTGTATCATGTTTTTTTTTCTTAAATTTCATTTATGATAGAAAAAATTAATTGAACTCATGCAGCTGATTATTTAGTACTTCCCTGTTCTTTCCGGGTACGCAAGGATCTAAAAGTTATCATCACTTAAGTACATGCCAATATCGCTCATGCCAATCGCTTCAAGTGACGACCATGTCATTGCTGTTCTATAAGATTTTTAAAATATGTTTCCTATGTATTCCTATCTAATACTTTGATCCTCCTTGTCCCCCACCCCACCTACTCCCGAGGGTCATAATTTGAACAATTGTGAACTTTACCTGAGGATGATTTCATATTTATTTATATATGACTATTCATGGCTTTGCTGTTCTTGAGAAGATTTTTCCCTATATGTATATATATTCCGAAGTAAAACTTTCATCCCCCACTGTGGCCTCATCCTACCTCCGGAGATAATGATTTCAACAAATTTGAATCTACACTTTGTAATGAAGATTTCATATAAGTTTCATTTTTTTTAGCCGAGTGTTTTTTTAAGAAGATTTTTAAAATGATGCCACCAAGTATGTACCAATTCTTAACTATATCTCCAATAGGGATTGATCCTTCATTTGAACAAACTTAAATCCCCAGTACCCAAAGGTGCTTCGTGGCATGTTTGGTTGAAATTGGCGCAGTGTTTCTGGAGAAGAAGTCGACAATGTGAAAAGTTTACAGACGGCTAAGATAGCTAGACGGACGTCCGAGAAAATGTTTTCAGAAAATTAAAGCTCACTTGAGCATTAAGTTCAGTTGGGTAAAACATCAACCAGTCAGTAATGATATTGCTCAACACCGAAAGGTATGCAGAGCGAAAGAAAAAAAACAATATATATATATATATATATATATTACATTTTCAAGAGTGAAATACTGTGATTTATTTATTGAATAAAAGTGATATTCTCTCACAGTGTGAAAGGATACCAAAGTGATATTCTCTCACAGTGTGAAAGGATATCAAAGTAAGTAAAAAATAATTTCTGGCCTGTTATAAGATAGAGATAGTAACTAACCATCTTTATAGAGCTAAAACTGCATATTTCTTCCCAAATATGTTGCTAAAGTCCATGCTATGTAATGTTTTCAGTCTCACAACTGCTAGGCTATGACGTCTCAACCGCTCAACTATGACGTCAAGCCTATGACACTGTGTTAAGAGAAGACAGATGCAAAAGGAAAATCAAAGAAAATGTAATAAACAGAAAATTCAATATTTTGTAGATAAATATGAAATTTATTTCACTCGTGAGACAGGATTTTTTGATATTTTCACTCGTGCTTCGCACTCGTGAAAATATCAAAAAATCCTGTCCCACTCGTGAAATAAATTCCATATTCATCTACAAAACATTGAATATCCTTTATATATATATATATATATATATATATATATATATATATATATATATATATATATATATATATATATATATATATATATATATATATATATATATATTAGGGATGACAATTGATTGCAGAATTGCTAATCGGGTAACCGCTAGACGTTCCGACCGTTTAATCGTATCAAAATGCAAGTTTTCTTGAAAATTGTTTTTCAAGTAGCTCTGCCCATATACACAAATAAACCCAAATAAGACGATAGAAGTTTAAAGATTCCATTAGTCTTGATTCTGGATCAGAAAACTACGGATTCAATCATATTTTTTATTTAAATTTCAGTAGACAAGAAAAAATTGAGAAAACCATGAAAAAAGCATAATAAATCTTTGATAATTTTCCAGAGCAGATGTCACACAAGTTCTTTCTGGATTTTCACTATGATAATCAAAACTGCATATGAACTCTATTGCCCTTAATTTACAAAGTTTGTTTAATAATTGCATGTAAATTGGATTGAAAACTGAAAACGACAAATACACCAATTCACAGTGCTCAATGATTCAATTATTATCATTAAAGAATTACAGGACAGTCGGGATAATGACATGGTGTTTTCACAGTAATTAACACTACATAAACTGGCCAGTTACGCTACGGTCTCAATCTGGAGATTCATAATTACATGTACGTCCAAATTAGATCCTTTAAATCCTAAATGATCATCCTTTGTGCAGAGTTCTTTTTAAAAATAAATTTTCTAAAAATGTGTTCAATTAAACAAAATTAATATTTTATTTTTTCCGATTAACCGATCATGTTACAGATTTTCTACTCGATTGACATCGTTCCGACCGAGTAATCGGTTAACCGGTTACAAATTGCCATCCCTAATATATATATATATATATATATATATATATATATATATATATATATATATATATATATATATATATATATATATATATATATATATATATATATATACTCTTCGCGTATCATTGTGTAACGTTACTATGTAACTACTGTTGTTTATTTTGTAAAGCCTCTGAAGATAGAATGAAAGGAATGAAAGAATATATATTTAAGAAAAAAGGTGTCATTTTTAAACATCTATCGGGATATAAATACGGGTTGGTCGCGAGATCAAATTCCATAAAGCCCGAAGGGCTTTATGGTAAATTTGATCTCGTACCAACCCGTATTTATATCCGATAGATGTTTAAAAATGATACATTATTACTTATATTTACATTTATGACTTATTCATATTTTATTATATTTTCCTGATTATAATCTTTAATCTGAAATGTTTTATTTTTCAAACTCAACGGCACGTATTTGATCCATTGTTTGCGCGTCGACCCTTTATGACGTCACTGAGAAATTACGTCGAACGTTTATGACGCGAGGAACCTGTGTTTGTACGGATATAGAAACGCGTTGCTTTCAATAGTGTTATATAAGGGAAAACATTTGCAAATGTATATATATAAAGCACTAAAATACCAACAACACTGTATATCCTAAGTGTCGGATCTACTAAGTAGATACAAGGTGACGGATGGAAATTTATATAAAGCACTAAAAATGACCTACGACACGAACAACAAAAGTTGTCAAATTTTCGATACGACCTGCCCCTTCCTCGGGACAAACAAAAAAGTTAAGAAGTCATAGAAAAAAAGGAAATAGAGAAACAAAAACAACTGGCACTACTACTAAACTGCCAAACACTAAATATTTACAGTGTTACATTCTTAATTTGAAGTTTAAAAACAGTTGCGAAGAAAGAACTCCGGAGCGCTAAGAATTGCGTCCGGTCTATCGGGTGTACTCTGGTGAAGTGCGACTTACATAATTGAACGAATTAATTATCGCTAATTAATTACGACCAAATGGTAAGTCGTACACTGTCTTATTCACTCAATATAGCGTAACTATACCTGATAAAAAGAAACAATGAATTTGGATATATTATAAATTTGGAAATCGGATAAAAGAAATAAAAAAAATGTAAGCTGTAAATATTTGTGTAGGTTGTTCCAGAATTGCTAATGCGAATTAACGGTAAAGTTTACACTACATAGAGAGAATGAACTTGTTACAATCCGGGATTGGGTCTAGTTCACGTTCATCCTGGTGAAGTCATTTAGTTTGTTAATACCATTAGGGCGGAATGACTTCAGCCTGTGCATCCAGAACTTTTCCTTGCCTTTTCTCTGATCGTCTTTCAATCTTTGATTATGGTCAATAACCACTACTGTCATGTCTTCCCATTTGTGACCTTCAAGGTTGAAATGTTCCCCAACGGGTTCATTTAGTTTTTTGGTCCTGATGGTAGAACGGTGATTATTGACTCTCCTGCGGAGATCTCCTGTTTCACCAACATACTGTTTGCCAACTAGCTGTCCCCATGTCACGGACGGACGGACGGACGGACAGACAGACCCAAATTAATATCCCCCACTTTCAGTGAAAGCGGGGGACAATATATATATATATATATATATATATATATATATATATATATATATATATATATATATATATATATATATATATATATATATATATATATATATATGTGTGTGTGTGTGTGTGTCTGTGGTGTCCTCAATGATTCTAGTTAATGTTCCATGGATATACATGTAAATTTATTGTCCCCCGCTTTCATTGAAAGTGGGGGATATTAATTTGGGTCTGTCTGTCCGTCTGTCCGTCCGTCTGTATTTCTGTCTGTCTGTAACACTTTTGTTTACGCGCGATATCTCGAGAACCCTTTGAGCTTTCGCAATGAAATTTTGCATAGCAACTCCCTATGGCCTAAAGAAGAACCCTATTGATTTGAGGTCAAAAGGTCAAAGTTCAAGGTCGTAAATTCATAAATTCCGTCTGTGTGTAACACTTTCGTTTCCGGGCGATATCTCAAGAAGCTTTTGAGCTTTTGCAATGAAATTTTATACCATAACTCCCTATGGCTTCCCTTGCCCCTCTCAAAGTGTCCCGCCCCGTTTTTTTGTTTTTTTTTAAATTTATTTTTTGTATTAAAATCGCTTGGCACTTTTTTAGCACAGGGGCATGTCGAGAGTTATTGCGTATAATACAGATTGTCGGCGGACTTTATATTCTAATTACATCCATTAGAACTGTTTAGTAAAGGCTAAATTAGACAACATTTATTGTGTAAAATTTTGACAATAGCAAACGTGAATATAAACATTACATGTGACTTAATGTTTGCATTTAATTTGCTCTATGTAACCAAGGGCCTCCGTGGTTTAGTGGTATGTTGCTCGCTTAGCAAACGAGAGGCCCGGGTTCTATCCCTGGACGATTCCCCTTTTTTTTTTTTTTTTTTTTTTTTTTTTTTTTTTTTTTTGATATAGTAAATGATACTATTCAACATCTGAAATGAAATAGTTATAATGTCTGGCGTGTACAAAGTCATAAAATCATTATAACAGTGTGATATATATTCTGTATATAGTATATTAAAAAGAATCTTCTGTACACATATTAAAGAATACGCAATCAAATCTTCATAATATCCATATTGTTTTTTTTAATTTGCTACAATATACATGTACACATTTAATAATTCTACAAATACAGGGGGGCAGTGTGCCTCCTCCCGGAAGTGTGCATGCTCTTCTTTCTTTCCCTAAGCGGGGGACACAAATTCTATGAATTAGCTTGTTATAATTGCTTCCAAATTTTCCTTATAGCACATTCGGCCACTGTTGCAGAGGTTTCAACTTTCAGTGCAATTTGTAGCGATTATACATATAACGTCATAAAAATCCAATCAGCAACGTACTCCAAGGTAAGCGGAGGGTGCTCAGATGACGTCACATCGATTCTTCAAAGCAATTGCGACAATCGGGCTTCCTGCTCAGTGAATGTTTATGCCAGCGTGTTGGGTGATCCATGCCCAGGACACACCAAACAACTCTCAGTAACATGGAAATGTGTGGGTAAGTCCATAGCAAGTATATTAACTGTGTAAATAAATGTAATACATAAAATATGCATGTATTTTTCATACTTTAAAAACGGTGTTGTATCATTTTTGTACGATTTTGTCTTATTGATTTCCTACATTATTAAGTGAAAATACACAATTGAAATGAAATCTGAATACACGATCTTTAGATTCCCTTTCCTTTGTATTTCTAACGTGGCATGTACTAGTAGGCTATATATCGACTGAAGCTGTGAAAAGGTGAAGAAAACGAACAGTGATCAATCTAAAAATATGTACAAACAACACAAATCTGTGAACAAGTAAAAAAAAAAACACGGTCCTCGAATTTCCAGAGGTGGGACAGGTGCCTAGAGGGAGAAAGCATCTCCTGTCGACCGGTCACACTCGCCTTGAGCCCAAAGTAATAATTGTTCAGGTAGAGAAAATATTCTGTAGTCAAATATAGTATAAAACAAAGGCCTAACAATTTGTGTGAAAAAATCAGCCAAAAATCGACCAAATGATAGGTTATACTTGCAAATATGGTCATTATAATGATCATAGAAAATTTACGAAATACTGACATTACACGAGGTTGTTGAAATCCCCATTTGTTAGCTGGCCCTTATCGTCTTAAGTCAGAAAAAGATCCATATAATGATTTTTTGTAGTCGTCATAGACGATACGCAATGTTCTTTCCTTTTTCTTGTTCACCACAGAAATGCCAAACTAATGGACAGTAGCTGAAGTTTGACATGATGAATGCATGATAAACTATAAGTTTTTCCAATTTGGTCAGCTGTACCCCTATTCTTTTAAGGACATTTAGTTGTTGTGAAGCTTTCTTACGAATATTTGAATATGAGAGGTAAACTAAGCTCAAAATCTAGAGTAACGCCAAGTAATTTTACTTCGTTTTCCTAATTAATCATATAACCATCAATTTAAAAACAAATTTTATCCTTTTGAGTTCCATTTTTTTTATTGAAGAAACAGTTGTCTATGATGTTAAAAAGCTTAGTTTTAATTTATTACGAGGAATGGTTGTATAAAATGTAGAAAAGTCATATGTTTTGATGTTTCTGTCAGAGATCTTGTAGAAGATCATCGTAAATATTGTCCAGTTAGAACAAGCCATTCGTCGTTTAGCCCTCAGATGGAAATATTCCTTCGCGGAAATTGCCGGACAGCAAAAGGATGGATATTCAGATTACATGGTTGAGCCACTAGCTAATTTGCTAAATTTTCAAAGCATCTGTAGGACACACACTAGTCGAAAGAAATAATATACAGCAACTTCGCTATGGTGCTTTGATTGCTCTCATGAAAATATCGCTTCTAAATACAAAAAAAAATCCGATTGTTTAGCTGTGCATGAATTGCTTAAAGAGATGAAAAGTAAGATTTCATTTTACTCGATAATCCTCCGGGATATTTAATATGTGCAATATATGCACTCATCAGATGCTCAATTTTGGAATAACACTAACAATTCTTATACCAAAATGTGAACGAATTTAAAGTTTCTATTTGAGATAAATATAATTGAAAAATCCTTTTCCGATCCCATGTCATCTTTTCTAAATTCTTGCCAGACTGTAAAACCTGTATAATGTTTTGATTAAGTACTAGCTTTTTTACTAGTAATCTAACTGGACAAAGCTTCTGTATCAAAACTTGGGGAAAATTTGAATTCTGAATCTTCTAATATTGTCTACAGAATAGAATGTGCAATTTGTGGGCTTATTTATGTTGGTGAAACCATGGGTTTACTTAATCATCGAATATCGAAAAATATAATTTGAATTAAAAACGATTTGCCATGCAGCATCTATGAACATTTTGATTTACCTGATTATATTATTTTGTCAATGAGAGTTAGAATTTTAGAAAATATTTATCATCATACTAATAGTTCATCACTGAGTACACATTTCTGTAGACAAGAAAAAATACTGGATTGGGAAATTATGCACTGTTTTTCCCATCGTCGCAAGTCAATGGTTTCAGAATCACTCAGGTCCACATAAACGTTTATGTGAAGCGGAGTGAATCAGAAACCTTTGATTTGGGAACATGTACTTTTCCGTTCAGTTTCAATGACAAATTGACATGCAATGCTGATAAAGTTGGAATTCTTACAAGTCCACAATGTAGCAATGTGAATGTGATGTGACTTAAACAATTGAGAGAGACATGAGCGCAGTCATGGACATTGGTCTTACAATGAACCTATTATATACCCGATGTCTCTTTTGATTCAATGCTATCTTATGTAAGTAAACAATTAAGACTTCATCAAATTTGGATCAAACTCTTTCCCTCTGTAAGTTTTGATCTGTCTTTTTGAAAAGGCCAAGGAAAGTCCATGATATTTGAATTCCATAACACCAGAATACAGGCCGGATCTTTGATTATGGCTATATATATATATATATATATATATATATATATATATATATATATATATATATATATATATATATATATATATATATATATATATATACGAGGGTCGTTCAATAAATATAATGCAACAAACAGTATATCATAGTAAATGTAGATCTATTTAATTTTATTTTTTCACAGTTGAAACATTCAATTAAAGAGCTATTAAAAATATGATTTTTATTTGTGGAAAGAATAGTCTTTAAAGCTATATCGTTTTCAGATGGACCCAGAAATTCAAAAGTAAGAAAGGAGAGTTAAAATATAAAAGTCAGACTGGTTGATTGAAATTTGAAGGGGCACAAAAAGTTATCGATGCAATGTTCAATATGGTATCTAAAAATTTCAGATTTGCATCCAAAGACATTGCTAGAACACTAAGCATTTCATCGTCATAACATTAGTTAGAATTCTGACAACGGAAATGAATATAATTATATTTTTATCAGATATATACCTTATTTTCTTAAAATTGCCTAAGAGTAAAATACGCATTAGATGTCCCAACGGTCTACTTAAAAACACATATTTTAACAAAACAGAAGATTTGTTAAATTTGCGTGATGGCTTTCAAAACATGGGTGCACTTTTTATAGCCAAAAATGAAGATCAATAATGAAATGTGGAATCAAAGAAAAAGCTATCGTTCGAAAGAGAAAGAAGTGTTCCAAGCATGTTTTATTAGTTTTCATTTTTTTCAAGAGGTCCAGTAAAACAGGTAGATACACCCAAAGGAAGGACTATCAATGGTAACTTTTATGGGGAAAGATAACAGATTTCCTGCAAAAGAAGTCCAAATACCGCCCCCAGGCTAATTTTCTTGCACCTGGCAACGCTGCTGCAAATAAGCACATAGAAATAAATGTAATTCTGAAGAAAAGAAAGTTTACAGAGCTTTGCCATCCCCAATATTCGCTAGATCTCAGCCATTGTGAGATCTTTTTATTCTAAAAATGCATGAAAACAATCAAACGAAGATTGTACAATATTAGATATGTCATGGAAAGTGATATTCATCAGTGTCTTTGCGGCATCCATAAAGATTTGTATGCTGAGGTTTTCTGGTCATGGGTACAAAGACTTAAGACATGTGTAAAGGATAACAGGGAATGCTCTGAGGGATTAAAAATGTTTAGAATATCTATTACGCACTTTTCTTACTTTTAGATGACCTATTGCATTAATTATTGAACGACCCTCGTGTATATATATATATATATATATATATATATATATATATATATATATATATATATATATATATATATATATATATATATATATATATATATATATATATATATATATATAAATTGACGCATGAAATATTAGTGAAATTCTTAATCACAAGAGGGCCCAGTCCTGTATTTTAGCCTAGAAACCGAGCAGTTGAAAGATAATCCTCATATATGTTCATGTTCTTCGCTCTTCATCATCCTATAGTCCTGCTGGATAAGTCGTTACTGGTATCGTAAATATAGTTAATAATGAGGACCTTAAATTACCTATTTTAAGGGCACAACTGAAATTTTCATTGCACATACTTGATTGCCCCAGAATAGGAAAATAAAGCTTATTTACACTTTTAAAGCAATTTTTCTGATTTCACCAATATTTATCAAATTAAGTTCAAGAAATCACAAGTTTAAAAAAAAATAATTAATGACACCTTTTATAAATTAATTTTTTAAACGAGTTTCAGTTGGGGGGCAGACGGACGTCCCTATTGTGTTTATGACGTTATGAAAAGCTGAAGTTCTTTAAGAAGGTTCATAAAAAAATGTTACAAAAATCTACAGTATACGCTCTTGAAATTTTAAACACAAGAATTTGAAAGCCAAATGTTTTTGGGGGTTTTTTTTGTTTTTTTTTTTAATGTCATTTTCTTCGTAAATTCGTAGTATCTGTAATGACGTCTAGTAGTTGTTTTTTCATATTAAAACCCCAGTCGACCCACTCGAAAAGGTCGCTATTTTCTCTCTTTTGTTGGCGAATAAACCAACTCATATGGCGTAAAAACTTACACTCTGCACAGAGACCTTGTAGATTATATTTCCAGTCGTAAAGTTCCTCTTTCAACGATTACTTTGAATACATGTACATGTAAACTTCATTTTTTTTTTTTTAAATTGACAGTAATTGTTCATACTACATACAAAGAAATTCGTTTTGTTTATATAAATTGTATTAATTGTATAAATTATTTAAATCATATTGTTTACATAAAAGATATTTTATAGTGCATGGTGGATGGAGTGCCTGGGAAAGCTGGACGGCCCGAAGTCCTTGTAGTCATAGTTACGGTTGTTCATGGCCCTCCAGTACTACTACTAGGAAACGGACCTGCACCAACCCGAGTCGTCAGAATGGAGGAGACGATTGTCCCGGCTCTGATTCAGAATCTGGAACTTGTAGTTCCAATGGATGTAGAAGTAATTTTAAAATATTAATCAGAAGAGTGCCATTTATTGGGTTAATAAATTTTATAACTTGCGCATACATTTTGAAAGCCCAATATTAAACCTTTTAAACGCTAACATCATATATATGGAATGCCATTTTTACATATAGGGGGCAAGGAAAATAATAATATCGAGCGTATTAACAATAATGCATAACAATATTGTATTTCGGATGTAAAGTAGGTTTTCTTTCACTATAACGAAACATCAAATGTTACATTTGTTCCAGTGTTTCTTTTTTAAATAGAAGGATGACTAAATACAGGTACATTTTTGCTATTTTCGTGAAGTCTTCCACATTCGTTGCTTTAATGAAGTATTTTTGTACATTTCTTGCTAAGTAACCCCTTTTATGTCAAAAAATCAACTTTCTGGATAGAATTGGATAATTTGCAAGAATTGATTTAACAAATTACAAACAGGATTGCACGAAATAGAAGACTGTGTGCTGTTTTAGTTCACCCACATATATCTTCACGGCTGATCCCCAATATAAGGGTAACTTTAGGTAGTACCTGTAAAACTATAAAAGTATAACTTGTACACATTCCTACATTTCTAACATTTTTGCAGATAGATGGTTGATATCAGACACTTTTGACATCAATTTATGTTTTAGTGTCGACTAAAGAGAGGATCGACACTTTCTGAATTCATGTCTTAGTGTCGACCAGTGACGGGTAGACGGTTGACAATTAAATATTCATTTTCATGATCCAGGTCGACAGTTGACATTTGATTTTTAAAAAAAAACAAACCTCCCTTTCCTAAGAAAAAAACCCCGCTGAAATATAGTTTTGCCATGGGTATTAGCCTAACATTAATTAAATCAAACTGTGTTCGAGGACTATCATCAGTCTATTGAGTGAATGCGAGTCTAACCCTAATCAGTCGGACAGTTTGCTGGGACTAACCCTTATCTCTTGGGTTGGTGCGAATCAAACCCTTATTAGTGGAATGGTATGCGAGGACTAACTCTCATCTCTTGGGTGTGATGTGAGAGTAACCCTTATCATTTGATTATTGCAAGTACTAACCCTAACTTTTCATATGGGTGCGAATCTAGACTTATCCGGACGAATTAAATATGAAGATAACGAACAGTATTCAAGCTCAAAAGTCCATTGAAACAATACAAATCCGGAGCAGAGCAAACACGGACCTCTAAAACATCAAAGGTGGGATAAGGTGCCATAGAGGAGTGAGCATCCCCTGTCTACCGGGCACGCTTATCGTGTGCTCCTAGTCATGATCGGGAAAAAAATATTCTTATGTAAATAATGACCTTACAGTTGGTATGAAAAACATCATTCAGAATTCGACTTAATGATAGATTGTACTTGCTGACATAACCTCATATGTAGATGATAAGAAAATAATTTTAAGGAACAAAACCTCTCGTCAGTTTCGGGTCGAGTATTAAGTATGTGTATTCTGAATGATTTGGTTAAATCATATTTGACATGAACAATCACGCAAGATAGGTGAAAGGGGTAAAATTGATGTTTGTCAACGTCAATTTTCTGCAGTTAATGGTAGATTAGAATGGCAACTGTAAATTGTCAACTTTGTGTTGTCGATAATTAAAAAGAAAGGAAACTTTCAACTGACAACATTGCCAGCTTAGATTAGAAGAGCAGATTAGAAGGGAAACTATCATATGGCACGCCGATTGCTTCAAAATTATTTTCTGCACGACCTTAAACAAAAATTACACGAGTAAGTAAAAACTTACACAAAGTGAGGAAAATATACACGAAGTTATTGAAATTTACACAAACTATTGAAAAACTGCACAATCAGCAAACTATTTACACGATATAGTGAGAAAATTACACAAACATAAAAACGAAAACTGCACGAGTGAGAAGACAACATTGACAAAATTCGCAACGCATCCTCATTGCGCACATTTCATTAATATTCATTAGAGAACAGGTCAATGTGGCTTGGATGCTTGAAACATATTATAAATACAAAAGGAGGAGTAAAGTGTTAGTAATCTTTTTAAAAAAAGATTCTTTTAAAATTCCGCTAGACTCTCAAGAATATGTACAACGTATATTATACATGTAGATAAATTGACAGGCAGACAATCTTAAACTTGTAGTATATGAATACTCCCGAATAAAAAACATTCTACAAAGAGTACATGTATAGATAACGTAAAAAAAGGGGAGTGTATATTACAGTTGTGTGTTTAATTGTTGGATTTTTTTAGTAGGTCATTCCTCTATATAGCAATTTCTTTTGAAAGTTTAAAACAATGACATATAGGCCTAAATTAAAATAAATAAAAACAGCATGTTATATAATACAGGAGAGTTAACAACAAATCAAACTCTTCTCCCCCACCACCCACTGAGTGTACTTTTGGTAATAATCAAGGATGTGCATGCGTGACCTTTTCATACAGAGATCCCTCCCTGCTGATTCTGGAACGAAAGACACCTGTACGCTAATCGATTTATAGCTATTTCACACACCAATAATACCTTTTGATTAAAGATTACTGGCAATTTTGAAGCAATGTTGCGATCATCTGGGTTGTGGAATTTGACCGAAAACTTTTTGGAAGTCAACAGTAAAGAAAATCGAGCAAATAGTTGCGCAACTGAAATTTTAATATTGAAACGCATATCACTTTTTGATATATGTATGTAACAAAGTAGTACATGTAGTCTTAACTTTTGAGCAACGTGTGGTGATTTCATAAAACTCCATGAAACTGTAGAAAAATTATACAGTCGTTTTACTTATGTGAATTAAAGCTTAATTTTATGTTGTTTTTAATGTACCGGCGGTAGTCTATTTTGAATAGTTAAAATGCATATAAAGGAAAATTTAAAATTAGAAAATACAGGCACGTAGTATCGTTTTTGAAAAGGGGGGGGGGCAGCCAGATTTTTTTTTGACAACCTATCTGAAAAAAAACCTTGACAAGCAACAAAAAAGGTAAAGTGTCCAAACTCGAAAATCTTATTTCGTGTTTCGTGGTGGTGGTGGTGGTGGTGGGGGGGGGGGGTTCCACCTTCCATTTTGTTTTCGAAACACATTATAATACCAAATTACCTTGATTTAAACTATCCTACAACAGGGGGGGGGGGGGGCAACCAGCTTTTTCAGTGGACATTTACAATAGAAGTAGCTAGGTTATGTTTGGAAAAAAAGGGGGGGGGGCAGGCCCCTACTGATGCTACGTGCCTGAAATATTTTCAAAGAATTTGAGGGTACATATAATAGTCTATCGAAATCAGGATTGCAATTTAACTGATTTGTAACGATATTGTAAGACCAAATTCAAGAAGATTTACAAGACGAACTTAATTAGCTGGGACTTGGCTACACATGCACATTTATTTTCAATACAGATTTTGACAATAATAAATTTGCACACGGTAATAAAACAAAAATTTCTTGAGGTTTATATTCATCATATGCTTTCTTATATTTATTCGTAGTCATGCTCAAAGTAAAACAAGACCTGGTTGATGGCATTGATACACATGTACAATATTGTTATAAAGCAAACTTTTTAATTACTTGTACACATATACGTACAAAATTCATATTGCATAGATTAGGCTTATTCACCCATAATCTGAATTTTCAGAAATGTTAGATATGCACATGAATAATCTTTTAAAAAGTGGAGCTTTATCAAATATGTTCCTTGAATGTTATTGAAGATTATTTTCATTTTATAATTATACAGTCATGTTCTTTATATAATGACTATAGATTTGGGTAAAAAAAAAACAAGTGTTCGGATAATAATTAAAATTTTATGCATACAAATTCGAAATGTAAAGAAAATTTGTTATCTTGGAAAATCTTTGTCAAACCTCGAGCTCCATAAAGAACATGATTTATTTGCATTTTTCAAGAGCGATAAAACACGTTCTATGTTCTTTCTATTTAATGTAATATCCATTCCAATTTTCTTATTTGTAACATTGTACGTAGATGTATTTAGTAATTCACTGTTTTAAAATTTCTGATGTGTCATTTTGGTCCAACGATTTGAAACTTTAATAAATACATAGATTCAGATGTTGCGACTCAATCAATCCACGAACCAGATCCGCCACTAATGTCATTAGTTTTACCGGTGCGAGGATCATTTGATAGAGTTTTGTTATTTCATTTGGACAAATTTTAAGTAACAAAACACAAAACCGCATGTATATAAAGCACATAGAGTATATATTTTTCCTTTATCTGGTCTTTTTATCAAGTAATCGCCATTATGAATGAGGGTAACGCTTACCCTTAGAAATGTCTTGTTTTTTAATGAGCAGTTTTTGACTGAAAATATGCGATATCATGGAAGGAATTCATAACAGTGTAGGCTAATATCTACCAAAATTGATGTCCTCATATTTTATAAGTAAAGATACATGTTTAATTAGAAATATTTTTTTTTATATTTGACTTTAAAAACATACTGTGTTTATCTAAGGTCAGGTAATCCCCACTGACTTTTTAATCTTTTTGAAAATAAAAAATATATCCAGCTAACTGAATAATTTTCTATTCCCAAATGAAAAAAATAATCTGCTCAAATGAAATCATAATTAGTACAAATGAGAAGTACCGAAATAAATTCTACAATTTAATGATTATAATCAGCAATAAGTCTGCCATCATTTTCATGAGGAATCCACTTTATTAATCGTTTTATTATGCATGTGTTAATTTTATTCTATACAAGTAATTTCCGTTAAAGTTGTATCTGTAAGTTAGATAATTTTAAAAGGCCATAGAGCGTATATTTTGAGAAAAAATAAATTAATAATTCTATGTTTTTTTTTAAAGCAAGACCTGTTTATCGTTATGAATTTAGAGTTTGCTGTGTATTACTTTTAGTTCAGAGTCGAGTGCATCATATGCAATGGTACTTTTTCCCCGCATTATAACACAAACATGCGATTCCTTTCTTGTCACAATTTATGTCCGGCATCATATAATACCTCCATATTTTGGATAGGATCTCGGTCAATATAAGAAAAATATAATATCTCCGAACAACTTTTAATTTTTTTTCACACAGTTCACAAGAAAACAATTCTTTCGTTTGATTTGCATTAGCTAGAAATCGGATCGAGTTTTATCAAAGAAATAAAGAAGCAAACAAACATGCATATCATCGTCAACGCCATTTTCTCTCGATTACATCCAGCATTCAAGAAGAGATAAAGAGTACAGAAAACCAAGAACACAATGAATATTCTATGTGCATAATAATGATATGCGCAGCTGTATGCGCAGTAAAATTGTTTGTGTAATTTTTAGTTTCCTCTGCTCGTGCAGTTTTTGATTTTACGTTTGTGCATTTTATACCCATTAATCGTGTAAAAAATTTCGGATTCGTGTATTTTTCGTTATGTCTGTGTTAAAATCTTTCAAACTATGTGCAATTTTTACCGATGCGTGCATTTTTATTTTACTCGTGTATATTTTACATCAAGCTCGTGTATAAAATCGTGATCGTTGTGCAGAAAATAATTTTGAAGCAATCGGCGTGCCATACTATCAGTTATCAACTATGTAAGGATAAGAAATGAAACTGTCAACTTTCAATCTTTTATTATGGTCGATAGTAATACGATAAACTATCATATTCTTAATATGATAATCAGGTGGAAACCAAATTAGTACTTTATATAAAATTTACATACACTACATACTCTCATATTGAAGTTGATATCTATATATACATATCTATCTACATATAAACAAAAAGATTTAGATCATTTGATAAAAATTTGCACTATATCAAGATATATATGTAACCTCATTGAAATCATTGGTCATTTTTTTCTGAAGTATATCAACCTTAACGCATGAAAAATTGTGATACAACTTTTAAAAAGTAACAATAACAATAGTAAAATTGCTTTGAAACACACAGAATACAAGAATATTCAGTATTTATTAAGATCACCTTGTGTTATCTAATTAATATGTCTTCTCATAGGCACTTTATCCCACCTCTTGAATTTCCGGGGGTTTGTGTTTATGCCCTCTTAACAGTTTTGCATTGTTTATGGAATTTTTGAGATCGATCACTGTTCGTTATCTTCACCCTTTTTATCCCTTTCAGTCAATGGTGGATGGGGGTCATGGGGAACCTGGAGCTGCGTTGGAAGTCAATGTTCATCTTCATCAACATCAACATCCCGATCCCGATCATGTAACAATCCTTCCCCCGTTCACGACCCAGACGACTGTGCAGGATCAAGCACGGACTCCTCTAATTGTGGGTCTGTCGGATGCTATGGTACTTAAAGCTTTAGAGTGTTTTCAATGTATAAGTACTTCGAAGAAAATGTAAATGATTCTCTACAGTGAAAATATATTATAAAGATACCATACTGCAATATAAAGATGTGCCTACTCCCACTTTACACATACATGAATAGTAAATGAGAATGATTTTTCATATGAATTGAATTCATGCGTACTAATTGGTATTCTTCTTTCACCATAACATCTGCAACAATACTTTTTAAATGACCCAAGATACTCAGGTGACATACATGTATATTGCTATCTGTTTTGACTATGTAGTTGTGCGTCATGTGATAATATTTCAATACTTTTAGCTTTTTCAATGAAACCGCTAAACCAATTCAACCAATTTTGGAATACAGTATCTATTGATAAGGGGAAACAAAAACTGTGAATTTCAAGGTCCTTACCCCTGGGCCTTAGGAACAGGGCTTAATTTGTTAAAATTAATGTAATCTTTACTCTCCACTCCTAAACATTAAGCAGGCAAACTGTTTGCATGATTGTAATAAGCATTAAACCCTTTACCAAAATTGAATAGTAAAAGTGTATTTGCTCTTTGAAAATCTTCTTTACTACTCCTGATTAAACAAACAAAGCATAAGGTTATGATGGGCATGAATATCTCTTTAAAAATTATAAATTTCGTGGCCCCTGGGGCAGGGTTATGATGTTATAATGTGGGTTTACTGAAAATGCACTCTTTTAAAATCATCTCTGCGCCTGGGTATTAAGAAGAAATATGAAGTGTAGTTTAAATTTAAAAAAGGCGCTTCTTCCAAAATTGTGGCCCAGATCCAGGGTGGTCAATTAATTGATAATGTGATGATAATGTTTGTATGTTTTATTGTTTAACGTCCTTCTCGAGAATTTTTCACTCATATGGAGACGCCACCACTTGCGGAGGAGGGCTGCAAATTTATACCTATACACGACACTCAGGGCCATTGAGCAGTGAGTGATCTTTTTCTAGCCAACATGTACTGCGACATGGGACCTCGTTTTATACGGTCTATTCCCGAAAGTCTGGTCACCACATCCCAAAGGATCAGCTCCTTACTCCTCGCCTCTAGAACAGACGCTCTAACCACTGCGCCACGCGGGCTAACCAAGTTAAAGTTATAATAAACAAGCCTTAGGGTATTTTAACTAGATTTTTGAAATTGATGACCACTTAAGTGTTCCTGGTCTTGGCCGGGGCTCTGTTAATTTTGCGGAGATTGTATATATAAGTATAATATAAGTACTAGTATACGGCATAAGTATAAGTATACGGAGATTGTATTTTACTAAGAGAACTTATTCCCCTCTGTTATTCACTATCGATAATTAATTACTCTAAATGATGTAATCAAAAGGTTAATAGAATAAGAGAATTATGCAAGAATATTTCTTGTATTGTACAAATGAACTATCTAATTTCAATGAGTAGACATTAATAAAAATGAAACAAAAATAATTTATTAAATGTTCTTCTGAAAGACCAACAGCGGCAAATATGTGAGGGAATGAGATGGACTTAGCAATAGAGTTGAAGCACTTTTGTTTTGTTAAGTCTGCATGGTGACAGTGACAATTGGGGGCATGTAGATCTACTTCATGAATTGTTACGAAGTACTAGACAAATTATTGTGTAAATTCTTGATTATCGTTTTTTGTTTTTGTTTTTTTTTTTGTTTTTGTTTTTTTTGTTTTGTTTTGTTTTGTTTGTTTGTTTTTTTTTTTTTTTGCTCTCATGGCAACCTAGCTTTTTCTATCAGTTTATTTTCTTTGATTTTATATTCTTTGGATATTTTACATTGTTCATTGTTGTTTTATACTCAGATAACCGTTAAGGTCATTGGACCTCTTGTTAAAATAAGGTTTCCATTGAAAGTTTTGAAAAGAAACCTTATTTATTTCAATGAATTATGCAGTGGCGGGATCCTGGCAGATATGGGGTAGTTGGGGCGGATGTTCCGTCACTTGCAACGAGAACGAGGGTCAAAGGTCAAGGACTCGTTCTTGCTCTGGATATTCAAATAGCGGTGACTGTTCCGGTGCAAACACACCAACAGGGAAACGCAGTGACACAGATTATACTTCCTGTATTACCACACTTCCTGTTTGTCAAGGTAAGATTCAGTTTATGTTTTAGAGAACACAAGACTGTATTTTTTTTTTCATGCTTTTACAATTATACAGAAAGTCAGTACTGTGTACAAATTGAACAATCCTAGCACCTCTATTTTTTATTATGAATTACTGGTTCAATCAATTGAGTTCAAAGTAAATTTTACGAATTAAAAATTTGCAAATGTAAAATGACTGTCAGCCATGTACATTCATATGCATCGAATCGGAAAACTGTTCTCAAATTCAGTTCCAACGTGTTTCTCTTTTTTAAAGGATCCCCCAGTTACTAAAATTGAGAGTTAGAAATATTAACCACCTAAAATAAAATAATTGCCTGTCAAACTTTACGGATACAGCGTACATACAAAAACATCACTTCCAAATATACTAATAAGTTTATACGATTTCCTCTTATCTTAAAAATGATTACCTATTAATTACTAATGAAAATCACTATTAATATATATAATCAAAGGAGACCAACAAACTAAATAAATACTTGTTGTTGCATAACAGTTGACTAAAACATCCGGCTATCTTTGACGTGATGAAATGAGTGCCCAGTTTAACAAATTAGTACTCTTTTGTTCACTACATATGTTTAAAAAGAAACAAATTACTTGTCCGCGGAGGTCAATTCGAGCTGTTAGGATACTTTATCCACGTTATCTTATGGGAAGCTGTCAACTTACCTATTAACTTCTCAGAAGATCAAATTGACACTGGAGGTGCTGATTTTTTTAAAGGAAGTCATCACGGGTCCACACATTGAAGCATCAGAGTAAGGATCAGGTGCTTAATCAGACGGACAGACATCCAAGTAAAACTATTATTTTCTTCCCGTAAGAAGAGGCATACCAGTAATTCTGCTGTATTAAATTTCTTTATATTTATCAAGTAAATGGTGGTTGGTCTAACTGGGGCTCCTGGTCAGCATGTCCATCCAATTGTTATGGCTCCACTGCCAACTATGTTCTCACGAGAACCAGGACTTGCACCAATCCAACACCCACAATAACGGGCTTGCCTTGCTCTGGTGCTAGCTCAGACACCGCAACATGTACACAGCGAAGCTGTCCTAGTGAGTATGTCAGTTAATATGTACACGCCACAGGCACTTGTTTCGTATACGGGACACCCCCCCCCCCTACTTATTTTTACACGTGGTAAAAATAAGTAGGGGGTGCCCCGTACACGAAACAAGTGCCTGTAAATGAAATCAGATACGTACTAAGTGTAAATACTTTTCGTAGTTTTGATTTCTTTTTCTTTCTTTTTTTTTTTTTTTTTTTTTTTTTTTTTTTTTTTTTTTTGATTTATTTATTCATTTCTTACATAAATACTAGTATGCAGCTTTGTATATAGGGGTATTTTAAATACTCATTTAAAGCACTTAACTAATTTCTTGCCTTCTCTTTAGTTGATGGTGCTTGGACCACCTGGTCTGCATGGGCATCGTGTCCATCCAACTGTTGGCCTCACAATACAAACGTGAGACGAACTAGAACATGTACGAATCCCTCAAGGCAGAATGGAGGAGATGACTGTCCAGGGAGCAGTTATGAAGATGCTACCTGTTATTCCTTAGGCTGTCCAGGTCACTATAAGAATATATAACATAGACGTATAATAAAGATGTGGTAAACTTTATTTTTAGAGTATCTTTTAATGAATGACGACAAATGAGAAGCCCAGACAATATAGCTGTTGTTAAGTTTCCTGGAAACAGGTAATGAGTTTTTATACTGTGGTATAATCTTTATACGATGTTCATCTTTACCAACCTTTCAAACATAATTATTTAGTTAACCTTAGCCAGAGGCTTGAGTGAACTTTTCTGATCAAAGTTTGTCCGGCGTCTGTCGTCTGTTATCCGTGTTAGAAAAGGTAAAACTTAAGGAAAGTTTCTTTATAGAGTTTTTTTTTCAAGTTTCACGAACACAAGGTTTAAGAAGGGAAGGGGAGCACAAAACGGTGTCAGAGATGACATGGGATTACGTAGGGGATGTATCAAAAAAGATTTTTTTTTGTCAAGAACACAAGGACTTCAATAAGTTATTAACATACAAAACACTCTCATGTAATGAGGATTCAAGTTTGTTTAATTCATGGACCAAGAGTCCGACTAAAACAAGAGTCAGACTAAAACACGAGTCAAAGTTTTACACCTGGGTATAAGAGACATTTTTTTGGTTTAAATATCCCCATCTTTGAAGCAGAAGTGCTACAATAAGTCAATAAGAAATGCATATATCCCGATGTAGTGAAGATTCAATTTCATTCATATTATGACCCCTGTAACTGGTGTCACAATGGGGTGACTTAATAGACATCTCCAGGAGGAGAAGGTGCCTCCGGGCCTAGAATTAAGCATCTGAAGGGGGTAAAGGTGCCTTCGGGTCTAGAATTGGGCAGCTGAAGGAGGTAAAGGTGCCTCCGGGCACTTTGGCATGTTCGGAGTATAGTGGGAAAAATCTTTTAAAATAACCTTTTTTCAAGAACACATGGGCAACAGTTAGGAATAATAAGCTTCAAACTTTCCCAGGTATAATTCGTGCTAGTTCAAATAATACATCTTGTATGCACAAAAAAGGGTCATATTATTAAACAGAAATACATATTTTTCTGGAAGAACACCGAGACAGCAATTTGTAAGTTAATTTGACGTCAATTTCCGATATCACGCAATTTAATTAATGATCGTTACTGCAAATGGTTTCATTTATCTCTGTATTTATATGTCAGATAGGATAGATGACTCTGGTGAGTGTTTTGGTCTTTTTCCTCTTAAAGTTATATCTTTTTTGGGAATTCAACGTTTTAATTGTTTGATTTTCAGTAACGTATATATATATATATATATATATTTATCAATGTCAGCCTTTGAGATGTTTGCTAACGTTTGACATTAAACTCTCTCGTGTAGACTGAAAGAGTTATCATGTCACTCAAAGGGTCGGATTAATTTTTATCCTTTGTGTACTTTTATAGTTCATGGAGGATGGGGTGTTTGGGGAGCTTGGAGTACGTGTACTGTCACTTGTGATTCCGGAAGTCAAAATAGGTCCCGTCTCTGTAACAACCCCACACCAGATAATGGAGGAAACGACTGTCCAAATTCGGCAGACCAGTGTAGGGAATGTAACACTCAAAACTGTCAATGTAAGCATAGGCTTTCTACAATATTTTGGTAAATACAACTCCTTTTTAGCTCACCTGAGCCGAAGGCTCAAGTGAGCTTTTCTGATCACATTTTGTCTGTAGTCCGTCTGTCCGTCTGTCCGCCTGTAAACTTTTCACATTTTCGACTTCTTCTCCAGAACCACTGGGCCAATTTCAACCAAACTTGCCACAAAGTATCCTTGGGTAAAGGGGATTCAAGTTTGTTCAAATGAAGGGCCACGCCTTCTTCCAAGGGGAGATAATTATGAATTCGTGAAAAATTAATGGCATCATTAAAAAATCTTCTTCTCAAGAACCACTGTACTTGAAAATATGAAACTTATGTGGAAGCATCCTCAGGTAGTGTAGATTCAAGTTTGTTCAAATCATGACCCCCGGGGGTAGGGTTGGGCCACAATGGGCGATCAAAGTTTTACATAGGAATATATAGGAAAAATCTTTAAGAATCTTCTCAAGAACAGCAAAGCTATAATTGGTCATATTTACATCGAAACATCCTCAGATAGTGTAGATTCAAGTTTGTTCAAATCATGATCCCCGGGGGTCGGGTGGGGCCACAATGGGCGGTCAAAGTTTTACATGGGAATATATAGGAAAAATCTTTAAAAATCTTCTTCTCAAGAACAGCAAAGCCATGATTGGTCATATTTACATGGAAGCATCCTCATGTAGTGTAGATTCAAGTTTGTTCAAATCATGACCCCCGGGGATAGGGTGGGGCCACAATGGGCGATCAAACTTTTACATAGGAATACATAGTGAAAATCTTCTTTAAAAAAACTATTTCTTAAGAACAGCAAAGCCATGATTGGTCATATTTATATGGAAGCATTCTTAGATAGTGTAGATTCAAGTTTGTTCAAACATGACCCCTGGGGTAAGGGTGGGGCCACAATGGGTGATCAAAGTTTTACATAGGAATATATAGGAAAAATCTTTAAAAATCTTCTACTCAAGAACAGCAAAGCCATGATTGGTCATATTTAAATGGAAGCATCCTCAGGTAATGTAGATTCAAATTTGTTCAATTCATGCCCCCCAACCACTTTTATATTTAAACTTTTCAACCTTTCAAGACCGAACTGATTTCTGCTTTTTCCTAGCCATAGTGCTCGGGTGAGCGATGTGGCCCCTGGGCCTCTTGTTAAAAATAAATATATCCTTTGGAACTATTGACAGACCTATAATGATTTTCAAATCTGCTTATTGATCACGGTACAATTCTGAAATGATTTTAATTATATGAAAAATAAAGTATTAGTAGGCCTAATCGACGATTATGAGAAAAGATTAAAAAATTGTTATTTGACCTGTGTATGGAGGACTTGCAGTTTATCAAACATTTACTGTGAAATTTCATGATTGCTTTTATTTCGTAGTGATATTTTCAGATATCAAAGATTTTTTTTAAAAAACAGATGAAGTTCAAATGAATCAAATAAACGTTATGCTTTTTGACAAAAATTGAATTATCAAAGTATTGCTAGAAACATATAGGGTGGCATGTAACCTTTGACAAAAGGAAATGTTTTAGATGCCAATGCCTGGAACAAATATAATTTAAGACTTTACAATATAAATGTATTCATAAGATTAAAAAAAAAAACATAATCTATAAGCGTAAAGAATACAATTTGGTTTGATATTACAAAGCTATAATGATTTGTGTACTTCAACAGTACCGAAAGAGACTGGACCGTACTAAGAGCTGCAACAGTGAAATGGGTGAATCAAAAAATAATGACCACCAAATTGGAATTTTTTTTTATAAAATTCAACTACCCATAACATATTTTTCTCTTATATCATCATTTTGTACATGCATTCTGGTTAAAATTCCTGAAGTTGCAATAGAATAGACAATTGGAAAAAAAAGTTTCAGAATGTTTATTAGTAAAACTTTATTTGAAAAAGGAAAATATCACTACATCCTTAAAGACTTTATAAAAAAAATAATCAAAAGAAATTATAGTTTTTTATGCTTCAAAATGGTATCTGGGATATAAATGATTAAATCTAAACCTTGATTAAATTTGTTCTCTTGTATATGTGGAAAAAAATTGGCTTTTTGATTGTTATTTTACATTATTTTTTCAATTCTGGTTTGAAAAGTTTTAATATGAAAGAAATATGAAGCAATAGAATTCCTCCAAAATCACTCTTTTGTCCATTTAAGTCAATCTTAGCCAAAAAAGAATTTTGATATACAAGTTTTCTTACAAAAAATACTAGATTTTGAAGTGACCCTATTTCACATTATTGTGTTGTACTCCTGACATCTGTTATGTATTTTATTAAGCATTGCTTTAAAAATTATAACGCATAATAACCCATTCTTAGTTTGTAAATCAGTTCGTCGTTTTGATATTTTTTATCATTTACGGCAAGTTTTTCATATTTACAAGACTTCAAAACATGATTATTTGCAATGTGTAATATATAAAATTGTATTTAAAAAATGTGTTAAGTGATGAAAACTATTCTCTGAATTGGCTGTAAAATGTCTGTAATTAGTTGATAGACATATGTTTTGAACATCAAATGGCATCAGACATTTTTTTTTTCGATTTATTTTTTAGTAAAGATAGATGAAGATCATTGATAATTATAAAACAGGTTTTTTTTTTTTTTTTTTTTTTTTTTTTTTTTTTTTAATTTTTTTTTAATTTTTTTTATTTTACACTCCTGACTGCAGTAAAATCAAAAATTAAAACAGTTACCATAGAACACAAAATTTCATGAAGTGTTGGCAACATCAAGTGGTAACGAAATAGTGCAATATTGATAGTCCAATACTTCATAATAAAAACACATGAAAGTAGTTAAACTTGGCTTTATATCTTGAATTATTCCCTATTTATGTAAAAAAAAAAAACCTAGCTGAAATGTATATTTAGAAGATAAAATATATTTTATAGTATATTTTCCTTTACAGGAAAAACACTGTAAGCAACTGAGGTCAACCAGAAACATTCTACTCATCAATTTTTCTTTATATTTATTCATATTTGATCAGCAATAATTCTAACATAGTTGTTGCATTCCTGACCAAGAGCATGGGAGTCTATAAAGTAGAATTGTAAAGCAAAAATTACATCAGAACTTGTTCTGTTGTTTCAGTGACGTTGAGTTGGTATTGCTTGAATTATATAACAATTTTTCAGTGTGTATATTTTTTACATTCATAAAAAATCAAAGAAAAGATTAAAAAAAAACACATCTGAATTGATAAAATTGAAAAAGAGAAGGATTTTAATAATAAAACTGTCAATAATTTAGTACTAAATTATTCAAATAGATCATTATTAATTAAAGAATATTTATTAGCATGAATAGAGGTCAGTTGATCATATAACTTGAACCTTTAAAAAATGTGTTGCACTCATGACCATAGAAATATAGATCTGAAACACAGACAGACCCTGTAATTAATAAATCTATTTAGTAAAAATGTTCTTTGTATCTTTATTTTCCAAAATAAAAACCAGAGAATCATATACTGATCAAAGTTTTTTTCATGCTGGGGAGCAAAACATCAAATGTTGCACTCCTGACATTATAGGGTATGCACAGATAATTGACTCTCATTAATGCTGCTTGTGATTTACATAACATTTTTAAGTTTTAAATTGTATATCAGTTATTGCTTTACACTTTGAAAATTCTTTTTTGACTTAATTGTCTTTCAGGCAATTTTTTTTCTGTTACACTCATGACATGGTATAACATTTATTTCAACATCAGCCATGACCACAGCTTGGTCAAACAAAAGTTGCTACAGTCTACATTTAAAGCTCAATACTTTGAATTTTATCAGGAAAGTCTTTATTTCCAACATAAAACATTACTATTTTTTTTCACAGTTCTTCAAAAAATATTGAATTTTCAAAATGTCACAAAAAGGTGTTGCACTCCTTACATTTTTAGCATCATTTTTGGACATAACTTTTTTGTGAATTGAGATATCAGTGAGATATTTGGCAGGTATTTAGACACTATGTAACGACATATGCTAATACATAGAAATTCATTCCCATTGCCTGTATTTTTGGTTGATAAATATGTGTTTGGTCATTTTTTTTAATTCACCCAAATACAAAAAGTAAAACATGAAGTTATGATATGCTTTTTATGATGCTTCAAAACCTATCATGGTTTGGCTTGGCTTGGAGCACTGATCGTTCCTTTGTCATTTTTAAATAGACTAGTATAAATTATTTCGATAGAATAGGTCAAAACATAGCATTGGTAGTTTCTATCATGGCTTTTTAAAAATATTTTATTGTCATATCAATAAATTATTTATAAATAATAAACATTTAATAAATATGAATCAAGTCAGAAAGACAACATGATAATTAGTGAGATACACTGACTTTAGGAAAGTACTGATACAAGATTAGTAACAAAAAAGTAAAGATAACGAACTGTAATCAATTTCATAAATCCTATGAATAAAATCAAGAGTAAGGCAAAAAAACTTGGACACCTGGAAACAATAGAGGTGGGATCAGGTGCATAGGAGTAAGCTTCCCTGTCGACCGCGGTCACACTGCCGTTAGTCCTCCGTATTGATCAAGTAAAGGGAATGATAAATCCGTACAATCAAAATTAGTATGAAAACAATGGCCTAACCGTGATATGAACATTGAACAAGTACGTGAAACCTGAGTCTGGACCCAATGATATGCTTCCATAATATGATCACTTTTTTAACGTAAATGTTTTTGAGCTGTTAAATGTATGTACATAATTGTAGTGTTATAATATGTATTCAAAATAACACCAAAAAATTTGGTTCAATGCACTAGATAAAATTGCTAACGCACCACATGTAATATTCTTATTTGTGAATTGCACATTTGGCTGATCGGTACAAGTATATATAAAATGCCATCTTTTCCAATGCAGTGGGATTGACAGATGTCTTTGTGTCATGACAAGGCCCTTGAATGACGTGCTTTCTTGTCCTAAAACCATTTTCCCGGGTGCACTGCGCCCCGTTTTTGCAGAGTTGGTGATTACCAAAGATGGTCCATGAGGTTGCGACCATTGTCCCAATCAAAAATCAAATAACATACGGTGATTGACTATCATATCGCCTAGCTGACATCCAGTGCCTTGGTGTCCATACCAAGTTTATCCAACTGCAGGTTGACCCAGTTTTGTGGTGCAATCTTAAAATTTTCTTGCGGGGCTTAATATGCAGTAGCTATCTATAGTAAACATTTTTATTTTTGTTAATCTACTTGCAACGATTTTCACCAGAGGAACGAATAATCTTTTAATTGTTTTAATTTTTCACAAATTTCTCCAAAAGATCCCCTACAGACACCATACGGACTGTTTTAGCACGCTCTTCTAGGGTTTAACGCTGCTAGTGCATACGGTGTAACTTTTTTCTGGGTTTTAAGTACAAACGAAAAGAACACAAACAAGTTTAAGTTCATTTATTCACCAAAAACCATCTAAACTATATGGTACATGAGGACAATGAAAAATATTTACAACATGCAATATCAGGTCAGAGATATAAGTATATGATATACTTATTCAGAATATGAAAATGAAAGAGAAAAAAAAGAAAAAGGTAAATACATATAATACATATACTAATAGTATAAATGAGGAAAAAATCATGAAGGACTGAGTAATTCATATATTTTTAATATAAAAGTACAGATTTTTTTTCAGAGTCTTAGCATCTTGTTTTGTCATCAAGTGAGAAAATTTAAGTATATTTGGTCTAGGAAAGTAGTATTCTTTAATATATTTTTTCCTAATGTTTGACAATGAAGTGCATTCAAGTATAAAATGGAATTCATTGGCAACATGTCTAGTTTTACAAAGTGTACATAATCTTTCATTTAATGGTATACCTGCGCATCTTCCCAGTTCAACTGGTAGACGGCGATTAGAGGTGCGAACTTTTACAAGTATTTTTCTAAATTTTAGTGGCAAAATGCATAAATACTTTTCACATTTAAAATTTGTTTTAAAAAGTTTATACACAACACCTTTGGATGAATTATTAATGTCAGCATTCCATTTTTGTATAAATTGATCCTGTATTCGTTGCTTTACAGCAGTAGTAACCCAATCTTGGTTAAGACTATAACAAAACTGTTCATTCCAAATATTAGATAGTCCGCATGAATCAAAAATACGATGCACACAGTCAATCCATGGATTCTTACCAATTTCAGATTGTGAGTTAGCGATTGACTATTTACATAATATACATGAAGATTTGTTTCCGGGGGTATTAATTAATTTACACTATTACACCAAACTATTCTAGAATAAACAAGGACAGATAATGGAAAGCGTCCTGTTTCACCATAAACCATAAAATTTGGTGTACTAATTTTAGTAAAGTATATGTTTAAAAAATCTTAAATGAACACGTTCAATAATGTCTAGGTTTTCAAACCCCCAGATTTCACAACCATAGAGTTACACTGGTACAACCATTTTATTGAACAATTCAAATTGACATGCTAAAGGGAGGTTGAATTGTCTAATGTTTCTGATTACACCATACATTGCTTTTTGGGCTTGGTCACATGGATGTTTCTTGGCTTTTAAAAAGGAGCCAAATCTTGAAAAAATGATACCAAGATATTTAAATTCTTTTACATTTTCTATACTCTTGTTATTGTAGTAAAGTGTTCTCTTGAATAACACATAGTATGGACAAGATTTTTAATTTTTCTATGAAATTGGTACGCTTCAGTTAACACTATGATTATTTATCATTAAAGACATTTAAATGCCCTATTTTTGGATTAAGTAACATAATTATATATCAAATACATCATGAATAAGTTTTGAAAATTAAATTATTAATTTTCTTCGGTGGAGCATTAGCAATTTTGTCTAGTGTATTAGACTTGTATTATTTTTTTCTTTGGTACAAAATGATCATGTTAATTAATGTAAGTAATGATTTATGTGTCTTTTTTTCTGATGTTTAAGCTTATATGGTCGGTAATCTTGCATATTTTTTTGCGTCGGAGTGAAGGAAAAAAAAAAAGGTTTATATTTACTAAGATATCATTTCCTCCACAAAATCATCACTACTTTCGAACTTGAAAATATATATTGATAAAGATTTCATCATTTTTTTTATCAAAAGACCTCAGATATCCACAAATTACAACCCTGTACGGAAAGGTAAAACATTTTATGTGAATTTTGTATTTTTCTCTGCATTAAGATGATTTAAAAAATTGCAATTTTCAAGATCGCCATAAATTTCGACGAAAAAAAAAAAACAAACAAACAAAAAAAAAAAAACAAACAAACAAAAAAAAAGAAACAAAAAAAAAAAAACAAAAAAAAAAAAAAAAAACAAACAAAAACAAAAACAAAAAAAAACGCGTGCATGCCAAATAATTTTCTCTATCCAAAGTTATTACTGTTAGTTGAGAAGTAATTTACTTAAAAATCAAATTTTATTTCCTGTTAATCAATAATAATCAATTTATTTCTCTAATTGTAATTAATCCTCAGACAACGCATGTATGTCCTGAGTTAATAGTACTACAATTAATGTGGTGATTCCTCTTCGTTTTGGTTTTTCTAGTTTGTCTGGTTCGTGACCACTTTATGAAAAGTACAGCTGATTCCCACGCCTCGTCTGATACGTCACTGACCGGTTAGTAACCTCTTACATATTTTCTGTTATATCTATTAATGTCTGATCTATAAGTAGCCTATACACTGGTGTCTTTATTCACAAAGCCTAGTAAGTAACCGATGAGGTGGTGTCCATATATCAGACGTATCATTAATATAAGTACCTACACACTAGTACACATATACTCTATCTGGTGTTCATACATCAGGTGGACCAATAAGTATACCCACTCTTACTTATAAACATTTTTCATAACATTAGACTGTTCTCAATTACAACACGTAACCTACATGCTTAGGTGTCTGCACATCAGACTGTTCTAACTCACAACAGATACTATAAACTGATATCTGCACATCCAGCTGCTTTAACTCACAACAGATAGTTACTATATCTGCACATCCAACTGCTCTAACTCACAACAGATTGTTACTATAAACTGATATCTGCACATCCAACTGCTCTAACTTACAACAAGTACCCTACATATTAATATTCTAAGCTTGTGATTTAGAGGAGTCTGATGTATGTAGTACAGTTTAGAGTACCTGTACCCAGAGGATACTTGTGATTTAGAGCAGTCTGATGTATGTAGTTTAGTTTGTACCTGTACCCAGAGGATACTTGTGATTTAGAGCAGTCTGATGTATGTTGTACAGCTTAGAGTACCTGTAACCAGGCCACTTGTGATGTATGTAGTACAGTTTAGAGTTCTAATCACAAGTATCCTCTGGGTACAGGTACTCTAAACTGTAATACATACATCAGACTCCTCTAAATCACAAGTATCCTCTGGGTACAGGTACTCTAAACTGTAATACATACATCAGTCTTCTCTAAATCACAAGTAGCCTGGGTACGGGTACTCTAAACTGTACTATACATACATCAGTCTTCTCTAAATCACAAGTAGCCTGAATACAGGTACTCTAAACTGTACTACATACATCAGACTCTTCTAAAATCACAAGTATCTTCTGGGTACAGGTACTCTAAACTGTACTACATACATCAGACTCCTCTAAATCACAAGTATCCTCTGGGTACAGGTACTCTAAACTGTAATACATACATCAGACTCCTCTACATCACAAGTATCCTCTGGGTACAGGTACTCTAAACTGTACTATACATACATCAGTCTTCTCTAAATCACAAGTAGCCTTGGTACGGGCACTCTAAACTGTACTACATACATCCGACTCCTCTAAATGACAAGTAGTCTGGGTACAGGTACTCTAAACTGTACTACATACATCAGACTCTTCTAAAATCACAAGTATCCTCTGGGTAGAGGTACTCATAACTGTAATACATACATCAGACTCCTCTAAATCACAAGTATCCTCTGGGTACAGGTACTCTAATCTGTAATACATACATCAGTCTTCTCTAAATCACAAGTAGCCTGGGTACGGGTACTCTAAGCTGTACTACATACATCCGACTCCTCTAAATGACAAGTAGCCTGGGTACAGGTACTCTAAACTGTACTACATACATCAGACTCTTCTAAAATAACAAGTATCTTCTGGGTACAGGTACTCTAAACTGTAATACATACATCAGTCTTCTCTAAATCACAAGTAGCCTGGGTACGGGTGACAAGTAGCCTGGGTACAGGTACTCTGAACTGTACTACATACATCAGACTCTTCTAAAATAACAAGTATCCTCTGGGAACAGGTACTCTAAACTGTACTACATACATCAGACTCCTCTGCATCACAAGTATCCTCTGGGTACAGGTAATCTAATCTTGTACTACATACATCAGACTCCTGTAAATCACAAGTAGCCCGGGTACAGGTACTCTAAACTGTACTACATTCATCAGACTCCTCTAAATCACAAGTATCCTCTGGGTACAGGTACTCTTAACTGTAATATATACATCAGACTCCTCTACATCACAAGTATCCTCTGGGTACAGGTACTCTAAACTGTACTATACATACATCAGTCTTCTCTAAATCACAAGTAGCCTTGGTACGGGTACTCTAAACTGTACTACATACATCCGACTCCTCTAAATGACAAGTAGCCTGGGTACAGGTACTCTAAACTGTACTACATACATCAGACTCTTCTAAAATAACAAGTATCTTCTGGGTACAGGTACTCTAAACTGTACTACATACATCAGACTCCTCTACATCACAAGTATCCTCTGGGTACAGGTAATCTAATCTTGTACTACATACATCAGACTCCTGTAAATCACAAGTAGCCTGGGTACAGTACTCTAAACTGTACTACATACATAAGACTCCTCTAAATCACAAGTATCCTCTGGGTACAGGTACTATAAACTGTAATATATACATCAGATTCCTCTAAATCACAAGTATCCTCTGGGTACAGGTACTCTAAACTGTACTATACATACATCAGTCTTCTCTAAATCACAAGTAGCCTTGGTACGGGTACTCTAAACTGTACTACATACATCAGACTTCTCTTAATCACAAGTAGCCTGGGTACAGGTAATCTAAACTGTACTACATACATCAGACTCTTCTAAAATCACAAGTATCCTCTGGGTACAGGTACTCTAAACTGTACTACATACATCAGACTCCTCTAAATCACAAGTAGCCTGGGTACGGGGTACTCTAAACTGTACTACATACATAAGACTCCTCTAAATCACAAGTAGCCTGTGTACAGGTACTTTATTAGTCTTCTCTAAATCACAAGTAGCCTGGGTACAGGTACTCTAAACTGTACTACATACATCAGACCCCTCTAAATCACAAGTAGCCTGGGTACAGGTACTCTAAACTGTACTACATACATCAGACTCCTCTAAATCACAAGTAGCCTGGGTGCAGGTACTCTAAACTGTACTACATACATCAGACTCCTCTAAATCACAAGTATTCTCTGGTACAGACACTCTAAACTGTACTACATACATCAGACTCCTGTAAATCACAAGTAGCCTGGGTACAGGTACTCTAAAGTGTACTAAATACATCAGACTCCTCTAAATCACAAGTAGCCTGTGTACAGGTACTCTAAACTGTACTACATACATCAGACTCCTCTAAATCACAAGTATCCTCTGGGTACAGGTACAAACTGTACTACATACATCAGACTCCTCTAAATCACAAGTAGCCTGGGTACAGGTACTCTAAACTGTACTACATACAACAAATTGCTCTTTATAATAAAGAGGAGCTTAGATACTTATATAATAGTGTATAACACAGCAAGTAGTCCATATTTCATATACTTAAGGTCGCAGCTCTAAATAAGAAGTAGCCTCCGTACAATTATAAATATACTAATACCTATACTATTACTGGGGTCAGAACACCACACTGAGCTCAGTCATAGCTGGAAGTTTACATGCTATATATTGGAGTCCATACATCAAACTGCTGTTATTTACAACAGGCAACCTACACACTATTACTGGCACAAGATACCTACATGTTATAAAATGATGAACACATCACATTCCTTAAGTTAAGAACGTCCATTCTAATTTTTCCAGACAAATGAGTTACAGATCCGCAATTGATCAGTACGAGTTGTCATGCTTATTTTAATTTGTGAATTTCACTGGATTTCAGACAAATATTTTCTGATGCCAGACACGGACAATACCATAAAGTGTTGTGGATTGATTTCACACTGGGAATTTTATCCAAAGGCAGAGGGCACTGTTTTCTTCCAGATTTGGAAATTAATAAGTGGGACTTCGTATGAACTCATAGGCTCAAACCAAGTTGATGTTCCAGGTACTGCATAAAGAATTTTTATAAACATGATAAAATAGAAATTTAAAACTGTACCGGTTCTTCATTTTGTTTTTGAAATTATATATATATATATATATATATATATATATATATATATATATATATATATATATATATATATATATATATATATATATATATATATATATATATGTATATTATACATATATTACATGGCTTCGAGGGCAACATACCAGAATATTTGCCCTCGAGGTGACAGGAAAGCCCTGGAGTGTTATGTCGCCCGATGCCGAAGGCAGAGGGCGACATAACACTCCAGGGCTTTCCTGTTACCGAGGGGCAAATATTCTGGTATTGTTGCCCGAGAGGTCATGTAATATATGGTATATAACATTTTTAAAAAATCGAAATCGGACATATTTATTGACGACTATATGTGGACCTGTGTAAATATCTAGAAAAAAAACATGCAAATTATTTTTTTAAATACATTTAGCTGATTGGTGGGTACAAATAGTTTCGATAATAATGCTAAGGATCATTAAGGTCTTCCGTTCCAACGGAAGACCTTCTACTGATTCTGATGGTTAAGATTATTATTCTTTTTAAGGTCTTCCGTTTCCAACGGAAGACCTTCTACTGTTTCTGATGGTTAAGATTATTATTCTTTTTTTTTTTTTTCTTCTCCTTTCTAGACGCCAACTTTGAGACCACATATCTCGCTCATTTCTCAACGGATTTTGCACAAATTTGCAGAGTTTATAGACGTTACCAAACTCTATCAGAGTGCTGTCAAACAGTTCAAAAAGTCACTTCCGCTTTTGAGTTATTGCCCTTTAAATGAAAATTCATTAGGCTACATTTCCAGACAAAGGCTCCGAGACTACAAAAGCTGGAGCAGAAAAACTACCGAATTTAGATAATAGAAGGATTGAAGTTGTGCACATCGGTTTTTGTTTTTCGATTTCTGTATTCAAAATGGCGCTAATTAGGGGTCAAAATTTAGAACGCCTAAAAGAGCGAAAATTTAAACATATTTTCCTTTGTATCTTTAAAACTAAAAATATTTTGATAAGACATGTAGAATAAAAGTTGTGCATAATTTCAAGGCCTTTCATTTGACACCACTAAAAAGGGGCTGGCCCCTCAAATTAGGGATCTGGAGCCCTTTAAAGTTTTTGCTTTATAACTCAAAAACGGTAAATATTTCGAAATGGCTGTCGTTAAAAAAGTTGTTCTCTAACATCTTATTGATTTCATGAAAATGTTATATTTTTCGAGTCTTGTGTTTTAAATGCGCCAGAAGCTTGACCCATATACAGGTAACTGTTTTCATTCAGCAAGTAAACGAGAGCTCTTCATGCGTGTAACTAAAATAAACTTACTATAAATAATAAATCTGGCTACATTAGATGCTAATATTCTTTAGAATAAGGTTGTTGAAGTGTTTTGTGCTTTATTTCCAAGTTATTTTTTTGACAACTTTTCGTTTTATTTCATTTTTTTCAAAGTCGAATAAACCAGTCTATTAAAAAAAGGGGGGAAATAGATAACCTTTTCTTCTTATCACATAAAAACAAACAATATACTGAGAAAATAAAACATAACTTTGAAGCATAGACTATTTACAGCCATTAAGTGTGCGCCTTTTACATTCACCTTGTGTGTTTACAATTATGTAACACCTCCCTCGATAGCGCGTGGCAAAGGAGGTCACCGCAGATCAATCGGCGTGTGTGATCCAGCGACCTAGTCATACACGAAACAAATCATATAGAATGGCCATTCCAAATTCATTTTGTAAACTAAGTCATAAGTGGATAAATATGTTGAATTTTTCAGATTATTTCATAATATCTTTGATTAAATCGCTAGTGTATTTTATTTAATATTTTATTCGCTGAATTACAGGAAAGTTGCATAGTTATTTTTATAAACAATTTATTTCTCGATATCGAGTTAATTGTCTGTTTTATTCATAATAAAATTCAAAATATGTAACCTTAATTAATTCCTACTAGTAATGAAACTTTTGAAACTTAAATGTACATGTATGTAATCTAATATACGTTCTTTTGTCGACGCCCTTAAAATGTACAACTGTATATATACAAAGCGCCCCAAATATATGCATATCGAGCGTATGGAAATACAAAATCCCACATTCACACGCGTCTCCAAAATATGTAGAATGAGACATACATGCGTAACTGTATTTGAATATTACAAATTTATTAGACACCTAACCTTGAACAAATTATTTTTTTCTACTAAACTTGTTATTGTATGCGAACAAAATGATAAACATGTATTTTTTATAGGTTAATTCCCATTATTTTTTCTGAAAATCAGAACACATTTATCAGCTCTCTTAAGGTTTTACGGATACATACAATGTACACGCATGCAAGTACAGAACATGCACGTTTTATAAGTGCATATGCAAGAGCGTCCCAAATATATGCATATTGAGCGTTTGAAATTCAGAAAAATTCTAAATCCCAAGTCTTTTTTTCCCATTATCTTTGCAATAAAATATCGGTTAAACTGAAAGGATTTTATTGATTTACAGCATATATTAAAGTCAATTATAGGTCCGCTGAGTTGATCATGAGTTGTTTTCATAACGGGTAGTCCTCCTGGCCAGTCATCGTCACGGTTTGTAACATCATAATTACACAGGTAAATACTAAGATGTCAATCCATATATTTTCCATAAGAAATGAATTACCGGGAGATGTCTCGTTTTCTCTGATCATATATTAATTGACAGCGTTTATGAACAGCTGTTAAAACACAGGCCTTTGTAAACCGGTAAATCACAAAGAAGAAAAATCCGAGACAAAAAACAGAAAATATAATTTATGTCTCTGGAAATAACATTGCTTTTAGATAACTAAAATAAATTAATGTCCGCCGATTTTTGAATTAATCTGAACATTCATTGATGTGTACCTGTACAAGCAGTGTGTATATTTTTATGAAGCCTTTGTCCAAACGAACAATATAATAAATCTTGAATGAATTAACTAACCCCTCATTACACACACATTCGCCTACACCTGAAATCTAATCAAAATCAGATCTTTTTTACGGCCCGAAATTCTGATAGTCGCTGTATTTCTAATCTGATTGACTATACATGTACAGTACAGGCAACGCGGATCCCGTATTTCCCGCGCCCCGTCGCGGTATAAACACAACGCGGGATTTGGCCAGGTGAGACAGGTAAACCGCGTTCCCTCCGCGGGAAATTCATCACCTACCTGTCCCCGCCGCGGTTAAATCATCGATCAACTAGTATCGTAAACAAACGGGAGTTATCTCCCCGAACAGGAATTTTGCGAAATTCCCTCTTTAAATAAAACAAAATAAAATCCCGCAGTGTATGTATATTTATGAAAGTATTTTCTTTTATTTCGCAAAAGGTGAAAATAATGAATGAACAAAAAAAAATTGTAAAGCAGAATATATTTAATCTTTTTTTTTTTTTATCATTTTATTTATTATTATTAATTTTGTTAAGTTATATATCAATGCTAAAGCGACATCTTTTTTTAAAAAGTATCAAGAAAACTATTTATAAGCTGAGTCATTTGAGAGTTTAACGTGACAAATTTTAATGTCGGAAATATAAGTTCTATAATAACTTCTCTTTTCAAATTATATGCGAACTGCAATGTTACATACACGTGCTAAACAATAGTCAGTGCGAGTTCCGATTAACAGTTTTCAGCATTCCTATGAGGAAAAAAATATATCTATATACTGTTCATGTTTTTTTTTTCTTTTTACCAAATTTAGAACAATATAATTCATTTAAATAATTTCACTTTACTGTATTAATGTGCAAATATTTCCATTTCTATTAGTTTTCTCTGTGATAACTCTTTGAAAATTAGGAGAGTTGATTTCTTGATCATTCTAATGGAATGCAAATTTCGAAAAGCGAAAGGTCAGGGGCTAAGAAGGCCTAATATGCATGTAATTCTCATGCGGCTGTCTTTGTGTCTGACGCTAAGGAGGCCTAATATGCATGTAAATCTCGTGCGGCTTTCTTTGTGTTTGACGTCAGTGGGCGGAGACTATTGAAATTGACATGTGAGGCCTCGTATAATTTAAATCTATTAGTCTACATTTTTAAAATCTAAATTTACAATTTTATTTCAAAATGAAATGGAAATAAAAGGAATCACTGTCTAGTTAGTAGAGTATGCCAGGGACATCAACGATAGTTGGAAACGTGGGATAATTTATGCATAACGGGCTTCGCCCGTTATGCAAATTATCCCACGTTTCCAACTATCGTTGATGCCCTGGCATACTCTACTAACTAGACAGTGATTCCTTAAGCATTTCCCTGAAATTGTCGAATGACCGGAAAGCTGTAATATTCGATGGTGAGCGTTTGCAGTGAGTGGGCGCGTGAACGTTATAAAAGATATCAATAAAATATAACATTTTTTTTCCCTCGATATTTACTTCTTTTGTAAACAGTGGTTTGTTTTTAATTTAAACATTTCTCCAATTACAGAAGATGGAATGTGCATGGTGATGAACTTCAGAAAACAATTAAAACGGGGGGTATATCACTAAAACTTATTATTCTCAATAATACTCAAGAAAAAAATCAATGCCAAGTTTACTTGAATATATTCTGTTTCTTTGTGTATTAAGTATTAGTCGCGATCATTTCCTTTGTATAGGGATTAGCAGAGCAAGAGCAGGAAACCGCATGCCCTAGGGGTTTCACACCTGTCCTAGAGTACCTGTGGTAAATTTCTCTGCATGTGCAAGGCGTTGTCTAGCCATACAACACACCAGTCCCTTCAACGTTTCTTTATTTCATTATTTCTTCATTTTCAAATGTAACTACAACCATGAAAGTTACGCGAGTCAATATATACTATTTTTTTTACCCTGAGTGTATATTAAAAGGAAAAAGATCAATCATACTTTTAAAACAAATTAATAGAGTTTAAATGAAATAAAATAGATCAAATCAAATTATGTTTTATTACTTTTTTTTAAATGCCGACGGGCTTGGTATTTATGTTTCTGTTTAATATATATGTACATGTACATGTGCATGTATTATGCAAGTAGAATGTAAAATAAAAAAAAAAAACGTACAGAATGTTACGGCACGTGCAACGTTTTTCCTTCGGTCAGTTTATTGATTTATCGAGTCCATCGATTAAAACAAAATATTCATGATAGAATTTCAATGAAATGAATTGCTTCTGGATTATTTTTTTTCCAGGTTCAATATGTCGTTTCTGTGAACAGATAATATACTGTAGCCGATTTATCAGTTTATTGTCCAGTTGTGGACTTTGACTAATTCTACGATCAAGTTTCTGAAAAACACAGAAATAGTGACAGCCACAGACACTATTTAAGGTCTTCCGTTTAAATAGCACGATTAAAGACAAAAATATCTACCGAAAGAAGATCATCGTCGCAAGCCACGGGTTTTGTGTCCATTCTATTTCCACAAACCCGTGGCTGCCTCCTACCGAATTCTCTCGTTCTCGCGACTGAATCATTGAATATTTATTAAGGACATTGGCAAGTCAGGGTTTTCCGGAGAAAAAAGGTTTAATACATGGGTTTTTTCACTTGTAAAATAGTGATTGAGAGTGATCTCCCATGTAGAATTCTCTAAGCGGTGAAAACCAATAAAGCGTATGTTATAGAGGTAAACAAAAGCACGTGTACTTCCTTCAACGGGTAGAATCATCTATACAGCAAGAAAGAAAAGTAGTAATGGCTTTGTTGTACATTGTATTCAGGGACAAAGAGCAAAAAGGTCGTCATTTACCATAGTTATGCTCAGTATGCTGGGAAGGGCAAAGATGTGACATATGCTGACAGGTAGGTCGACCATGCCGACTGAGAACAGTTCTTAGGTCGTGTGAAGGAATCAGCATTTAGTAATTACGAATAAAAGTTAAAGATAAATCCATGCCAATATTTTTATGACAATGTGTTTCAATCAATTCAGTCAATTACATGATAAAAACAATCAACCAGTCTCTTGACCAATTTTAGCTGTTAAGGGACGCAACTCAAAAATGATGATCGGTGCCGGGATATCCATGTCTTGTATCTACATATACATTTTCAACCAAAATATCTAGAAGTCATAGGAAATGAAGTTACAATAATGTCTATAATACAAAAACTGTATGAAATAAATGTGTTTTAAAGAAATATTATGGTGAAAAATTATGTAGGTCCCTTTTATCAACATTTTATATAGGAAATGCACTAAGAATTGTAAAAACACTAATTTGACAAAATCTAAAAAAGAATGCTGGATTGGTAGGTAAAACGATCCAGAATATAGCCTATTTAGTACATTTAAACCTACTCGAAAGTTCTTGAAAAATTCTATACAATAACCAGGAACCTTGCCAATGTCCTTAAGTGACGCCAGATTTACCCTGACCAATGAAATCACTCTGTAGCAATTTTGGTACGCTTAAAATGGGCGCCCATAATGAAATCATGTTTGCTATGCATGGCAGATTTATTAAAAAAAAAATACGATAGATCCTGAAGAACAGATGTGAGTAACGTATATTCTAAATTACTTACAAGGTTTTACATTAAAATACAGGGTTTCGAATGTAGACGTTGTGTGAGAACGCTGAATAGCGTTACTCGTTAAGAAAGGAAATTCGAACCGAAGTTGATGTACAGCTCGTGGTTATGGTTACATCCAAATACAAGATAGACTGATCATTTTCATTGGTTCTGACTTGAAGCGTCAGATGTTATTCCATTGGTTGAATTTATGTTATTAATATTCATGAGAACGAGAGAAATTTGAAGGAGGCAGCCACGGGTTTGTGGAAATAGAATGGACACAAAACCCGTGGCTTGCGACGATGAAACAAGATATAATAACATATTTTGGTGACATGTGGTAGGTACATGTATATGATATTTTAGGCCCGATATCCAAGAGGGGTCCAGTGTTAACAAATGGAAGTGACTTACCTTTTCTGTTTCATAATACCGCGGGTATGATTTTTTAATAAAACGTTAATTCTACGTTATTTTTATGGATTTTTCATATGGAATACATTGTAAATATGTACTAGAAGATTAAATATGGAAAAAGACGAATAAAAATATTCTTGGAGTGTGACATGACCTTGACTCAAGTTCAAGGTCACTAAGGATAAGAGGTTTTGACTGTATGTATGGACTAAAAGAACATGACGTGTCACTGTGAACTTTTCAAGTCGGTAACACACAGATTGGATTTTATGACGAAAGTGTGTCATCGTTTGACGCAAGGCATTTGGAATGTTCAAGGTCACGTACATTCCTTTACAGTTTTTCCTAGCGAAATATTGTAAGTTGCTTCCCCTTACAAGATTGCTTACATGTATAACTTTAGAATGTGGCATGACCTTGACTCAAGGTCACTTCTTCCTTCCGCAGCTCCAACGGAAGACCTATTCGTTGCTTTGCAACGAGCTCGCTCTAGTTTTTTTCTTTTTCCTAGACGCCAACTTTGAGACCTCATATCTCGCTCACTTCTCAACGGATTTTGCTCAAATTTGCAGAGTTTATAGACGTTACAAAACTCTATCAAAATGCTGTCAAACAGTTCAAAAAGTCACTTCCGCTTTTGAGTTATTGCCCTTTAAATGAAAATTTATTAGGCTTCATTTCCAGACAAAGGCTCCGAGACTACAAAAGCTGGAGCAGAAATTCTACCGAATTTAGATAATAGAAGGATTGAAGTTGTGCACATCGGTTTTTGTTTTTCGATTTCTGTATTCAAAATGGCGCTAATTAGGGGTCAAAATTTAGAACGCCTAAAAGAGCGAAAATTTAGACATATTTTCCTTTGTATCTTTAAAATTAAAAATATTTTGATAAGACATGTAGAATAAAAGTTGTGCACAATTTCAAGGCCTTTCATTTGACACCACTAAAAAGGGGCTGGCCCCTCAAATTAGGGATCTGGAGCCCTTTAAAGTTTTTGCTTTATAACTCAAAAACGGTAAATATTTCGAAATGGCTGTCGTTAAAAAAGTTGTTCTTTAACATCTTATTGATTTCATGAAAATGTTATTTTGTTCGAGTCTTGTGTTTTAAATGCGCCAGAAGCTTGACCCATATACAGGTAACTGTTTTCATTCAGCCAGTAAACGAGAGCTCTTCATGCGTGTAACTAAAATAAACTTACTATAAATAATAAATCTGGCTACATTAGATGCTAATATTCTTTAGAATAAGGTTGTTGAAGTGTTTTGTGCTTTATTTCCAAGTTATTTTTTGACAACTTTTCGTTTTATTTCATTTTTTTCAAAGTCGAATAAACCAGTCTACTAAAAAAGGGGGAAAAAGATAACCTTTTCTTCTTATCATATAAAAACAAACAATATACTGAGAAAATAAAACATAACTTTGAAGCATAGACTATTTACAGCCATTAAGTGTGCGCCTTTTACATTCACCTTGTGTGTTTACAATTATGTAACACCTCCCTTGATAGCGCGTGGCAAAGGAGGTCACCGGGGATCAATCGGCGTGTGTGATCCAGCGACCTAGTCATACACAAAACAAATCATAGAATGGCCATTCCAAATTCATTTTGTAAACTAAGTCATGAGTGGATATGTTGAATTTTTCAGATTATTTCATAATATCTTTGATTAAATCGCTAGTGTATTTTATTTAATATTTTATTCGCTGAATTACAGGAAAGTTGCATAGTTATTTTTATAAACAATTTATTTCTCGATATCGAGTTAATTGTCTGTTTTATTCATAATAAAATTCAAAATATGTAACCTTAATTAATTCCTACTAGTAATGGAACTTTTGAAACTTAAATGTACATGTATGTAATCTAATATACGTTCTTTTGTCGACGCCCTTAAAATGTACAACTGTATATATACAAAGCGCCCCAAATACATGCATATCGAGCGTATGGAAATACAAAATCCCACATTCACACGCGCCTCCAAAATATGTAGAATGAGACATACATGCCTAACTGTATTTGAATATTACAAATTTATTAGACACCTAACCTTGAACAAATTATTTTTTTCTACTAAACTTGTTATTGTATGCGAACAAAATGATAAACATGTAATTATTTATAGGTTCCCATTATTTTTTCTGAAAATCAGAACACATTTATCAGCTCTCTTAAGGTTTTACGGATACATACAATGTACACGCATGCAAGTACAGAACATGCACGTTTTATAAGTGCATATGCAAGAGCGCCCCAAATATATGCATATCGAGCGTTTGAAATTCAGAAAAATTCTAAATCCCAAGTCTTTTTTCCCATTATCTTTGCAATAAAATATCGGTTAAACTGAAATGATTTTATTGATTTACAGCATATATTAAAGTCAATTATAGGTCCGCTGAGTTGATCATGAGTTGTTTTCATAACGGGTAGTCCTCCTGGCCAGTCATCGTCACGGTTTGTAACATCGTAATTACACAGGTAAATACTAGGATGTCAATCCATATATTTTCCATAAGAAATGAATTACCGGGAGATGTCTCGTTTTCTCTGATCATATATTAATTGACAGCGTTTGGTTTGAACATATTTTATTGTTTAGATATTACAACAAAAGGATCGGACACAAGTTCTTAAAACTTAGAACGTCCTCTCCTTTATAACAATTCATTACACAAAATAATGTTAAAAATTAAACTACACTGGAACCAAAGGTCAATACGATTATCTTACATAGGTTGTGCATGTACAAAATTGACTTGATGTAGTATGTACAAATGAATTAAATATGTAAATTCAAAAACGACCAGATCTCTTAATAAACAATTGCACATTTAAAAATAAACTTTCATTTTCAGAAATGCTAATCGAATCATCTCCCCATAACAGTACGTGAGTGTCTACAATACGTAAATTAATCATTCTAAAAATAGCATTAAACAAATCGTTTCTTGGGACAGTGTATTTCGTACAAGAAAAAAAGTAATGATATGCGTCTTCTATTTTTCCACAAGTGCATAATGGACTATCAATGATGTTGCACCTAAATAAATCTTTATTCAGAACGCAATTGTGTCTTAATCTAGTATGAATTACATTCCAGTAACGATCACCAAAAGAAAAAAATGCAGGAGTAGGTGTTTTTTGAGAGTTTATACAATTTTTGAAGGAACCTATAGTAGTGGATTGTCTTGTTTCAAGAGGTAAAGAGTTCCATTCCCTTATTGCCATTGGGACAAAAGATGATTTATAAATATTTAATCTACACTTAGGGATGCAATAATTTTGTGATTGTCTTGTTACGTAATTTGATTCATGTGATCGAATGTTTGGAAATATTTCTTTCAGATACTCGGGTACCATATTATGAAAAATTTTATACATAGTTGTTCTTACTTTCGACATTCTTCTAATAGCAAGTAGTTCCCATCCAGTTTCAAAATAGAGAGAATCTCGCGATGCTAAAGAAGTTAATCCAGTGACTATTCTTGCTGCTGCTAACTGTAATTTTTCTAATTTTTCGGAATCTTGACTAGAACACCCACACCAAACTTCAGTTGCGTATTCTAACTGAGGTCTTATAAAAGTAGTATATAAAAGAGTTAAAGTTTTAGCACTTACCCTGAACTGCAATTTTTTAAGTAGACCTAATTTTTTATATGCATTGGCAACGATAGAATCAATGTACGCTGACCATGTAAGGTCGTGTGAAAAGAGAATACCTAAGTGGTTTTGTGATGATACAAAATCTAAATAACAGTCTTGAAATTTAAGCCTTGGTAGTTCGACATTTTTCTTAGTACTAAAAAAGATAGCTTTGGTTTTCGAAGGATTAAATTTCAATAGCCACTGTTTAGACCACTGTTCAAGTTGATTTAAATCATAATTCAATCCTACTTGAATATCATGTATGTTTTCAGAACAGTTCTGTAAAGAATTATCATCAGCATACAACCTGCTTAAACTCGACATATTTTCAGCAACATCATTGACATATATCAAAAATAAAAGTGGTCCCAATACAGACCCCTGAGGGACTCCAGCATGTAATGGTTTAAAATTAGACATAGTATTCCTATGCAATACCCTTTGTGTCCTTAAATCTAAATAACTTTGAAACCATAGCAATAATTTATCGCTAACGCCATAAGTTTGTAACTTAAATAGAAGACCTTTATGCCATACCCGATCAAATGCCTTAGACAAATCACAAAAAACCATACAACAGTGTTTTCCTTCATCTATAGCTTTAGCTATGTAATTGTATGTCTCAATAAGCTGATAAACAGTTGAATGACCTGGTAAAAAACCAGCCTGATATTTATAAAAAAGATTGTTTGAATGAAAATAATTATAAACATATTTAAAAATGACTCGCTCCATAATTTTACCTACGCAGCTTAATAATGACACAGGTCTATAATTTGATAATAATGATGGGTCACCTTTTTTAAATAAAGGAAGTACATTAGCTACTTTCCACTGTTTAGGAAATACACATTCTCTTAAAGATCTATTAAACAGAATACACAAGGGAAATGAGACGCTAAAAATAGTAGCTTTTAACATTTTATGACTAATATTGTCAGGTCCTATGGCCTTGTTCACAGGGAGAATAGAAATTATATCAATAATGTCTTGCTCAACTATTTCAATACTATGAAGAACACTATTACACAATAAAGAAAAATCTGGTAATGCAGGTTCGACATCATGCGACGACGAAATCGAAGCAAAATAGTTGTTTAACGCCTCAACGTTGTCAATATCGCTATATGAAATATGCACATCGCCATTTTCTGTAATATCCTGCAGCGGTGGTATTTCGGATCTGACCTTTGTTTTGAAAACATCTTTTAATAATTTCCAATAAATTTTTGAACTTTTGATACTTGCGTCGATAAGATTGGTCTCTATATTGTTATAATAGTTTGCCATCGCTACTTTTTTCATATTGTTAACTTTGTTGCGTAGTTTTTTAAACTTATCCAAATCTGAATCTTTTTTTTTGTTTTGTGGGCTTTATTTCTTGCGCGATTTCGCATACGAACTGTTTTCCGCAGTCAGGGCTTATCTTTAGGCCTTATAGTTACTGTTTTTTCGGGAATGCATTGTTTTACATGGTTTAAAAAACTCGTTGAAAAATTACTCTCCGCCTGGTCTATATCTTTGGCGTCATTAATAAGCGTATTCCAATCTGTGTTGCGTATAAGTGTGTTTAGTGTTGCAAAATCCGCATTTTTGTATATCCATATTTTCCTATCATATGATTGTTTTTGTATTGTATGTGATTTGAGATAGATGTATGTACCTTTGTGGTCGCTGAGAGAGTGTTCAACGTCTATTGTCCCAGAGTCCAATACATCGTCGTGTAGACTTTCACTAACAAGAATTGGGTCTATGAGAGATTTCGTGTTTTTCGTGACTCTAGTTGCGTCGCATACTGTGTTTTGAAAGGAGTATTTTAAGAGAATTTCATTGACTACATGTGTGATTTGGAGATTTAGAAAGTTTACATTTAAGTCACCTAAGATTAAAATTCTATCGGATATATCAACAGCCTTTTCAAGGGACCATTCAAACTTTTTCCAAAATGAATTATCGGAGTTAGGAGGACGATACACACAACAGAGGAGAATATTGCAGGTAGGATCGCTGATTTCTACCCATATACATTCAAGGTTCAAAGGTTCAAGATCAGGGCGTCTATTAACGCGCAACAAGTCAGATGCATATATAATTACACCGCCCCCATGTGAGTTTCTATCTTTCCGAAAAATTGAGTTGAATCCGTCAATGGAAATATCTTCGTTTAAAATGTTAACATCGAGATGGGTTTCAGTGAAACATAAAATATCAAAATCTGAAACAATGCTCAGAAACTTATCAAACTTGTTTCTTATACTCCTTACATTTAAATGAAAAATGTCCAGTGTGGATTGGGTAATTTGAGATGGCCCCGGATTTGTCTCTACGTCACCTGACAACAATATAAGTAAGTACATAATTTGTAACACATAATTCAAAAAATAAATAACTTCTATTGCGCCTTTTGACAGTAAACATTTGGTATTTTTTAAAATATAATTCAGACACTCAATCAAAAAATTATTAAATCGTAATACAGAAAATAGCAGTGATGTACATCTACATTTACAGTAGAAAAGTCCAATTGCAGCTCGATATTGTTCAATTGTATTACCCATTGTCAAGAGATAAAGAGAAGTGTTGAGCGTTGTTTGAATCAGCCGCAAGGAGACATATGATAAATAAACATGCACAATTTTTTGTTTGACCTTTGATTATAAGTAAAAACGAAAAAACATTGAGAAAAAGTTTCGGTAAAAAGAAAACAAAAAACAAAAAAGAATGGTACGAGTCGCAAGGCAAAATAAAAGGCCTGTTGACAGATACTCGGTCCATTGTTGAAAAAGTTATGTACATTAATACATATACTGCTACGTGTAAGAGCAGCATGATTAAGAAAGTTAGAAGGAAAAATATAAGGGGAACAATTTATAACATATCATGCATTAATAATTTACGGAACCTTTCTTGCATTAAAATGCAATTTTTTTTTATTTTATGCTTTAAGAATACATTTTATAAAGAAATACATTAACAGCAGATAAAAAAAACTGTATCTACCAAAAGAGAAAAAAAAAACCAAAAAAACAAAAACAGAAACCGCACAAGTATAATCATTTTAATATTCAGATCCTGAACCTAGGGCAATAAGGTCAAGGTCATTAAAGGTGCGGATCAGTTGTTTTGGACCCATCTCCTCGACCTTCACAAAAATGCGTCCGTCGTTCGTCCAGTACGAATCTATCACTTCCGCTTTTTTCGCCTTAGACAACTCATGAACTATTCCTTGACGGTACCTCGTGAGGTCTTCTGTAACAAATAGGGAGGTGCCTTTCAGTTTTCGTTTCGCTGAATATACATTGTTTTTCACTTTCCAGTTTTTAAATTTGCAAATAATTTGAATGTTCCCGTTGGCATTGGGTTTACCGATAGGGTGGGATCTGGAAATATCGTCCTCCTTTAAATCAATGTTCATTTTAGATTTGCACAGATCGATCACAATGGCATCAGTGTCCAAGTGATTACCAGTTTCATTTTGAACAGTTGGCACTGGACAGTTATGAAATCTAAGGGTGTTCCTCCTACCGTACTGCTCTAACTCGTCTACTGATGTCTCTAACTCCCAGATTTGATTTTGGAGATTAGCATTTGTTTTGTCTGCTTCCTTTAGCTGTTGTTTCAGATCCTTGATCTCCTCAGCTTGTTTATTTATTTTCAAGTTCAGCTGTTGGAAAGCTGATTGAACAGCCTTTTCTATTGTTGGAGCAATAGCACTGGCCAATACAGGGACCAGCTGATTCATGATATTTTGATCACACATAGCTGAATATATAAGACCTGGTAGACTGTATGTTTGCCCCTCAGATTGTATAAGGGGGGTTTGGGCAATGGGACTGGGACTGGGCTCTGTGGTTGTAGAATAAAATTCTGGTTGGCTAGCACTAACAGAAGCACTTTCAGATGCACATATAGGTGCATTAGTCAAAGAATTTGAACATACAGAGGATTCAGGATTGGCTTCCAAACTGTCCATATATTGCCCTGGGTGCCAGAAGAATTTGCTGAATTTAGATCTGGGAGGGATGCAGACAAAAACCTTCTGCGAGATGTTTTGTTTTGGTTTTCTGATGGGCTGGTAAGCTTTCTCTTGGATTTTTTGGATTTCTTGTTATAACTACTGTTGTTGGAACTTGACATGACATGAGTTCATCTCACACAACAGCACAGAATGTTTTGGTTTTAAACTTTATCAATGGAGTTTTTACTGAATATTTTTTATATCATTTCATCAAAAACAACTTAATGAAGTGTTGCATCTGTGAATTATCAAATTTCACACAAAGAATTAAGACATACCCCCGTTTTTTCCTCCTGATCGAAACTAAATGTCAATACTAGACGCCATCTTTGTTAACTCTTCATTAACAGCGTTTATGAACAGCTGTTAAAACACAGACCTTTGTAAACCCGTAAATCACAAAAAAGAAAATATCCGAGACAAAAAACAGAAAATATAAATGTCTCTGGAAATAACATTGCCTTTAGATAACTAAATTAAATTAATGTCCGCCGATTTTTGAATTAATCTGAACATTCATTGATGTGTACCTGTACAAGCAGTGTGTATATTTTTATGAAGCCTTCGTCCAAACGAACAATATAATAAATCTTGAATGAATTAATTAACCCCTCAGTACACACACATTCGCCTACACCTGAAATCTAATCAAAATCAGATCTTTTTTACGGCCCGAAATTCTGATAGTCGCTGTATTTCTAATCTGATTGACTATACATGCAGGCAACGCGGATCCCGTATTTCCCGCGCCCCGTCGCGGTATAAACACAACGCGGGATTTAGCCAGGTGAGACAGGTAAACCGCGTTCCCTCCGCGGGAAATTCATCACCTACCTGTCCCCGCCGCGGTTAAATCATCGATCAACTAGTATCGTAAACAAACGGGAGTTATCTCCCCGAACAGGAATTTTGCGAAATTCCCTCCAAAAAAAAAAAACAAATTAAAATCCCGTAGTGTATGTATATTTATGAAAGTATTTTCTTTTAATTCGCAAAAGGTGAAAATAATGAATGAAAAAAAAAAATTGTAAGGCAGAATACATTTAATCATTTTTTTTCCCTTTATTTTATTTATTATTATTAATTTTGTTAAGTTATATATCAATACTAAAGCGACATCTTTTTTTAAATAGTATCAAGAAAACTATTTATAAGCTGAGTCATTTGAGAGTTTAACGTGACAAATTTTAATGTCGGAAATATAAGTTCTAATAACTTCTCTTTTCAAATTATATGCGAACTGCAATGTTACATACACGTGCTAAACAATAGTCAGTGCGAGTTCCGATTAACAGTTTTCAGCATTCCTATGAGGAAAAAAATATATCTATATACTGTTCATGTTTTTTTTTTTTTTTTTACCAAATTTAGAACAATATAATTCATTTAAATAATTTCACTTTACTGTATTAATGTGCAAGCATTTCCCTGAAATTGTCGAATGACCGGAAAGCTGTAATATTCGATGGTGAGCGTTTGCAGTGAGTGGGCGCGTGAACGTTATAAAAGATATCAATAAAATATAACAATTTTTTCCCCTCGATATTTACTTCTTTTGTAAACAGTGGTTTGTTTTTAATTTAAACATTTCTCCAATTACAGAAGATGGAATGTGCATGGTGATGAACTTCACAAAACAATTAAAACGGGGGGGGGGGGGGGTATATCACTAAAACTTATTATTCTCAATAATACTCAAGAAAAAAATCAATGCCAAGTTTACTTGAATATATTCTGTTTCTTTGTGTATTAAGTATTAGTCGCGATCATTTCCTGTGTATAGGGATTAGCAGAGCAAGAGCAGGAAACGGCATGCCCTAGGAGTTTCACACCTGTCCTAGAGTACCTGTGGTAAATTTCTCTGCATGTGCAAGGCGTTGTCTAGCCATACAACACACCAGTCCCTTCAACGTTTCATTATTTCATTATTTCTTCATTTTCAAATGTAACTACAACCATGAAATTTACGCTAGTCAATATATACTTTTTTTTACCCTGAGTGTATGTTAAAAGGAAAAAGATCAATCATACTTTTAAAACAAATTAATAGAGTTTAAATGAAATAAAATAGATCAAATCAAATTATGTTTTATTACTTTTTTTTTAAATGCCGACGGGCTTGGTATTTATGTTTCTGTTTAATATATATGTACATGTACATGTGCATGTATTATGCAATTAGAATGTAAAATAAAAAAAAACGTACAGAATGTTACGGCACGTGCAACGTTTTTCCTTCGGTCAGTTTATTGATTTATCGAGTCCATCGATTAAAACAAAATATTCATGATAGAATATCAATGAAATGAATTGCTTCTGGATTATTTTTTTTTCCAGTTTCAATATGTCGTTTCTGTGAACAGATAATATACTGTAGCCGATTTATCAGTTTATTGTCCAGTTGTGGACTTTGACTAATTCTACGATCAAGTTTCTGAAAAACACAGAAATAGTGACAGCCACAGACACTATTTAAGGTCTTCCGTTTAAATAGCACGATTAAAGACAAAAATATATACCGAAACAAGATCATCGTCGCAAGCCACGGGTTTTGTGTCCATTCTATTTCCACAAACCCGTGGCTGCCTCATACCAAATTCTCTCGTTCTCGCGACTGAATCATTGAATATTTATTAAGTGACACCAGATTTACCCTGACCAATGAAATCACTCTGTAGCAATTTTTGGTACGCTTAAATGGCGGCGCCCATAATGAAATCATGTTTGATATGAGTGGCAGATTTATTGAAAAAAAATACGATAGATCCTGAAGAACAGATGTGAGTAACGTATATTCTAAAATACTTACAAGGTTTTACATTAAAATACAGGGTTTCGAATGTAGACGTTGTGTGAGAACGCTGAATAGCGTTACTCGTTAAGAAAGGAAATTCGAACCGAAGTTGATGTACAGCTCGTGGTTATGGTTACATCCAAATACAAGATAGACTGATCATTTTCATTGGTTCTGACTTGAAGCGTCAGATGTTATTCCATTGGTTGAATGTATGTTATTAATATTCATGAGAACGAGAGAAATTTGAAGGAGGCAGCCACGGGTTTGTGGAAATAGAATGGACACAAAACCCGTGGCTTGCGACGATGAAACAAGATATAATAACATATTTTGGTGACATGTGGTAGGTACATGTATATGATATTTTAGGCCCGATATCCAAGAGGGGTCCAGTGTTAACAAATGGAAGTGACTTACCTTCTCTATTTCATTATACCGCGGGTATGGTTTTTTAATAAAACGTTAATTCTACGTTATTTTTATGGATTTTTCATATGGAATACATTGTAAATGTGTACTAGAAGATTAATTTATGGAAAAAGACGAATAAAAATATTCTTGGACCCCGGGGTGTATATTGGGGGGGGGGGGGGGGGGTGGTCCTGTCCACAAGCACCGGTCTCATCCAAAGGATCGCTCTCCACGTTTTACTACTTATCCAAACTGGGCATAAAACATTCTCAATGAATTTTTTAATCATTATGTTGAACCTAACAAATTATTCCGACTCGCTGTATGATCTGAAAAAACATGGCTGAACTTATCCGTTCAGAAAATCACAGACTGGGATTGCTTTTAACCAGTGTGTGTTATGGTCTTGATGCAAGGTCATTTGGTCGAGTCAAGGTCACTGACAGAGAAACTGTAATTTCACTACCGTATTTGTACTAGTGAAACATTGCTGGTATCATGCAGAGTGTGACATGGCCTTGACTCAAGTTCAAGGTCACTAAGGATAAGAGGTTTTGACTGTATGTATGGACTAAAAGAACATGACGTGTCACTGTGAACTTTTCAAGTCGGTAGCACACAGATTGGGTTTTATGACTACAGTGTGTCATGGTTTGACGCAAGGCATTTGGAATGTTCAAGGTCACGTACATTCCTTTACAGTTTTTCCTAGCGAAATATTGTAAGTTGCTTCCCCTTACAAGATTGCTTACATGTATAACTTTAGAATGTGGCATGACCTTGACTCAAGGTCACTTCTTCCTTCCGCAGCTCCAACGGAAGACCTATTCGTTGCTTTGCAACGAGCTCGCTCTAGTTAACACTATTGTTGTTAAAATGATAACGGGGGACGGCTGAAAGTTATGAAGGCCGATTTCTCTTCCTTTAACAGGCTTTATAAATAATTCCGAAATATTCCGTCTTGTTTCATTGCAGAATGTTTTCAGCACGCTGACATTTGTGTTTATAAATTTTGTTGTATTTACGGAAATTTCTCCTCAATCAAACTATCTAGTTCCTCTGAATTTAAATGAACATTAAAAAAACGCAGACGTTGTCCAGACATTTTCATTTTCGCGGAACTGTTTACGTTTGCTTAGCAACTGCCTCTGTGAATTTCGAACCCGACTTAATTAATATGCAGAATGACTGCAGGCGAGGGAATATAACGGGAGGGCAATATAACTGTTTCCGGTGTAATATAACTATATCCGGCGTGATTCAGCAGTTTTTCAGGGCATATGGATAAAAATATCATATTTGTAATATAATGGGAAAACTTCTTCAAAAATGTTATATATATATATATATATATATATATATATATATATATATATATATATATATATATATATATATATATATATATATATATATATATATACATACATACATATATATGAGAAAATGAGAATATGATCATGCATAGAATTCTTTTGTTGAATAACATGTTTTATGCCTAATATGATATACCGAAGATTTTTGTGTGATTTAGCTTCTGTAGTGAACACTGTGTATAGACATTCGGTACCAACAGCTGACAGAATAGCAGTAATCGACGGTTATTTCATTGGATGGTAAAGATTTTCAAATATTCAAGCATAATCAATGAACTCTACTAAATTGATTTTTAATCTTATATTATTTGATGGCATTTGAAAATGACATTGAATTCAGAGATATTTATAAAATCGCATACAGCAAAACAAAATCATTGAAAAAACGTCTCATATTCAGGGATGTACCTGTGTATATACTGTTGCTTAAGTAGTATTGGATCCTGATTTTAATTTGTTTCTGCTTGCTTACTTGTCTGTTTTATAAGAGAAAATTGATAAAGTTATATATATATATATATATATATATATATATATATATATATATATATATATATATATATATATATATATATATATATATATAACATTTTAGTAGGAGAGCTGTAGGTAACCTTTTTTCGCGAAACCTTACTTTCATGAGATATGTATATTTGTTATTTATGAGCGAGAAAATTCACGAATATGGCTATTGTTGTATATAATCTTTACTTAAAAAATATATTAATGAACTTTTTGCAAGCAGACTGTCTTGTGTAATTAATTACATTAAAATAAAGTTGTCGTGAATAAAAATGCAATTTACAGAATTCAACTCATGGACATTAAATCATTTTGCAAACACATATAGGTATTGCAACACAAGCAATATGATTCCGTACACGTCATGCAGTTCCTCCCTCAGTAACGACAAATGTACCACGGGAGAACCTTCCTGGAAATCTTGTAACGTTGATTCTTACTGGTCAAAGTCATTTTCGGAAGTAGCTGTTGGGAGCACACAGACATGGAGTTCATATACCCAGGCTACATATAGATACACAGCCATTACGTACGCGACAGTTGACAGTAAGTCCTATTCATTTTATCAAATGTTGGGATGTTAGTGCCTACCTATTTTTCATTTACTTATTGTATATTAACCTTTCACAGATACGGATCCCATATTCAACATGAGCCTTGTCAAAGTGGCCATTGCTGATCACACTGCTATTGGTACCAGCGTCATGCCGTTTACCTTTACCGATGTTGACTTCGCTGACTTCTTTATTTACTCTGGCTATCCCAACACTCATACTTACTTCTCGTTCGATACATCCGATCGTAAGCAAACTCTAATTACAATTTTGAAAACTCGACAAACCTCAGTTACAAATTACAAAAAGGTACAGATGTGTGTTCTGAGGGTGATTACTTAATGAAAAGTAAACAGAAACTATGTAAAGCACCCATAAATTAAACGAGATTTTTTTGTTCTTGTTCTTCACGCTGAAAATAGGTTTAATCAGAAAATGAACAAAAGGGAAGTTTAGCGTTATTATTGGTCGTTGACTTATCTAATTAAGTTTTGAATTAACACAAGAACATTGAATGTGATGACGCCATATATTGTTATCTTTCCAAATGTTACACAATTACAGATTTTACATATCTTTAAAATTAGTAAACGCACATTGTTAATATATAAAATAAATAAATTTTGTTAATCTTCAGTAACAATCAAAGTAAAAAGTACTTTGCCCCATACTGTCGGTACGGCAGAGAATGTTCATACTTACGTCATTAAAGCCAAGGATTCGTGCGACAATGCCGTCACAGGAACTGTAACCATAACAACATTTAATGGCGTGAGTTATATTATTACTCTAATGGAATAAGCTGCATTCCTTTTGTAACAATGAAAAAAAAATTAATTTAATGATAGCACTGCAACTTTATTGAATACCATTCCTTATTTTGACTATAAAATAAAATGTCATTACATGTATCAGCCACCAGAGTTTTCCAACCTACCAAATCACGTGGAACTGATAGAAGGGATCCAAGAGGAACACACGCTGTTTACCCTGACAGTCACAGACCCCTCCCCCGACAGCGTGACATGTGTTATGGAATCCGTCCTTCCCTCCGACAAAATGTCGACATTTTCCTTTAATCCATCAAGTAAGTCCTCCTGAGATTAAATAATATCATTTTAATTTATTGTACAAACCCTTTGTTAAATTTAATAAAAATTCATACTTATTCGGTTACTCGGATATCTAGACATTTTGCAAAGTAATTAAATGAATCAAAAGTTTACTTATTTTGTTTTTAGGTCACCTGAGTCACTCAGGTGACCTATTGCTATCCGTTCTCGTCCATCGGCGTACGTCGTGCGTTAATATTTGAACATTTTTAGCTTCTTCTCTGTAACCGCTTAACCAATTTCAACCAAATTTGGCATAAAGCATCTATGGGTGAAGGGGAACAAATATTTTATGGTCCCTGCCCCCCTGGGGCCTGAGGGATTGGGCTAAAACCACCAAAAATAATGCAATCTTTAAAAATCTTCTCCTTTACTCCTGGACATCAAGCCGTCAAACTGTTGGCATGATTGTAATAAGCATTGAGCCCTCTACCAAAATTGTGAAATTCATGGTCCCAGGGTCAGGGGTTCTGGTGCTAGGGTGGGGCTATATAGATCATATAGTGAAAGTGCATTATTTCTTTGAAAATCTTCTTCTTTGCTCCTGGGTATTAAATAAAGTAACTAAGTACATAGTTATGATGAGGAAGAGTGCCTCTTCCAAATTGTGAAATTCATGGTCCCAGGATCAGGGATTCTGGTGTTAGGGCGGGGATCTATTGATTATATAGTGAAAATTCATTAATTCTTTGAAAATCTTCTTCTCTGCTCCTGGGTATTAAATAACGTAACTAAGTACATAGTTATGATGAACAAGAGTGCCTCTTCCAAAATTGTGAAATTCATGGCCCCAGGGTCAGGGGTTCTGGTGTAAGGATGGGGCTCTATTGATCATATAGTGAAAATGCATTAATTCTTTGAAAGTCTTCTTCTCTGCTCCTGGGTATTAAATAAAATAACCAAGTACATAGTTATGATGAGCAAAAGTGCCTTTTCAAAAATTGTGAATTTCATGGCCCCAGGGTTAGGGGTTCTGGTGTTAGGGCGGGGCTCTATTGATTATATGGTGAAATGCATTAATTCTTTTAAAGTCTTCTTCTCTGCTCCTGGGTATTAAATAAAGTAACTATGTACATAGTTATGATGAGCAAGAGAGCCTCTTCCAAAATTGTGAATTTCATGGCCCCTGGGCCAGGGGTTCTTGTGAAAAGGAGGGGGGGCTCTATTGATTATATAGTGAAAATGCATTATTTCTTCGAAAATCTTTTCATCTGCTCATGGGTATTAAAGAATTTAAGTAAGTTCATAGTTATGATGAGCAAGAGTGCCTCTTCCAAAATCATGAATTTCATGGCCCCAGGGTCAGGGATTCTGGTGTTAGGGCGGGGCTCTATCGACTATATAGTGAAAATGCATTAATTCTTTGAAAATCTTCTCCTCTGCTCCTGGACATTAAGGTGATAAACTGAGTACATAGTTATGATGAGGAGATGGGCCTCTTCCAGAATTGTGAAAGCCATGGCCCCAGGGTCAGGGGTTCTGGTGTTAGGGTGGGACTCTATTGATTATATAGTGAAAATGCATTAATTCTTTGAAAATCTTCTTCTCTGCTCCTGGGTATTATTTAAACAAACTAAGTGCCTGGTTATGATGCATATGGACGCCTTTTCAAAAATTGTGAATTTCATGGCCCCAGGATCAGGGGTTCTGGTGTTAGGGCTGGACTCTATTGATTATATAGTGAAAATGCATTGATTCTTTGAAAATCTTCCTCTCTGCTACTGGAGATTATCTAAACAAACTAAGTACATGATTATGATAGGCAAGGATGCCTCTTCCAAAGTTTTTAAATATATGGCCTCAGTTTTTGGGGTTCTTGAGGAGGGGGGGGGGGGGGCTCTATTGATTATATAGTGAAAAGCATTAATTCTATTAATTAATCATTAATTAATCCTGTCTGCTCCTTAGTGTTGAGCTGATAAATAAATTACTCAGCTGTGATAAAAATGGGAGCTTCGAACAGAATTTTAAAATCTTGTGGTCCTAGGGTCATGGGTTCTGGCATAACGAGGGGGGGGGGGGCTTTTGATAATACAGTGGAAAAGTGTTAATTCTTTGAAGTTCATAGTTATGATGATGAGGATAACTCTTCCAAATTTGTAAATTTCTTGACCCTTGGTCTTGGGTTCTGGTGTTAGGGTAAGGCTTTGTTGAATTTGTAGTGAAAATGCATTGTACCTGTGAAATTCTTCTCTGCTTCTGGGCATATCGAAAGTTAACTGAGTAAAAGTTTAAATGATATAAGTAAGTGTATTTCTACTAGATTTTTGAACATCTGGACCATTTATCTAAGCATTCTGGTCGTGGGCAGGGCTCTATTAATTTGTATTCTACTGAGAGAAGTTGTTCCCCTTTTCCATTCACCTTTGATAATTAATCACTGTAAATAATGTATTTGAAAGGTTAATAGAATAAGATAATTATGCAAGATTGTTTATCGTATAATTCAAAAAATACTTTCTTAGTTTTAATAATCAGGTAGACCTGTAAGTAATAGATAAATAAAAATGAGACAAAAATAACTCTAAATCTTATTAAAAGTTCTTCAAAGACCATAAGAGAGGTCAATGCTAGAGGTCTTAATATGGGTTTGAAAATAGTACAGAAGCACTTATAGTTTGTTAATAGTCTGCATGGTGATAGTGTTAAGTGGGGGACAGATTAGAACTTGATTCATGAGTTGATACTAAATACTAGACTAATTATTTTGTTGATCCTGATCTTCCTACTTCTCTTGCTTTAGGGCAACAAAGCTTGATCCTGATCTTCCTACTTCTCTTGCTTTAGGGCAACAAAGCTTCATCTATCAGTGTATTTAACTTCTAAATTGTTGTATTATACTCAGGTGACCGTTAAGGCCCCTGGGCCTCTTGTTAAATATGTCACAAATTTTATTTACTGTTGATCTTGACTTTGCTTTTTACAAATATGATCAGTTGGTTTTGATTGGTTTCTCACGGTATCTATTTATTTATTTATTTTTTTGATTTGAAAGGGCTATTTTTATGCAAGTTTTGAAGTCCCTAGTTGATAATTACCTCATTTTTAAAACTTTGTATTCTTCAGTACATGATAAGATTTCATCAAAAGCATGGAAATATTCTAAAAGAAAGGCCGATTTTAAACAATTAGAGTCTTAAATATGTGAAATAGAATTAACAAAAAGGCAAAACAGCCAATCTTTTACACTGTGTATTTTGTTGAGAAAAACTGTACTTTTTCGAGTGATATGCAAGGACAAATTGTTTAGAAGAGACTGCATGCAAACAAAGTACGCAAGCTGTGCATTTATTCATTTATTTATACCAGAATTTAAAAGATAAAGATAAATATAACTATCTAAAATGTAAAGAATTTACATAATTTATAGATACTAAGCAAAATATTTAATGAATCGGTTTTTGATTAAGGATGTTAGGGGTCGAAATGAGAAACCATTCGAGTAACTGGGTACATATACTCGATCGGAAAAATAATTAATCAAGTAACCGGTTAATAAAAATCGTTTGAATTGATTACACTTCAATTAAAATTGTGGGTTTTTTTCATATTAGAAAATGTATTATTAAATTTGTATTCGAAAAATTGTTATTCATGTTCGGTAACTTGTGAATAATATTTAGAAATTGTTTATTCATATTTATAAACTTGTGATTATATATGCAGAACGTTTTCATTTATATTCCAAAAACTGACACTCATAATCGGTTAACTTTTTAGGTCACCTGAGTCACTCAGGTGACCTATTGCTATCCGTTCTCGTCCATCGGCGTGCGGTGTGCGTCGTGTGTTAACATTTGAACATTTTTAGCTTTTTCTCTGAAACCGCTTAACCAATTTCAGCCAAATTTGGCGTATAGCATCTATGGGTAAAGGGAAACAAAAATTGTGAATTTCATGGTCCCTCCCCCCCCCCCTCGGGGCCTGAGGGGTGGGGCTAAAACCACCAAAATTAATGCAACCTTTAAAAATCTTCTTCTTCTTTACTCCTGGACATCAAGCAGTAAAACTGTTGGCATGATTGTAATAAGCATTGAGCCCTCTACCAAAATTGTGAAATGCCAGGGGTTCTGGTGCTAGGGCGGGGCTATATAGATCATATAGTGAAAGTGCATTATTTCTTTGAAAATCTACTAATTAAGTACATAGTAATGATGAGCAAGAGTGTCTCTTCCAAAATTGTGAAATTCATGGCCCCAGGGTCAAGGGTTCTGGTGTTAGGGCGGGGCTCTATTGATTATATAGTGAAAGTGCATTAATTCTTTTAAAGTCTTCTTCTCTGCTCCTGGGTATTAAATAAAGTAACTAAGTACATAGTTATGATGAGCAAGAGAGCCTCTTCCAAAATTGTAAATTTCATGGCCCCAGGATCAGGGGTTCTGGTGTTAGGGCAGGGCTCTGTTGATTATGTAGTGAAAATGCATTAATTCTTTGAAAATCTTCTTCTCTGCTCCTGGGTATTAAATAAACTAACTAAGTACGAAGTTATGATGAGGAAGAATGCCTCTTCCAAAATTGTGAATTTCATGGCCCCTGGGTCAGGGGTTCTGGTGGTAGGGCAGGGCTCTATTGATTATATAGTAGAATTGCATTAATTCTTTGAAAATCTTTTTCTCTGCTACTGGGTATTAAGTACATAGTTATGAAGAAGAAGAGTGCCTCTTTCAAAATTGTGAATTTCATGACCCCAGGGTCAGGGGTTCTGGTGTTAGGGCGGGGATCTATTGATTATATAGTGAAAATGCATTAATTCTTTGAAAATCTTTTTTTCTAGTCCTGGGTATTAAATAAAGTTACTTAGTACATAGTTATGATGAACAAGAGTGCCTCTTTCAAAATTGTGAATTTCATGGCCCCAGGGTCAGGGGTTCTGGTGTTAGGTTGGGGCTCTATTGATTATATAGTGAAAATGCATTAATTCTTTGAAAATCTTCTTCTCTGCTCCTGGGTATTTAATAAACTAACTTAGTACATAGTTATGATGAACAAGAGTGCCTCTTCCAAAGTTTTGAATTTCATGGCCCCAGGGTCAGGGGTTCTGGTGTTAGGGCAGGGCTCTATTGAATATATAGTGAAAATGCATTAGTTCTTTGAAAATCTTTTTCTCTGCTCCTGGGTATTAAATAAACTAACTAAGAACATAGTTATGGTGAGCATGGCTGCCTTTTCAGAAATTGTGAATTTCATGGCCCTTGGGTCAGGGGTTCTGGTATTAGGGCGGGGCTCTATTGATTATATAGTAAAATTGCATTAGTTCTTTGAAAATCTTCTTCTCTGCTCCTGGATATTAAATAAACTAAGTACATAGTTATGATGAACATGGCTGTCTCCTCAGAAATTATGAATTTCATGGCCCCAGGGTCAGGGGTTCTGGTGTTGGGGTGGGGCTCTATTGATTATATAGGGAAAAAGGCATGAATTCTTTGAAAATCTTCTTCTCTGCTCCTGGGTATTTTTCAAACAAAGGAAGTGCATGGTTATGATAAGGAAGAATGCCTTTTCCAAAATTTTGAAATTCATGACCCCTGGGTCAGGGGTTCTGGTGAGGGGGGGAGAGATCTATTGATTATATACTGAAAATGCATAATTTCTTTCAAAATATTTTTCTACTACTGGTTATAAAGTAAAGAAACAAATGTATAGTTATGATGAGAAAAGGTGCTTCTTCCAGAATTGTGAGTTCGTGGCCAATGGGTCAGATGTTCTGGTGTAAGGATGGGGCTTTATTTATTTGATAATATGGTGAAAATGCATTTCTTTGAAAAATCTTCTATGCTTCTGGGGATGTTCAAGGCAAACAGAGTAAAAGTTTTAATATGCAAGGCTATTTTTACCAGAATTTTGAACAATGGACCATTTAGTCAAGTGTTCTGGTCCTGGCCAGGGCTCTATAAACTTGTATTCTGCTGAGCAAAGTTATTCCCCTTTGCCAATCACCTTTGATAATTAATCAATGTAAATAATGTATTTGAAAGCTTAGTAGAATAAGAGAATTATGCAAGAAAATTTATTGAATAATAAAAAAAGTACTTTCATAGTTATAATGACTTGAAAATAATAGATGAATAAAAATGAGACAAAAATAACTTATCTTTTTAAATGTTCTTCAAAGACCAAGAGAGGACATTGTGAGAAGTAATAATATGGGGTTAAATAATAGACATTTTGTTAATAGTCTGCATCGGAATAGTGATAAATTGGGGGGGGGGGGGCAGATATATAGTAGACCAATTATTTTGTTGATGTTAATCATACTATTTTACTTGCTTTTGGGCAACAAAGCTTCATTTATCAGTTTATGGATCCTCTAAATTGTTTTATTGTACTCAGGTGACCGTTAAGGCCCTTGGGCCTCTTGTTATTCATATGCAAAAACGTATTTCATATTAGTTATTATAATATTTATTTGATTTATATATGCAATATATATATTTCTGTATATTTCTATATATATATATACTTATATGAAGATGAATAAAGAGAATATTATATATTATCTATGTATTGTATTATACATGAAAGACTCAAAATTGATTCGAAGGTAAATTGCTTCTATATGAATATGAAAATGATATTGGTAAGAGATAATGATCTGATTTTTCAATTCTTCTCTAGCAAAAGAGTTGAACGTCAGGGCCAATCAGAACATTTCCCTGTCGGACATCACGAACTATGAGATATGGTTTGAGTGTACTGACGGGACAGATAACTCCACTAGCTTTCTCACCGTACAAGTCGTCAAGTTTGATACTTCTGATGAGACTCAGGTACAACCAAGTAAGTATCTCCAAAGAAACAGTGGTGGATATACGGAGGACGGGGAGGGGGGGGGGGGGGTTAAAAGGTGCACGGATCGTATTTAGCCATTACATACGAAAATTGGTTGATTGTATGTTGTTTTACGTTCCATTTGAGAACTTTTTACTCATATAGACACGTACGTCACCATGTACCGGTGAAGAGCTTCAAATTTAAAGCTATCCTCGGCACTCAGGTTATTTGAGCAGTGAGGGTTCTTTATTGTGCCAACGCCTATCGTGACAAGGGACCTCGGTTTTTAAGGTCTCATTCGAAGGACCCGTGACTTTCACTTCTTGTGCCAGGCGCTTAACAACCTTGGGGTCGTAACATAAAGGGTACTTAAGTCTAAGACCATGCTTAAGTAGGACTTAAGTACAGTTTTAAACTTAAGACCGTAACTAGAAACGTGCTAAGATTTGACAATCTTAGCAAAACTTAGGCGGCCGGTAGAGGTGACTTAAGTATGTCTTAACTTTCTTAAACATATATTTAGAACTATTTAACGTTGACTTTCTATGTTAAAACATTCCTCTATTTATATTATGCATTAAAAAATAATTTTCTATATTTAATATACTGGTATAAGAATTTTAGTTTTTCGTCGGGGGGGGGGGGGGGGGTATTCATCACTGATTACAATATCACTCTCTAAATGACATATACATCTAAATGCAAAATTATTTTTGGGATACGTTTGAAATATTAGTGGGACCTAGGTTATAAACACTAATCTTTATAAGTATATTGTATAATTTTAATTATAAAAGTAATTTGTATACAGCAGTCATGGATTTGTTTGTTCACTGTGAAAAATGAGATGAAATGATTTTAAAAATTGTCGGTGAATTAAAGGATGATGACTAGAAAACAAATAAAGATTTTCTGTAAATTAGACTGAATGTAGAACGCAACAAGCGAGGATTCAGACAGGGTTCACTACCGTTCACTAACGTTCCAGAGAGAGAGAGAGAGAGAGAGAGAGAGATTGTTGATAAGTTGGAGATATACGAAAAATTATTTTCTGAAAACAATTCTTTAATTTCCATCCTTCATTAAATTGTAAATAAGTATATCATAAAACGTCTGCAGTTTCTGCTTACTGATATGGGAGGGAAAAAAATTCAAAATGTCCCTATTGTTTTGCACTTTTTTTTTTATTAGAGTTTCAATTTCAAGTACATAGACGTTCGGTTATCGTGCCATGTCTGCGAGAATGACAATTTGAAAGCAAGTGAACATTTGTCAAACGAAAGAATAACAACAAACGGTAAACTGAAAACATCGCAGTCTCGAGTGATAAACAATATTCACGCATTTACAAGGAACCACTAGCGCCACTTTGTGGCCGTGCAATATTTGTTTTCAAATACATTGTATTTCTAATAAGGCCACATAAATTTAAAATTTTGATTCTCATCCTAATTTGCATAAAAATTGGGGCGGGTGGGCGGATTTTATTTTTTATTTTTTTATAATTGAAAGCAACAACAAAACATTCGTACACATAATTTTTATATTATGTTAATGCCAATATGAATAGATTTTATTGATTTCATATTATTCTTTTAAATATCTACAGAAGATTCTTGTTATAGAAAATTAAAATATTTATAGTTTTATTAACAAATTATCAAGTACACAGATACGGCATACGCCAAACAAAATGAGGTGCTGATCCTAAAAAATTGCATATGCATGTTTTCTCATTGGCCTTTCCCCAAATACCTTATAGTTTTACCAACAACTCCTTCTGTTCTGTGTGATATATCACAGATTTCCACTGTCCTTATACATTCAATCGTTCTTGAGACGTGACATGTTCGACATTAAAATATGTCATATTTGCAAAACAGGATTGTGTAAATCTGTAACATATTCTACTGAAAAGCCTAGGCCTGAACAGTTTTAAGATTTAACATTTCCTTAGCACTATTATTCTCTAAAGTCTTTGGACGATGTTTTCATGGTTTTTTTTTTAATGCAAAATCACATACAACTGGAGATCGTTATTTAAAACTTAACCATGTGTCATTTTCTTCGTCTGTTTTTACTTAGTTAAAATCTCTTTAAAAACTTGCTCATGCCAGTGATGGTATCTAGATGTATTTATGTTATTTTTGCTTTACTGCCTTCTCTATACTGACAAATTAAAATTTCCTTACATATTTAAACTGCTTTTATTGTTGATTTTTCTCCATCCTTCACATAGTTTTTTTTGCTATAAATAGCGCCACGCGACTTTTAATACAGACGGGAGATAACTCTTAAATTTTGACCCAGATTCTTGCTGAATAAAAATACATGAAAATAATACATTTGACACCCAAAGAGCAAAATAAAAAACAACGGGGCGGGGCACTTTGAGAGGGGCGGGCGGGGATGAGAATCTAAAGATTAATTTTACCTGGCCTAATCTAAACAGAATTAACTTTAATTAAATACGAAATTAATCTAAGCTAACTAAATCCGATAGGTAAGGACGTCAGCATTAATATATATGTGATTAAAAACGTAACTAAATCATTTTTACAAATATATATATAAATGAATTGAAAAATTAGGATGATTCATAACAAATATTTTGAACATAAGTTTGACTTAGCTAAGACCTACCTAAGTCCGTTTTATGTTACAGTTTAAGACATACTTAAGTAGTACTTAGGCAGGTCTTACGATTGCACCTAAAACATACTTATGACCCTACTTAAGTCAAAAACTTAGCAAGCTTTATGTTACGACCCCCTTATGTTTATGTCTTACATTTGACGCGGCGCGGCGAATCGATCCCGGGCCTCCCGATCAAGAAACGAAACTAACACTAGGCTGTTGACCAGTAGAAGTACACTGTATGTTTCACCAAAAGTCAAAATTAAGATTAATTTGTGACTTTATGAACAGATTTGAGGATTAAACGTGGTCGTTGTACTACAGAATCAGCATGTTTTTGCTTTATTACAATGGACCAACTTGCATTTTCATTATATTTTCAACAGTGAAAAATTCTAATAACTTAACCCTTGAATAAAAGTGACATTTTTCTAAGTGGTATATATTAGGAATGTCAAAATATTTATTTTCTTTAGTCGAATATTGCATTATTCGAACGATAGTCGAATATATTCGAAACTTTTTTCGGAAACTAAAATTTTATTTCAAATTTCACTGGTGCATGACATATTTAACCCCCAGTCCCCTTTTCTTAAAATTACATGTATGAAAAAGTAACATCAAATGTTACATACAGATGTTCACATGGACCTAAAATGTCGATAGCGTGTTTATATTTACTAAATATAGACCGCTGATTTCTCCAAAATGTATGATTTTATCGTCAATCATGTTCATAAATTGGTCTGTAAAGTCGGTTTTTAGGAAGCATAAAAAATGACAATACGATATATTTTTTTAAAAGCTTATTAAAATGATTGGGGGAGGGAGTGGGCACACGATGTCTGTGATAATGTCAAATATTTGAATATACTTTTTGTATCAACTATCAGAATGTCTTTAAAATATGTAAAAGAAAATTAATTTTATTTAACTATCGTAGTGTCCAAACATGTCACGGCTCATGTCATGGGCACATGGTATGAGATCAAGTCCAATTAATAATTTTACAAAGAAAGCGCAGTATAGCGAGATAAATCTATTACAAAATCAACACATTAATTGACAAATAATTCTCGCGGAAGTGAAGCATTTCTAATTACTGTACTTTCCACATGTAAAATCAGCAGTTTTTATCGAGGAAAATTATCTTATCGACTGTGTCTTTGGAAAGACGGTTTCTCAATTTTAGGATGAGAATTTCATCTCTTTAACACTCTTTTATTGAATTTATTTATTCGAATGTCGTTTCGCTATTCGATCGTCGGTCCATATTCGACTGAAAGTCGACTATTCGTTGACATCCCTAGTATATATCTAAATTTTATATTATTATTTTCAATGAGAAAATATAAATTAGCGGCAAAGCACTTGATTTTCTTACCCTTCACGAAGAGCTAGTATTGTAAAGAAAATATTCCCTATAGATAGCGAAAGTAGATAAACCATCGTGACACTGACTAAAACTGTGAGAAGAGAAAAGAAAAACAAACAGAAAATTCAATGTTTTGTAAAAGGATATGGAATTCATTTCACTGACGTGACACAGGATCATTTCATCGTGAAAATATTGTCAAAAAAATCATGCCCCACTCGTGCAATAATTCCATTTCCAACAAAAAACATTGAATATCCTCTAAATATTTTGTTTATATTGATTGTCTGAGTATGATGTGTTTATTAAACTAATAGTTAAAACAATATGAGCTGCATTTTGGAGAATTTTATTTTATGTTAAAAATGTGCTGTTATGACAAACCTGTTTTCGACCTAAACCTTTTTGATCAATTAGACTAAAATAAAATGTTAGAATATAATATAAAATATTATAAATAAAACAAAATATAAAATAGAATATAGTATTATATAAAAAAATCAATATTGTACAGGACGACAAATAATGTAAATTTGCTTCAATCAAAGCTTATAAATAGTTCTTCCATCTCAAATACGAACAACAGAAGATTATAAACGTTCTTTTTTTCTGTCATTGAAATAGTTAAGTACAATATTGCAACAAAAATTTCCGCCATCAAAGTTGCAGCTCATATTGCTTTAAGAAGACAAAAAGGGCATGGCTATGAATCAAACAAGTTACTACGTGTATTTCAAGAATATATCGCACGTTAAGGCTATTGAATTTGATAATATATATATTTGTTGACAACTGAAAATTAAATGCCTCAAAAGTCTTCAATTATTTAAAAAAAAACGAAACATATATACAATATTGCAAATGAGAAGTTGACTGTTTATTTTCAGCCTTTTTCTCGGTGTCGGCCATGATGACAGCAGGAGGATTGGTTGTCAGCCTGACTCTCGTTATTGCTATTTATGTACTGGTCATTTAGCGGCACTTCGTGAAAATCATGGAGTTAAATTGTACTACATTCAGTCATTTAATTTTACCGGAAAAAAGGAAGCCTTTTTTTATCACCATAACTTTGTTTTTATTTTTTGTTATTGTTGTTGTTTGTTTTTGTTTTTTATTGGGGGGGGGGGGGGGCTTGTTGTTGTTTTTTGATTTGTTTTGTTTGTTTGTTTGTTTTGTTTTTAAGATCGCTTATTGTTTTGAATTTTTAGAAAGCTAATTTCTGGTTCTCAAAAAATCGTGATTTTTATTTAAATAAATGAATGTGTAATAATTTAACTTTTTTTTAAATATAGAGAAAGTCATTTAAATATATGTATTTTGTTACTTTACCATCAATTGGTCATATTTGAGTGCCATATATGAATAAATGCATAAACTTTTCATCAGACTGTTTATATCCATTGGATTTTCAAGGGTCTTTAGATGGTTTTACGTTAATTTGTTGTTATTGTTCTTTATAGACCTATTGCTACATGTATCTGTTTTCGTCCTTTGTCGTGTGTCGTGTGTTAACATTTTTAACATTTTCAGCTTCTTCTCTGGAAATGCTGAACCAGTTTTAATCAATTTGGGCAAATAGCTCTTATGGATAAAGGGAAAACCCGGACTTCAGGGGTGGAGCTGAAACCATCAAAATTAATGCAATCTTTAAAAATTTCTTATTGAATCAAGGAGACATCACGCAGTCAAACTGCTGGCGTGATTATAAAAAGCATTGAAGCCTCGATCGTCCTGATTTCCGCGATTTTATCCCCCCCCCCCCCCCGGTCTGCTTTTTCCGCAACTACTTCACTGCTTTTAAACTATAAGTTAAGTGTTAATTCCTCTATTTGAAGCTCCAGAACTCCCGTCACAACCATGCACTTGGCTACTCTGCGAAATACTCATGAGGAGGGGGGGGGGGGGAGAGAGATTTTCAAAGGATTTTCACTTTTTGATCAATAGAGTCATTGCGGGGTGTAATTGTCCTTCTAATACTGATTCTGGACTAACCCTGAGTTTTCCTCTTATTGTTGAACCTAGATTCATAAAACCTCAAAGGCGTCAACACGCTTTAAAATTTTTGTATCTTTACATATTGAACAAGCATTCTGAGAGTATTGCGTTAGCAATACTACCGGCACGTGTAATCTGGTTCCCGCTAAAAATTGAAAATGCCATAATTCCGTCAAAAATCAATGAAGCGGGACAAATGCAAACTTGATCTATAACTCATCAAGGTCAAGTCACTTGCCAAAAATCAGCTCAATATCTGCAAGCGTTTAGAAAAAAAATTGCGGAAAACCCTTAAAAATTGAAAAGGTCGTAATTCCGTCAAAAATCATTAAAGCGGAACGAAATGCAAACTTGCTCTGTAACTCATCAAGATAAACTCACCAAAAATTAGCTCAATATCTGCAAGAATTTAGAAAAAAAAGTGCGGAAAACAAAGTGGGACAGACGGACAGACGGACGGACAGACTCAGAGGAAACCTATAGTCCCCTCCGGCTTCACCGGTAGGGGACTAATTAGCATGGAATACTTGTATACTTTTTCGATTCCGAGATGTATCACTACCGAAGGGCTGATTCCAGTTATGATTTTTCACAACAAATTATACATACTAAACAATTATAGAACAAAATAAAAGGATTAACAAAAAGTATAAAGAAATCAATTATCAAACAGCTTTTGAGCGCCTATTGACATTTTAGCGGCATGTATATATTAGAATTAAAGAAGATGAAAGATTGTCAACACTAATAGGCGTTAGGGTGGGACTCAATTATATAATCATGTATGGGAATATATACCCTGCTTAAAAAGTACTTTCATAGTTTTTAATAGTCAGGTGGACTTTTATTTGTTGAATAAAAATGCGACTTTTTATACTTATTATTTTATGAATATTGTGTTTTAAAACAACCAATAATAAACTTCACTAACTTATTATCATTATCAGAGACGTAGCATCGTTTTTGAAAGGGGGAGGGGGGGGGGGCGCCAGAGAAAAAAAATCAACTTACCTAAAAAAAAAAACTTGAGGAAAAAAACTGGAAAATTGTCAAAACTCGAAAATCCTATTGAAGATACAATGTATCGGTATTTAGTTAATATATGTTTGTCTTCTTTTGACAAGTTAATAATTTGTGGATGCAGTTTTAATATTATAGATTGAAAATAGCAGTAATAGTAGTCTTTCAGTGATAATTTATACTCATTCTTTTTGCTTATGTTCTTTGAAGTAAAATGTACAGTTCAATTAATTATACATGCACAAAAGATTATTAGGATTTAACCTATACTGGGAAAGGATAACGCAAAGTAAAAAGGCGTAATAACGCGAAAAGAAGTCATCATAACACAAAGTGAAAAGGCTTTATTATATATTAATGTAATAATTAAATGAGAGGTAAAACCAAAACTATCAAAATTCTTTTAATATTTCAATATCTTTTCCTAACCTGTCTGTTCCTCAAACTTAAATATGCTAACAAAGTTATTGAGCATATATAGTATTAGCAATATTCTTGGTCACAAAGAGTCCATTCTTGTATTCCGACGTATTTCAAGCTGAAGTCCACACCTTGTATTTCTTAATAAAATTCTTACATATATATTAATCGACTATTGCTTCCAAAGTTTTTAATTACAAAGGGAGATAGAGAGAGAGAAGAAAAAATAAATCTACAGTGCCTAGATATCTAATATCTGAAACATAATCCTCTATCACTCTACAACTATTATAGTTCTGCTTGACACGTCATTACTGGGGACGTGAAATAGTTAATAATGAGGACAATAAATCACTTATTTTAATAAACTGAACTGAACTACATATATTTTAAAAGGGGCAAAATGTAGGGAACACGGTCTTTCAACTGACGTCAAAATTTTCTAATAAGATTAGGAATTCTGTCGAGGATTACACCAGGCGATGGGCCAGACATAAGAAAGAAGACTTTGACACTTTGTCAGAATGGATTAAAATATCAGATGGATGTTGAAATCTCGCAAAATCATCTATCCTTCTGTTTCCAATAATTCGGCAGTGAAAAAAGGAAAAAAAAAGATACATTACACGATCAATATGTACTAGTCCAGCTGACAAAACAGGTAATCATAAAACTTTATCAAAATAAATAGTATCAAAATATAACTTTTCAACACTTTATACAACCATTCCACCACTATAAATTAAAGTTCAGGCTTTTCGATATAGAGAGCTGCTTTTTCAATAAATATGGAACTCGTAAATTTACACACATGTACCTTGTAACACAAGTGAACTTGTGATGAAATTTATAATAAAAGATGATTAACGAAATATAAATGTATAAGTCAAGTAAATTCACATAAAACAAAAACAATTTGAAATGCTCACACAAACACAGACGTTTTGATAACTCGGAATAGTCTAGAGTAAAACTTTGTTTTCTTGATGATGGAATGTCCAGTACATCTAATATTCACGTCCGGGATTGTCCACGGCGGTTCTAAAACTGGCCCTTTCAAACAACTTACGGCATTCACGCAAAATTCAATTAACACATTTACGAAATTATCACACAAACAAATCGGACACTTTTGAGGCAGAGGATTGGTACTAATTCCTTACATAAATATTGACTAACAATTTCCTTTTTACTGTGATAAGTTATAGATAAGTTTAAAATTCAGTTTTAAACTTTTAATGTTACAATTGTCATTGGTCATCTGCAAAATTATTTTGTGAAAAAAAAAAACATTCTGATTGTACACACAAGTACTCCGATGTTGATATGACAAAGATGCTTGAGTTTCTGATTGACAATATCCATGTAGTTTTTGGAGATCAAATGTTGAAATTCCCATGAGTACGAGTTGAGCCCCGTTATTAGCAGACCCATTTTGTATTCATATGGAGCAAAATTCATTAAAAACTTCTACATGAAAAGAAGGTCTCATGCTGTCATTTAGATACTGTATATTGACGACGTTTTATCAATTGACAATACTCAATTTCATTCCTACGTTCATTCGACATACCCTTTGAACTCGAAATAAAAGATACCACACAGTCTAACACATCTGTTTCATATTTGGATATTTTACTAGAAAAAGACATCAGTGGCAAACTAACAACAAAACTATATGATAAACGTGATGACTTCAACTTTTCTATCGTCAATTTCCCTTATCTATGTAGCAATATATCATTATCACCTGCATATGGAGTTTATGTCTCCCAGTTAATTCTGTTCTACGTACGAACAATTTCTAGAACGAGGCAAGCTACTGACAGATAAGTTGATGATACAAGGTTATCAACAGTCTGCTTTAAAGTCAACATTTTGCAAATTCTATGATACAATGACCTTGTTAGCAAAATGAAAAACAATCTATAATCGTTAAGTCGAATGTTGACTAATGTTTTTCATGCAAATTGTTATGCCATTATTTTTCACACTGATTTTCTTCAGATTTTCAGGTTTGTTCGATCATGACAAGGAGCACACGACGGGTGGACCGGTCGACAGGGGATGCTTACTCCTCCATGGTACCTGATCCCACCTCTAATGTTTTTAGAGGTCGACCCGTGTTTGCGCTGTTCCCAATTTGTGTTGTTCCAGTGGACTTTTGAGTTTGATTACTCTTCGTTATCTTATATTTCATCCACACACCTGCACATTTAGCAGGCAACAATTTGCATTAAAAATGAAAAGTCAAACCTCCACCAAAATGACCCTTGGGTCCAGAATTACGACCGCCCATGGCGGGACTAAGCTGGACATACATTGAAATTGATTTTCACATTTGAATTATTTTTCTTTCTTATTGGTCACCAAGCAGGCAAACTATTTGCATTGAGGATAAAAACTTCCACCGAAATTGTGAAATCCATGCCCCCTTAGTCCAGGGTTCTGGTCATCGTAGTAGGGCTAAGTTGGTTAATTGAAAATATATCACACCTTTATAATCTTCCTCGTGGGCATCAAGCTACCAGCTGTTTAAATTTTTATAATGAGCAATTAGCCATCTACCAAATTTGTGAAATTCAAGTCCCAAGTGGATGAAGGGTTCAGGCCCTCGGGTGGAGCTAAATTGATCATTCGTACACGTTATTACACCTTTCGAGAGACATCGTAATACCCAAAACTATTTTCTTAAATTGTATTTTATTGGGGAATATCTTTTTCTGTTCTGGCAGTCTTAATTGAGAGTAGTTATTCCAAACTGCAATATGGATATAGACTTGACAGAAGGATGATAGACTCCTTCACAGATTACAGTGTATTGGATTATGTAGAAGAATGTCTGAGAAGAAAGAGATGTAAATCTGTAAGTTATTATCAAGGAGCACATTATTGTGAAATTAACTATGAGAATAGAAGGGGAGCATCATCAAAGTATGTACAAGATTCTGGTTGGATCTACAACGTCATAGCAGGGAAAATTGCGAGATTGAACTTTTAATTACAATTTAGGGAAACTTTGGCAGTTTTACTCCAATCCCTAGGGGCCTGTTAAATCTGCCAATTAAAGTAACTCCAAGATTTACAGAAAAAAAGTCGTTTTAGGATTTTGCAGACCATTTATAAGTTGTAATTATTCTTAGAAACGGTGTGTAATAAATAAAAAGAATATCATAGAAAATGACTTTTTTCAATTTTATTTTAATCTTTAAAATTTGATTTTATTTTAATTTCGAAATTTAGCTTTCGCAATGCCTTATATAGGTGTATGACTGGTGAACGAATCCAGATATTTTATTTATTTTTTTTTAAATATAGTACGTTATACTTTTCAGCTGAAGATACATGTACATACCATGGCCGTAGGAACCGAGGGGCACGCCCCCCCCCCCCCTTCAATAATTTTGCCGATATATAGAATACTATATAGAAAACATAGCTAGTAAATGCTTGTGCCCCCTCAACAATAACGTCTGATCCCCCCTTTTTGCTTTTCAAGGAATTTTGGTGGTTGATAGTACCCCCCTCAACTGAAAATGTATGGTTGTGTCCCCTCCAGTTGTAATTGCTTCCTACGTGCCTGCATGCAATTATTATAATAGTTGATTTGGATGAATTATCTGTAATTATATATAGGCCTAAAGCTTGCTTTTCACTCAATGAGGTATGCTTAATGTTTCGGAAATACTGAAAACATTTTATTTTCTATTTCTCTCTCTATCTCCATGAATTATTTTTCTTTTTATTTTGTGCTTGTTCAATTGAATAATTAATCCTTCCACATATTTATGTTCGTTTATTTTTTTCTTTTGTTCTCTTCATCGCCACCTGACTTGAACTCTAACACAAAGACACTGTAAAGCGATCAGCATTGTATTTCAATAACCGCGGCGTTTTTCTTTATCAGCAGTATTAATCAATCACGTAACTGACCATTGATAAACTTGAATTATAAAGGTCATCACCCTGATTAATCAATATTGCATAATGTAGGTACACAAAGCATTAAAAACATGTAACCTGTAGTCTCTTCAAGGGTCAGATGTCACGCTCTGATTAAGACGCCATTCACGGGTATTTAAAGTAAGGTGCGTATATATGTATACGTTTATGTAAAGTCTTCACATGGAATTTAGCAATGCAGGAATGTGCATTTAATCGTAGTGTCTGAAGTTAAATTATTGGAGAAATCTCAACTGAGGTGCATGCACATATTTTGCGAGGAAATTTAAGAATGGACGCAAAAGAGCCAGGTAAATTCAGTATTTTTTTAAAGCTTTTGTAAAAAGACTAGTCACTACCAAATTTGTACTGTAATAGTTTTGTGTTTAAGATTTCAAATAAAATGTCCTAATTAATGTTAGCATTTTGAACACGTACAAAACTATATGTTTGTGTACGACAAAAATAAATTTTCCTGTCCCTTGGAAAGGGAATTTTGTAAGAACGTGTACAAAGTTACAGGTATATATGCCCCTCATTAATTTCGGACTATGTCATGCTAGGGCGCTGTGATATATTCCTTCTTTCTTTTTCTTGTACGTTATTTCATCTGTTAATGTGCATAAATCTAATAATCAGATCGTCGCTTTCTGTTTGTGAATAAACATCCACAGGTACATGTATCAGTTAGTAGTTTGTTGTATAAGAATTTAAATCTCTTTCATTCTCTCTCTCTGAATACCAAGACTTTAAGAAAGTTGAGATGTTTATTAAATGTCTATATTGTGTAAATAAAGTCAAACTTGAATAGAGTTAATGGATGCAAAGACATGGAATTGAATATTCATTACAAGGCCAGAATAAATATAGAAGGATTTACCAGTATCAACTGTTAAACGTTAATCACGTTATCAAGAGAGACCCACGAACCTATATGTACACTAGTCTCTGATAGAATTAAAATCATAAACACTTCCCACGTCTCTGCATCCATAATTTAATTCTGAATCATCAATCTAATCTGTAATTCTAATCAAATTCAAAAGTTTGCTGAATGTGAGGTTTTAAGCACAAGAGTTAGACGTTTTATATATCAGTAGGGAAATAAATTTAAATAATGAAACCTGAGTCTTCTATGAAAAAGGTTTTTTTCTTCTCCTTTAGTAGAATACATTATCTCCCCCCCCTCCCCCCCCCCCCCGATTCATAAAACGTCAAACTCCTGTGGTAGAACGAACCTTCAAAAGCTGTTTAGTGTATTTTTGAAATATATACACACTCGTATTCTCGCTCAGACCCCGGTCATTATATATGACGTTTTAAGGACTTGAAGCCTTGAACCCACCTTGACACTTTCCGGTTTAACAGCCCAATGCTAAGGCTATTTGTAAACCTTCATACTTTACTGCATGTCTTCAATCAAACAAAGAAAAAAAAATGCGTTCTCTGAAAAACTTGTCAAAGGGAACTTCTTAAATGTCATAATATATACTAAATATTCTGATGTTAGTAATGATATAACTTCATTAAATCATACAAATGAATATACATGTAACTTGTAAATAGAAAAAAAGAACATTTTAGGCAAAAGTAAAAAGTTCAGTGTTACATTTGCTAGAAAATAACCTTTTCATCTTTTTCTTAGAAAATAGCAAATGTTATAAAGGTGATACGGGGGGGGGGGGGGGGGGTTTCTATAAAGGAAAAAATATATCTTTTCTCCGACACACTGACATGTCTATTTACCAATTTATTGTAACAGATAAAGATGCACCTCCCCCGCCTCCCCCATATGAAGAAGTGTGTACAATGCCGGGGCATCAGTCTCTTTCTCCAACGCAACCATATGGTAAGTATATCAACTTTTGCCTGTTCATACAAGCTGAATCTAAATACATTTGTTTATTTAATTTTCGTCAGTGTTAATTAGAATACATTCGGTATTTTTTCAAGAGAATTTTGATATTTTTAATGTAGTATATTCACTCCTTTGAAACTGAAAGGCTGGTAAACTTAAATATTTTGTGTGTGTCTTTGTGTATACATAATACATGCGTCTTTTTTTTTTTTAAGATATGAATTCCTTTGCCTCCCCTAGTGACGTCATTATTAGTCCCCATTGTTACGCTCCACCCTCTTCCTTGATGCACGGAGCTTACCAGCACCCGCAGCCTTTCATTCATGATTATAATTTTCGAGATCAAAGGTCACAAAACCTTGGAATCACCCCACATGATGTGACAGTTCTTGCCCGGATGAGAAATCGACCAGTGGTTCGTCGTTTTTTCTTTCAAATCTTTCTTGAAAAAAAAATATTACAGAAAATCCTAACACCCTCAGTGTAATATCCTTTTTCCCCTATAATTATTCTTAATGTACAATCATTTGATATCTTAATCAATGTTTTGTACCTTGTAGGCTTTATTTGCTGCCCGAGTTCCTATGGATGACCAGAGGAGAAGGATATACATCAAAATTTTTACTTTAGTGATATTGGTCATCGTAATTATCATCGTCGTTGGCATCACACAGTGGTTCCGATAAACATCTTCAATAATTCTTTTAAAAGAAATATATTTTTTATGTACACGACAATACCAAGCCCCCAAAAGCATGAAAAGCAGCCATTTGCGATCTGCTAGACATTTCAGATTTCCCGAATGGTTAAGAAAACAATAGTCATTCCATCAAATCCGATAACAACACACACTATGACATCATAAGAGCCTTTCAAACCGACAAGCCTTTGTTGATTATAAAAAAAACCGTCATACCTGAAAAAAACAATCGTGCTTTCCAAATTACCTTGTATCGGGGATTGTGAATTCCAGTTTATACCCGAGTTTGCGGAAAACGCAGTCCGCAGCACGACCGTATAGTTGTAAACAGTCACCATATAACGCTAAGCCTATACTGCTCACCTCTTACAAGTAGCTACTTACCCATCTCTTGATTGTCAAGATGTCAACTGACCTAATGCTCAACTCTCCATTTGATTTTGCATCGATTGTACAAAATCAGGAGACGAGAGGTTCACCCAAAGAGTACGATTTACCTTTGTATGACCTCCTTCAAATCAACGATCTTCTATCCATTTAATTTTAATTAACATAGCATCATAACTTTTTATATGATAGAGAAAAGATATGATTAATGCAATACTTTTGTACATACATATTACTTTTTATTATTTACATTATTTTTAATTTAAATATTCGTTTTGTTACAATAAAACTGGATTTTATGATCTGTGTTTTTTTTTTTTAGATTCAATGTATTAACCCGATGAGCTTCCATATCAGAAAAACTATAATGAACTCGATCAAATGTTTCACATGCTCAACATGAATTTATTCTCATACAAAAGCTTCATGCAAAATATTTGATGTTAACAAAGGAGAAGAACTCATAAAACAACCTTTAAATTATTTTCTTGCATAAAATTTCATTTTCACATAAAACCTCCCAAGAATCACAGTAAATGCCCATTACATACACTGCTGTTATGCAATTGCTGAATATCAAAACCTTTGAACATACATTTTTGATGACTATTCAACTACATGTACAATGTACAATGAAAGAACAAAACTGAAAAAAAAAACTATATAATTTTTTCAACGAAATAATCCTTAAAAATACGGTAATAGTAAAATAAAAGAAAATCATGGGCCACGAATGAATTCCCTTTGGCCACTATACTGGAAATTCCTTAATTTTTTAACCAGTTTGAAATTAAACTTGTCTTGTTGGAAATTGAGATGTAAAAAACACTGTTTTTTGAAAGAATATATTTTTTCTGAAAGCATTCTGTTTAGATTTTTTCTAATTTACTTGTATTTCTGCCAAAAGTCAAAATGGAAAAAAGAAAATTCACCAGATCGATCTAAAAAATGGAGACCAAGGGTAATATAACTGAAAGGAAAAATACATCATATGAAACCTATCCATTACAACTCCTGTCTGCCCAACCGTCAATAATAATGCTTCAAAATTGTGTGCTTTACATTAAAATAATACTGGAGGAAGAAATTTAGATTTCATGGTATAAAAGAAAGAAAATGAAATTATGATAACCATGAACATGATGCAATCATGTTATATACAGAGTAGCATAATGATCTAGAATCTCAAAAGTACTCCTCCATAATTTTTCCGGGATGTAAACCACAAGACTTGCACATTACTTTATTCCTTTAGTATAAATTGTGAAAATTTCCCTCTTTGTGTTCTGCAAAATACCGGTACTCTCTCTGGGCACCGAGTTCATAATCAGCATTTAACTATTCTTTGACATTAAGAATATGAAAGTAATATGTGACATTAATACAAAACTACTTGGAGAAGTTCTGAAGTCTGTAATTTTGTCTTCTTAAATGATTGTAGGTGTCAGAATATGAACACAAATTGTATGCGAAACAGGAAGGAATAGATTTGGGGAGACAAGAGGAGACTGGTAACCAGAACAGTTCTGAGTATTAAATACAGTACACACAAAAGGCGAGAGGGAAGAGCTCAAAAGTAATACAAGAGCATTTGGCACCAAAGGGATAGGTGTTGAAAATGGCCATTTGAACATCGCATGCACATCAAACTGCAGGCAGCATTTTATTCTATAGTAAAATATATGACTAAAAAACAAATTAATTTGCAATGATTCAGCACTGGAAACACACATCTTAGCACAGTCTATACATGGACTACAAAACAAAAAAAAAAAACAAAACAAAAAACAAAAAACAAAAAAAAAACCCACTGGTTTTATCAAGAATATCAAACACAATGACTGCATAGCATGTACAATACAAACAGTACTTTAAATTCATTCATACAACACAAGCACAGAAAATTCTCTGCCTTGGGAGTACATGTATTTCACACATCTGTGGATAAATCATAATGAAGTACAGTGTACATTGTCTTGCCTTACACAATTCATTCCATCAATACTAAATTAAACTACTTAATATGAACTAAAAGGATTCTAACTTACAAAAATTCTGCTGCCTTGTGCATATTTTTTTTTTTTGTGGAGGGGGTGTTTACATTTTTCATTGTATAACAACAGAGCATAACTAGTTCAAATGAGATTCCTGTTTCCTGACAAGGAAATCCAACACATTGATAAATTCTGCCTTTGCTCAAGCTGGACCTAATCACTGCAAACATCCTTTACTGTCCGAAGAACACATTTCACTTGACACACATGTTTATCAGTTTTCTCTGCTTTCACAATCGGTGAGGAATCAATGAACATCAATCTCAAATGATTTATAATCCAGAGTCTGTCTCATAACCCCAGTCAAGATGAACTCTGCATTGTAGATGGCTAAAAATACAGGTACAAAGATAAACTTAAAATGCATAAAATTCAAACTTTTCAGAAGTTTTTTGCAAAATAATTTAAGACAAAGACATTCTATTATTACTACACTACAATTATATAACATTGCAATGATAACATACCGCATAGCGGGTGTAAAATTTGGCATTTAGCTTGCTTAAAGGTATGCCAATAATTTTGGCGGTACCAGGTGTACTTTTTTTGGCAAACACAAAGTTCCATGATGTTGCATATAAGTGGCATTATTTTGTTTCACTTAACAGAAGAGTGCTTCAGGTTAGGTAAGTAAAGAAACACAAGAAACAATTTATTTAACGTCAATATATTTCAAATCTTGAATTAACATCTTGGTGGGTTACGATGGAATCAAATACAGTTAAGTGCAGAGAGGAGAAAATCTTCCAGAAGAGCTTTCAGTGGGATTAAAACCAATATAAAGAATAGTGTTTTTTAGATTATTAACAACAGATCAATTAAAAATATCTTTCTTGTATTCAGTACATATAAGCAAGAGTGCTTATGTGGGCTACTAACAAACCCCTAAAATAAGCTAAAAATTCCTGCTATATGGTACACATTTTTGATCAAATGTGAAATTAGAAGCCACTGCAGATTTTTAATTATTGAATAAAAATAACATAAATATTTCTTTTTTATATCAAGGATATGACAGGTAGAAATATAAATATAAGGAACAACTGTCTGTTTTTTTTTTTTATTTTTATGATGATGATCAGTCTGCTCCTGTGATAACTGCCTTTGACATTTTATGCAAATTATCATGTGAGCAAACTGATACATCACAACATTAAACCCAAAAAAAGTTATTTTTTAAATACATACCTGTGACTTATGCTGACCATCAAATATTGTAAAATCATTTATTTGTGGGGGGTCAAATTTTCATTGTTTACAGAAAAACTACTGGTTCTCGAGATATTTCGTTGTTAAAGGAGAAATTGTACTACAGTATGAAAATTTTCCATTTTGTTAGGGATATGAATTCAAGCCACAAAAAAAAATGAAAATTTAACCCCCCCCCCCCCCCCCCCCCCCGAAAATTAGTGATTACTGTTATAAACCTGAAGGTGAACAGTAATGTGATCTTAAACATTAGACTCACCAATATCTTTGTCCACTAGATCTTTGTACAACATGACGTCATTTTCACAAGTGATCATTACATTCTTCTTATTCCCCTGCAAGACAAAAAGGTACCCAGGCATATAATATTGTTTTATAAATACAAACTGGACTTAAACATGCAGCTTTTTTGATACAATCTGACAATTAAAACTGTAAAAATTTAAAAGAATTACATTTGTATCTTTTTGCTCTAGAAACGTCTGAATGTGTGGTCGCTGTCTGAGAACTTTTCCCCCTGCTGCCTCTACAACCTTCTCCAGATCAGAACATGGTGGACACACACTTGGAGATATATAGAAAGACATGCCCTGTAAAAGAATAACAACATAAAATTACATACAATTCTCAATATTAGATATTTTCCACGAATTTTTTACGTCTTTCATCCGAACACAAAGTTTTTACACTCTCTTTTCTCCCCAATTTATAATTTACTATGAAGCTTAATCCTTCCTATATTAAATCTAATTTTTCTCACTTTTAACTGTTGTTTATTAAAACTAGAGTGTTCCAAGGAATGCATGTGTCTCCTGCTTTGTAGCTTCATTAAAGATGTAAATAAACCTAAGTATAGTTACCGGTAGGTATTTAAGGTAAAGATCCATACCATGCTATAAAAATAACGAAGCTACAGATTTCTGTGAAACTTCTCAGAATTTTAACTAAGTATGTGTCCTTTCCAAATCTGTGTAAATTTTGAGGTCAACCGGACCTCCTTTTGCAAGGACTGTTACTAAAAATAGACATTGCCTCGTGAAATTACAGAAATGCAGTAATTAAGATATTTATGCTAGCTTTCTAAAATTAAATGTAAATGAAAAACTTAAACATGTGAATTATAGAGAAGATACGCTTGTTTAACGGTTTTGTTAATTTTTTAATCTGCTGATCCACTTTATTGTACTTTTTATGGCGAATTAAACATATTTGGCTCAAAATTATGAACTTCATGAACGGTTTAAAAAAAATGCTGTTTGATATTCTGAAGACAGATTTCTTTAAAAAATTAGCATGTTATTTTTCAATGATCCTTCCGTTATGTGGCATAAAAATTAAGTGGGGAAGCGGACATCCAACAAGAAAATTTTACATTTTTAAACCGAATTCCCTGAAAAGTGATTATTTGAAAAATCTTTCTAATATCCATACTTTTAGGATTTTGATGTAAAAATCGTTTTGAATATTAAAATTATCATTAATAAAACAGTAATGAGTATGGTGTAAATTAAAACTTTTCTGTTTAATGCACAGACTGCCAAGCATTAGTTTTCAAGGGTCACAAGCATAATAGTCATCGGGTTCAATGTTCGGAATATTCTTTAAACCGTTATTGCGCATGCGCGAACTTATGTTTCGTTTGGTGACAGAATCATTTACGATTAATTGATTAAAAAAAAATGGAGAAGTGGCACATTTTACTACTTCTTGTCTCTATGTAATACATTTTTCGATATTCATAGATACACATAAGTGGTTTGTCTGCCACATCTTTTTAACGTCTGGTTTCATCACAAGAACAGTTCGGGTTCGTCTTAGTAAGGTACACGTTGTTTATCATGTTTTTATCCATACAAATACAGATAAAGTCTATATAAGTGGAGATGAGTATATCCAGTGTTTCCACTTTGCATTGTATGTTTGTTTAAAACATCGTGTTTATAGGAGATCGCGAGCCTGGAAGGCTGAAATCCTACTTTTAAGCTAGGGACACTGAATGATCGAGATTTTACTTACATAACTCAATCTACTTGACACAATCTTAACACCAAGCTCCATGGTTGGTGACTAGAATGGCATTGTGAGCATAATTACTAAAACTATGTCATTTAATAAAATATGAACACATTCTAGGGTGACATGTTTGAGTAATCTTATATACTCATCTAAAACTCTCTCAACATGCTCAAACCCTTAGTTTCATATAGTGACAAATTGTGAGATGTGAGACACCAGCTAGTTTATATGAATATTATGGTGCTTTTATTGAAAATAGGAATCAAGAATAGAAAATCATTGAAAAAGAGAAAGAAAAGTAACACTCATCCTAAGATGATCTTTAAAATTCTGTTTTATATGTTTACAATCATAATTACATGCTCTATAGATGAGTATGTGTTTACTGTTTCTGTATCTTTTAAATCAATAAGGTTAAATTAATTAATAATATATGAAGGAGTTCATTATTATAAGGGTGAAGTAATGAGATACACAAAAGCTAGAGACAACTGTAAGTCATGTAAAAGTGCCCTTCTCTTGCACCCCTCCATTTTCAGATCCTAGCCGGAACATGTCGTTGTTGATTGTGTACATAATGAAAAAGTGAGGATTTTGTGTTTAATCCAGAAGATTCTTGGATTAAGATCTCAGTAGATATAATGTTCTTAGTTAAAATTATAATTTGCTATGGACTCAGTGAGGGTTTGTTCCATGACACAGATTATTGTACATGTAACTGGTCTGAGCTGATGAACATCATTATAAATACCCATGAGAAATGGTACATGCATTATGAACATAGTCTAGATTTTAAAAAAATTAAACTCTTTCTTTTGCTCTGTGCCTAAAATTAAAATATTTAATCAAGTTTCTCTCAGCATCAAATCTCATAATTGTTCTCGGAAAAAGTTAAGCCGACCAACAAAAACTATGTACTAAAACCTGTCAGAGAAATTAAAAAATCTTTTAAACTTTATAAATAAATATCTACATGCATTCTCAAGAAAGAGAAATGGAGAAATATCAAAGTATTTTTTTGTCCAATTATGTACATGTAGTACATGTATCTCATTGTAGTGATGATCATTAAATCAAGTTCATTAACTTTTAAACTTTATAGAGTAATTTTTAGAATAAAAATTAAAGTAGTTTAGAATTCAGCTTGTTTGTGCAAGTCTTCATGAGTATCAATTTCCTGCATAATATTGTTTTCTTAAACCCTATTGAACAATTACACCAACAAGAGGCCTCTGGGCCTTGACAGTCACCCGAGTGTCATGAATTTTGCAGGATATGACCACTTTAATCACACATGGCACAAAAAAAATCTGCCTTCACATGACAAAAATTTACAAGTTTGGAAAGGACTCTTTATACATTTGGGGAAAAAAGATTGGTTAGATATGGATTTTGTATGCTGGTCTAATACATTATCTGGCTTTTGGAACTGTGTTGCACAGTGCAGAATAGGTGTATATAATATTTAGCTTAATATGATATAAAAAAATTATTTGTATAGAAAAAGAAAGTTCTGAGTAATCACTGGGTAGGTTATGTTATTTTTCTACAAGTATCTAAAACCAAGTTTAACATGCACAAAATAAACTTGATATAATTGTCCCCTGCTTTCACTGAAAGTGGGGATATTAATTTGGGCTGTGCATCTGTCCGTCTGTCTTTCTGTCTGTCTGTAACACTTTCGAGAAGCCTTTGAGCTTTTGCATTGAAATTTTACTTAATAACTCTCTGTGGCCCAAGGAAGACCCTTATTGATTTTGAGGTCAAAAGGTCAAGGTATTTTGTTTCTGCGCAATATCTCAAGAAGCCTTTAAGATTTTGCATTGAAATTTTATCCCACAACTCCCTATGGCCTAAGAAAGAACTCTATTGATTTTGAGGTTCAAAGGTCAAGGTCATACATTCTGATTGTGTGTAAAAATTTCATTTCTGAGCAATATTCCAAGAAGCTTTAGGGCCTTTGCAATGAAATTTTATACCGTAACTCCCTATGCTCTGCCCATCCCTCTTAAGGTGTCCTGTTTATAATTGTTTGCAAAAGGGGGTCAAACGCTAAGGACAAGGTCAAGAGTTCAAATATATTTATACCAAAAGAAAAGTTTTGTTACAAGGAATACACATGAAATATTACAACCATTATGGCTCCAACCAATCAAAAGTTACAGGCAAGGTTAAAGTTTTTGCTGACAAACAGTTTAACAGACAGACAGGGCAAAAACTATATTCCCCCGAATCTTCAATTACAGGCCAATACGGGGGCATAAAAAAATTCAAAGACAGTGCAGTATTGATGAATACATATCACTGTTGCCTATTTAAATGAGAGAAAATACATGCAAATAAATGTTCAATTTATTAATCTTGGCCTAATAAATTGTTAAAAATGCTTAAGTTTATCACATATAGAGTAATATGATGCAGGTTTCAATTTAAGGTTTATAAACCCTCTGCTCACTCATATAGAAGAATATTTATATTCTTTCATATTACAATATACTTTAATATTATTTATATGTAATAATTCTGAAATAATTGTATATGCCCCCCGAGGGCCCTTAATTGGTGAATAAACATATTAAAGTGTGCATATAAAATGTTTCTTTAATGCTTATGATTTTCCAAAAGAAATGTATTTGTTAAGTAAAATACAAACAATTATCGCATAGCTTGTTAGGTAGGGGTGAAACGATACACCTCCTTCACGGTTCGATACGTATTGTATAATTTTGTCTCGGTTCGGTTATTTTCGATACGATACATTTTGATAGAAGGAAACAAATTCAACGTTGTTTTATGCTTTCTTTTTCTAAATCTAGTCACATATTTTACGAGTTTTATTTGCAAATTGACTAGAAGAAATTGATTAAAATTATTTGACTGTCAAAAATTATTTTACAAGCTATCAGTCATCAAAAATTTACGTTTTCTATACTTATTTATACTGAGTAACGTGTTACACCTTATCTCAAACCCGACTGAATAACGATCCCGACCGAAAAATGAACCGAACCGAAAATTAGAGATTTTGCACCGTGTATCAAACCGAGAAAAAATACCGCGGTGCATCGATACCGCGGTGAACCGTTTCACTCCTATTGTTAGGCAAAATTGGACAAAAAAGACACTTCAACTTCACAAATTTATAAAGGAATAATAGATATTTATGTCATTAAGAGATATCTCTCTTATCAGAGTACATATGTATCGATGAACCTTACTTTTAGATCTGATGGCAGATCACTCTTACTGTATGATGGTACCATGGGATTCAATATGAACTCTAGTGTAAAGTATATAGGGGTCATTAAAACACATGTACATATAGTGATGATAATGTATTTTTGTATGCTGCATGATATCTTATAATAATAAGTGCAAATAAATACTTGTATATTCAAAAATAATAATTATTAATAAAAAAAAATATCAAACTAATGGTTTTTACTTAATAAAATGAAAATCGATGAAAGTTGCTTTTGAGAAACAAAACACTGTCATAAATTCTGCCTTAAATAAAGCATTTTTATTCTTTTAAAATAACTTTTATGAAACATTATTAATAATTTTTCATTCAAATAAAAAGTCACACTCTTTACACAAATCCATGAAATCTAAATTGAAATTGAAGTCTTTTTTTTTTTTTTAATGAATAATGATTAAGAACCATGCTTGAACAACCTAATTATATAATATTATAAACCCTCAGAATGTCAAAAAGAGTTGAATTTATCCGATTGAAATTTTATCCCTTCATCGCACTTTTACTTATTCTTTATTAAATCACCCATTATGATCTCATAGGCATTCCTATTTATTATCTAATCCCTTCTTTGTTACTGTCATATACTGAGATTTGTGGGTTCAAGTCCCACCACACTTATACATAAAATGATGATCTAGAATATGAATAGTAAACTAGGGATCCCCATTGTCTTATTAGCTACTAGTATCTATATTATACCATTCTGTGAATTTGTGTGCATGCATCTCTTTCATTTACAGAGTTTAATTTACATAGACCTTTACTTTCTTTCATACAATGTTGCTAATGTTGACTGTCCTTAACAATAGTATACGAAACCAGGGGTTGAAATATACGGTAGCCTGATGCCCGGGGCTAGTCATTTTAAGACTCGGGCTAGCTAATTTAAATGTAATGATAGTCCGTTGGACTAGCAGAACAGAAAAAAAAAATCTCATCAGTTTACTTTTCTATGTAGACTGGTTTCTTTTGAATGAGAACTACATTGTAGTTTAATTTGTTTCTGTCACTACAGCATTTGAAACTTTAACTTTTGTTTTCATTTTGCATAAAAAAAAAATTGGGCTAGCTAGTTTGAGGTTTGGGCTAGTAATTTTTTACTGATCAGTAGCCCCTGGGCTAGTGGGTTTTCCAGGAAAATTTCAACCCCTGCGAAACATTAAAAAATCAAACATAGGATGGAGGAAACAATTATATTTTTTTCCAAAGATATTAGAGTCTGGAATGTGCCTTATGAAACATCAAGAAGACTTCAGATGAGACTTTAAATCAGTGAACATTCCTATGCATTTCTCTTTTTTTTAAATTTGCTTAGATCTACCCAGTGGAAGAAGAGATGAATTTATACTGAAATATGTATACAATTCATGAAATATTTAATACACTCAGACAGGTTTGCCCAGTCAGTTAATATCACTTATGAAATATTATTGTTTAATATATATAACAAATTAACAATGGAGAAATTGCATGGCTGGACCAGGAATCGAACCAAGGACACCTGTCTAAATACTAGTCAGGTGCACTAATACACTACCCACAGCACAACAAATGTTAAGGTTAATGTGCACTAGCTTTAAAAAGTAATTTTCAAAATCTTCTGTATGTTGTGTATATTAAGGAAACAATATAAAAAAGAATGCATCAATTTCCTTTCCTACTTTAGATGAAATATAACATTCTGATTTTATCAAGAAATATTCAATGGTTTGAAGTGCAAGAATACCAATTCTACTACGATTATTGCCGAGATCAAAGACATGCCGCGGACATTATTCTCCAATAAATCACGAACGTCATCAAAAAATTATCAGATCAGGAACACATGTCAAATCTGTACAGTTGAAATAAATATTTCACTGTATAATCTAATACTTATTTAGACCACATCGATGTGTCGTCTTACGCAGTCTAAACGTGTGTATTGCCTGAAACAGCTGATAAATATCCGTTTTTATAGCCAAGTGGGGCTGTTCTACGGACCTCCACACAACATTTACACTCCCGTGATTTTACTGATAAATCAATGAAATAGACAACTGGTTTTGTTATTTTTCATTCATAAAAATTAATCAGTATATGTTACAAGCAAATTTATAAATAATTAAAGGATATTTTTAATCCAACAAAAGCTGAAATCGTCTGCATTTTATGCAATCAATTGACCCTCTGGTGTTAAATGGAACAGCGAAATTGCGACATGATGACCTAATTCGTTTCTCTATAGAGAAAACGATCAACTGTATTTTAGAGCCGTTAGTAGAATAGAAATAAAGTCCTTGTTGTCGTGAATGATGCAGGATAACCTCCTCGGTCTCGAAATGTTGTCTGAAATATAAAAGCCTCGGCTAACGCCTCGGCTTTTATATTTCAGACAACATTTCTCGACCTCGGAGGTTATCCTGCAACATTCACGATAACGCGGACTTTATTTCTTAAATAACATTATTTGTGCAGTTTTATCTATTGCAAATTAAGTTTTCGATAACTCTAATTTTTCAAAACCTGAGTCTATCTCTAAGGATGATTTTCGAGGATGATATCATAATTCCATCATATAACGTGCAAGTACCCATTATTGCCAAGTACCCATTAGGTCCCTGCTTGTAGAGCATAAGCAAACGATAATGACATTCGACAAGAGAACCATTTATTTGTTACTCTGTATTTCTTCAACTTACAGAGACAAAAAAAGCGACCCGATTGTCGAAGTCTTTTTGTTATCTTAATTCTCCTCGAGTCAACCCATGTCATCTTTGACTTTGTTGTTAATCAACTTTCGGTTTGTCGTAATGGTAAACAAAGCATCCAAAATTCAACTCTCCTTCGGTCATGCATTCCGGGAATTACCGTACAGCGTAGTTTTCTGCCTTTTTTCGAAAACGAATTTACCCTTCTTATCACGTAAGTGATATTGACGTCTGTCAGTTTGATATAATAAGCGTCGGGCACGGGCTGACGTAATAACGTCACTGACATGAATAACGTCATACAGCATTATTTTATGTGGTATGGATCATTACCTTAATTACTACTATGATAGTTCATGCAGAAAAAAAGCATCCAAGCATAGTATAAGACTACGATAAAATCTGACAATCAAAGAGAATATGATTCCCAACCTTCAAATGAATAATTAAATTGAAATTATTATAAATAATTATTTATCATTTTACATGTATAATACATGTTTTAAAGTCTTTACTCCAATTGTCAGTCTACACGATCCATTGTGGGGTACCTATCCCGATGTATTTTCAAAGTATTTAAATATCAGTTTGTGTGGTAACTGAATATCATACAGTTTCAAAGTACAGTATCATCAGCTCATAAACATGTATAAATGCTAATTATCAACACCCCACCTCTCAAAATTCAAAAGACTTGAGTTAATAAATTAAACTGTCCGGAGTGATTTTTGCAAAGTAAGTCAAAGGTCAAGGTCAAATGAATTGTTATGCTAGTATTTTTTATAATGTTTTATGACAATCAGTGCACATGCTAAATAGCATAGATTTACCTCTTAAATGTCAAAAATATGCTGTATATATTGGCACTATTAACTTTTGTAAAGTAGGTCAAAGGTCAAGGGTCACAAGGTAGGTAACCGTGGCAATTCATAAAAGCCATAGTGCCAAATAGTGCATAATATCAAGTCCATATCTCTTACAGTTCTTGAGATACAAGGTGTGACAGATGGACAGACAGATGCCGGGTAAAGTGATCCCTGCTCTGCAGGCGACACAAAAAATTACCCGAAATTGTTTAATGACGTAAATGTCCCTACTCATTTTTTTTTTCATCACACAGCACCTATATTATTACATGATGTCACAACACCACTTTTTCACCAAGACATACTGTATCACTGAACTTCACCTCAAAGAGCTTTTTGGCTTGAGCACGCTTCAATGAGTCTTCTAATACACAGTCCATTGCTTTCTCTGTTGCAGAATCTTTCAATCTGTATGGTGTTTCATCTATTAAAAAATAGATTTTGTGCTGAAGCCTTTGAAATAACTGAATTCCAATGCATTTACACAGTGGTTAAGAAATTTAACATATCAGATATCATACCCTATAAATGGAATTTTAAGCGAGATGCAAATTTACCGATTTTTCCTAAAAATTCAGTATTTAATTTTAACAACAAGTAATTTTAGCAATAATATGATGCATTCAAGATAATGCCCTCATGTGGGAATAAATTTTTAGCGATATTTAATTTAAGCAATCTCAACACCCTCGCTAAAAATGCCAAAATTGAATCCTTGCTAAAATTTCTGCTTATACGGTATAGTGAATCTGGAACATCAGACAGCATGTATAGTACACACAGAACGATAATTCAGATTTTTTTCTTGTTCTTGGCCATAAAGTAATATTCAGATAATTTTGCTTCTACAAGCCAAAGAGCTGAGTGCTTATAGAAAGAACTTGGATAGCTTACCAACAAATGTTCCCTGAGCCATGCATGCATCTATCCACTCCTTAGTGATGACGTGCTTACAAACATTGATGGCAATGAAGAATTTCATGGTTCTGGACAGGGAGGGGGCCACGAGGTGTGTACAGTGTCGGGGGTTCTCTGTAGAAATCCCTCCTAGCTGACTGACAATCTATAGTGGCAATAAAAGGTAAAATGTTTACATGTACTGCTTTGTCTTTTGACGATTAATTAAACATACATTCTACTCATTACCCTTAAGGGATTAACACTTCACATTTCAAAAAGAACACCCAAAATATCTATTTTAAAGTTAATTAAGTACAATCTTTTCTTATCAATTTCAAAGATTAACTTGTGTACAAATGGGATGGATTCTCCAACACAGGTATAATCAGAAAAAAGTATTATATCAACTTTTCTTATTAATCCAAAGATTAATTATGTTCAAATGGGATGGATCAGGGCTGTCACTGTTTTCCAAAATACCGTATATACTCGCCTATAAGTCATTTTTTTGGGGGAGTTAAATTTTGGTCCAAAACTCTGTGTCAGACTTATAGGCGAGTAATAGAAAGATTGGTTTTTTTCTGGACGACGAAAGGTAGTATTTCATAAACATCCCCCCCCCCCCCGATTATTGTTGAACAGTCTTTATATATTGAATCATTTAAGTATTCTAAGATTATGCATATAGTACACTATTTATAATTTTTAATAGTTCTATTTTTATCTTAAGTGTGCGTTACTTATTTATTTAATGATTTAAAATTAAATATCAACGTCATTTTAAAAAAAAAAAAACAAATTGAAACCGGGTTAAAACATCAGTGCATTGATTTGAAATTGTCAACCAATTCAAGCAAAAAGTTGTACCGACTTATAAGCGGGTCAATGGCAAATACCCAAAAATAACTGCCAAAAATACAACTGACTTATAAGCGGACCGACTTATATGCGAGTATATACGGTTACCAAAAAGTGCAGTCCAAGTTGTTCAGTTATTCTAAACATGGGCAAGTATCCAAAATTAAAACTATTCATATCTGAAAATGTACATGTAAACTCCTCCTGCACATGTACATGTATAAACGCAACACATACAATTCACTGATGGTACCATCATGTCACATTATATGGAGTACCAGATTTAATGACAAATTCTGGATAACAATGATCTGATTCTGTTTTTTAGTAAATAAGTTACAGTCAAAACTGTCTTAGTGGCCACTCGAAATCAACGGCCACTCGCGGTCAGCGGCCACTTTCAGTTCCCCCCGACGATTTTTCCTATACATTTTAATTGGAATAAATGACCACCAGTGTAACACGGCCAGCAGCCACTCAAATCCTCACCCACAACCATATTTACACTGTAATAGGCGGCCATTTTGTCCACTTCCGCAATTCTATCACGTCTTTTAAACACATTGGCTTGGATAATTATATGCTCATTGGTCAACTTTAATCTATTAAAGCAATTAAACAAATTAGATACGCTGAACTCTGTGTTAATGAAAAAACTATATTCTCCTGTAAGACCATCTGGTCATTTTTTTTAAATAACAATAATTTTTCAAGACCGACAATTGAAAAATGAAAAGAAATAATTTTCCTATTGCCTAAGAAATTAATTCTTAAAGCTAGATTTTGTACTTTAGGATATTCATACATCATTACTTAGAATGTTCACTGTGATACATATATTACCTAATACAAAGCTACGATATTTTCACATCTTTTAAATTTTGATTCCATGTAGAAGCCCTAAATGCTACTCTTGTGAAAACAACGTACATTATTTGGCTTGATTTTCCCGTGCATTTCACAATCTGTATCAGGAGACGATTGTTTGGGTGTTGGAAGATTAGTTACGGTCTATTGCACATAATACCTGTGCTGTGAAATGATTTCAAACTGTGTAATACAATACACCTTTCTGGTCAACTGATCTACTTTATTTGTGTGTCTGTGAAAAACAAAGAAATTCTGACAGCTTTATACAAAAATTAAAATTTACCAGACTTTAATAACTTCAGCAAGTAAGTTAACTGCCTATCAAACAAGTGTAATGAGTGGGGTGGGGTGGGGTTGTTGAATTATCACTGTTGATCATTGCTTGAACATATGAAAGATAATTTTTAAGGGGAATTATTTATTGACAAATTCTTACTGAAAAAAATTTCTATGCTTTTTTTACCATCCTACCATTTTTTTTTTTTTGTGCTGGGGGGGGGGGGGGGGGGGGGTTAAAAAATAATATAAAATTTATAGTGAGGCACATGTATATTTCTTCAAATGACAATTAATTTCAATGTAACAAAAGCACACTGATGAATGTATGTAACTTTTAACTGACATCTATGAACATAAACAAAAACATTTTTGGAATTCTTTAAGATGTTTAAGATTCTTTAAGATTTTTTAAATGTACATAAATAATATATATACACATGAAAAGCATCATTTTGTGAAATTGATTCGATTTAATCTCTGATTATTTATTAATTTAACTGTAGTGTTAAATGTTGTTCATTTATTGACTGACTGGCTATTTCCAGGGGAAACTGGAATAAGAGGCCACCTGTCTTAAGTGACCAGTTTCCAAACTTCCCAAAGGTGGCCTCTTAAAACAGGTTTGACTGTACTTATTTGCTGTCTTTTGAAGTAAGTTATGAAGTGCTTTATTTTCAAAATAACATGCCAGTCCATTCTGCCCTGACTCTGTATAAGATAACACTTTGTCTCAGACACACATGTATTCACGTATAGAATGAAGTGTTTTATATTTACCATTTGCAGCTTCTTTACTTGTCCCTTAGGAAATCCTGTAAAGATTATCACTGGCTGTGATGTATTCTGTAAAACACTGGGATCATCTACACTGATTCTGAAACACCAAAAATACTCAACATTTTATACTGTTTGTTAAGATTTACAGGTACATGTATTTTCCACTAAGATTTTTAAGACAATTTCTTTCATTTTTGCAACACCTTATTTCACGACACTGTTATTTGGTATTTATAAGCGAGACAATATTTTCACAAATTTTGGTCATTGGTCTATATGATCTTAATAATACATGTATCAATATAAGCCAGAATGAAATTTTTGTGAACAGAGAGTTTCATGTAATTAAGAGAAAACCAAAAGTCTTGCCTGTAAAATTTGATTAACTGTTAACACACAGTTATACATTTTTGTTTCTATACAGCAGATTCACTAATGTAACACACTTTTACATTCTCTTGTTTTCTTTACAGCCAGCTCATTTATGTAATACATTGTTACATACTTTTGTTTCTTGTACTGTAAAACAAGAAAATTTGGCTCATATATATTTTAGTGCAAATGCAAGTGGGATGCATTGGCGCAAAAAAAATTTAGTGCTTGCACTTGTCATTAAAATATATAAATGTGATATTTTTTCCTTTGATCCAAGCCAGATTTGATTTTTTTTTTGGTCACAAACACGCAAACACAATAGCATTCAATGATTGATTTCTAATCACGTACACAGGTAAACATGTTCACTTTTCAACGCTTTGGAGTTGCAAGCACATGGACGTGGCTCGATGTGGATTTTAAACTTGTGAATGTACTTCAATAAATGATTGTGGTGTGTTCACACATTTTATTCATATTAAAACCATGCATGCATCGAAAGAAAGTTACTGGTAAACATATGTGGGTATTGTCTGCAAGGTAGGGGTGAAACGATACACCTCCTTCACGGTTCGGTACGTATTGTATAATTTTGTCTCAGTTCGGTTATTTTCGATACGATACATTTTGATAGAAGGAAACAAATTCAACGTTGTTTTATGCTTTCTTTTTCTAAATCTAGTAACATATTTTACGAGTTTTATTTGCAAATTGACTAGAAGAAATTGATTTAAATTATCTGACGGTCAAAAATTATTTTACAAGCTATCAGTCAAAAAAATTTACGTTTTCTATACTTATTTTACTGAGTAATGTGTTTTACCTTATGCCAAACCCGACTGAATAACGATCCCGACCGAAAAATGAACCGAACCGAAAATTAGAGATTTTGCACCGTGTATCAAACCGAGAAAAAATACTGCGGTGAATCGATACCGCGGTGAACCGTTTCACACCTACTGCAAGGTCGATTGCCCTGCTTGATCACATTTTTCACCTCGAGACAGTAGATGATGGACATGGCAAAAAGCCAAACTTTGAAGGTGCTAATGATAAATACTGCGTAACGACTAACAATACTTTAATTAATAGTTTGATTAAATAATTCATGATTTGGCAGAACTTTCTCGATTGATCCTACAGTTCACCAGTGCAAGTGTGTATACAAAAATACAGCGACCCTACGACATTACATAATGGCATGTTCCGGTTTACATGTACTTAAGCGATTGCTTTGTGTTTAATATTTAGAAATCCATTAGCGCATAATAAATTTTAGCGTTCAGGGGCACTTGCGCAAAAGGCGCTAAAATTAGTAGTGCGCCATTTTCTTGTTTTACACAGCTGGCCATGGCTCCCTAATGTTATGCATTGTTGATACTTTTGTTTCTTTACTTACTAGTACTGTATAATATATATACATAGTTACATACTTTTCTTTCTTTACAGCCTCTTATTAATGTAATGTAATACATAGTAACACATGTATAACATACTTTTGTTTCTTTACTTACTAGTACTGTATAGTATATGTACGTAGTTACATACTTTTATTTCTTTACAGCCTCTCATTAACATAATGTAATACATAATAATATAGTTTACAGCTGGTTCACTGATTTCTTCAATCAGTGAACATTCACGTAATGTAATACATAGTAATATAACATACTTTTGTTTCTTCACAGCTGGTTCATTAATTTCCTTGTTCACCTCATTCTCTTGACTCTGTAGAGCTTGCCGGGCTTTCTGATTTGGCAAGAATTTCTACAAAATATTAAAACAGGATTCAACTAGCTAGCAATATTTCTTCATCTATATTTCTCCTCTCTATTAAAACAAGTAATGCAACCTTCAGTCAAAATGAATTTCAAAATGCTGAACACTTAAAATACCTTCCATGTTTCTTTTTGTATCTTTAGAGGAACTTGCCAACCCACTGTAATTGTAAAAAGAAAGCTTAAATGTTTGAATGTGACAATTTTCCACTTCATCAAAAATATCTAATCTTTAGACTTAAAACATGAAACCAGGCCTGATAAAGGCACTACTGACACGGCTTACCCATTAAATGTAGGACTTTGGATAGATCTAGATTAAACTGGTTCTCTTGTCCTAGTATCCGATATTTAGGATTGACTGGCAATTTCAGAGCTTCCAGATGCCCTAAAACTAGGTCACTTAACCACTGTACATTCACCACAGGGATTTTCCACTCATTGGCTTTGTCAAATTTCTTCCCATCAGGCCTGTTATGACATTTAATAATAATTTTTTATGTAAACCAAAAGGCAATATGCAACTATCAGTGTAAAACTTTTTATTATCTTTTTTTTTGCTGGTTTATGGGTTGTTTTGTTTTCAAAATGTTTTAAGTACAAAGACTTCTCATTTCTATTTACCTGCCACAAATGACTGCTGAGTTCCCGTGAGTCATATAACCAGTGTATTTAGCTCCTATGGCGTTGATCATCTGTTTGACCCGAAGACGCTCCTCCCCGTCAAAGTTTGTTACACACAGAATCTATAAACAGTCATTATAATCCTAACTTTAAGAATTTCTAACGACTGATGAAAATTATTTAAAACATTTTCCTCTCTGTTAATAAATGTTCTTCAAAGTTAAAAGTACACGTTAATAAATACATATGTTACAAAAAAAATAATTTCTGACATGCATAATGCCAAGATGTTTTAGCCAATGCTGATGATAATTTCCAATCTACCATGCATTTCTGGTGATTTTACCTGATAACTCCGGGTTTATTCTCCCCATATACAAGACGATAATTTTCATTCTACCATGTGCATGTATGTATCTAGCAACTTGACCTAAATATACTACGGGGCTCATCCTCCCCACTGACAAAATGAAGACAATTATTTTCATTCTACCCTTTACTTCCTGTAATTTACCTGATTACTGCAGTGCTCATCCTCCCCTATAGATGATAACTTTCATTCTACCCTGTACTGCCTGTGATTTTACCTGATTACTGCAGGGCTTATTCTCCTTATAGATGATAACTTTCATTCTACCCTGTACTGTCTGTGATTTTACTTGATTACTAAGGGCTTATCCTCCCTATAGATGATAACTTTCATTCTACCCTGTAATGCCTGTGATTTTACCTGATTACTGCAGGGCTTATTCTCCCCTTAGATGATAACTTTCATTCTACCCTGTACTTTATGTAATTTTACCTGATTACTGCAGGGCTTATCCTCCCCATAGATGATAGGAAGATGGAGGGCCTGCCAGGGGGGCAGCATCTTCTTCTTAACCAGGACATCATTCAACCAGAAGGCTGTCACAACTCTTCTTTGGTCCTTTAGAGCCTGTAGATAATTCAGTAGTAAACATAAACAATAAGTAATGAGACTGCAATTCCATGTTCTTGCTAAGATACTGCATTTTAAATTATGATCTGTTCCTTTAAACTCATTTAATCGAGCCCACTTGGTAAAACAAACATGACTTGGATAAATCTGGACTTACACAACCTACTACCACTATACTGTAAAAAATAACTTCTTAATTTGAAAATATGAAGCTCACTTCGAGAAAGTTTTATTTAATCATACATGTATTTTATTCCAATATATTATAAAGAATCAACCCTGACTTGAATCTATGTTGCATAACAATGACTCATTTGTATCCCTGTATTCTGAACAAAAGAATTTTTAATAAGTTTTTCTTACTGTGAAATCATGAATTTTAATGGGGGTTAATTTTTGTTGTTTTTGAGGTATGAAGAGACTCAAGAATTCATGTCCACCACGAAATGTAAAATGTCATATACATAACTACTAAAGACCTCTCCAACTACTTTACAGACCTGTTTACCCATATTGTTGTCTTTCAGTATTTTTTATTAGATTTGTCAGTGAGATTTGGCATTTCCCCATAATATTTCACTTTTCATCGATTGTATATATATAACTGGAGAACAACTACATTTCTGATTTCCAAAAATAAACATGGTCTAATAATGTTCAAAGAAAAAGATAATACCTTGCTTTCTTTCGAGGGGTTTCTGTCATTTTTAAACCACTGCATTTGGCAACCCGAAATCACTTAAGTGTTAGAAAATTTTCTCTTTTTTAGCAATTAAAGAGCGTCAAACTGAGACACCATAACGAAAACTAGCTGCTAAAATCCAAACGAAAGGATTTTCCGATTTCCATATTTTCATTATAGCAAAACGTGAGACGTATTTTGGACACAAAATCCATACAAAATATGGCGAAATCGTAAGAATAAACAGGTCCGACTTTATCAAATCCCCACAAACCAATATTTTTCCTCAAACCTCGAAAATTTGACCCCATGAAAATATGCGGTTTTACAGAATATATTTTTTTGGTTAAAAAAAAAGGAGGCTCTTCTTAGTGGCCTCCCTTGGTGGCACTGGATCAATTCTGAAATTCTTATAAAGTGATACTTGAAAATTAAAATTAAGAATATGAAAGGGATTTTCTTTAAAATTGATATTTCAAATTTAAAGTGTTTTCTTCAAGACAATGAACAAATTCTGTCTCAAGTTTAAAACTGCTTCATGTTTAAACACAGATATGTAGATCCATTTGTCAGCCCATATTTACCACCTATGTTCTTTGGTATCAATGTCTACATACTAATACATTTACTGTTTTAAATTTGAGAGTACATATGTCAATATTTACGTACAATATGGAAAACATCAGTATGCTGAGTGGCACACAGAAGATGAGTGACACGATTGGAGTAGGCGGGGTCAACTTGGCCTCCATGCTGTTCAATCACCTGTCAAGATAAATGTTTTCCTCATAAGAGCTGAAATCATATATGTTCAATAAGATGTAACGTTCATGTATATTATCATTAGAAAAGCATCATGCATTATAAGGCACATTAAATACTACATGTACACTATATTGTCCTGTAGGAACGTTACAAATCCATTGTATGTGTTTCATGCCAATAAACAGATCTTGAAAACTTTCCTGTATTTTATGTCATTAAACAGATTTTGAAAATTTCCCCAAGTGGAAGTCAAGAATGAACAAGAGCAACACAACTTTGATTACATACCGTTAGAGCTGAGGCTAAGAATAAAAATTATATTTTTGCATCACTATGGAGACCCTATGAAATTATAGTCCTAGTTAAAATTATAATTGTCCTACGGACCCTGTTTAACAATAGAATTCATTCCATGTGTTGTCAGTGTTGCAAAATATTCAGGGGCAGATAATTCTAATCTACACATTTACTACGAATAATCAAGAGAGTTCTTAACATCAACATTGCACTTAAATTCGAAGCGAGAAAACACTGTTGCGGAAATGAGTAGAATTTTTTCTTTAAATGGATTTATTTTTTGGGTAAGAGACATATACAAGCTCAAAAAGGTTTGTTATGACTAATTTGGTAGTTATTTTTAATGTGACTCCTTTTGTATTCTTCAAAAATGTTTTGGAGTGGATCTGCTACGAATTGCTACATTTTAACTATATGGGACGTATTCCAACTGGTAAGGGCTTATCCCGAGACACAGTTAGATTATTCTAATTAATGTTACCTTCTTCCAGTTATCAATTTGTGGTTGTCCAACAATCTTCAAGTAGTCTGTGATATAGAACACACAGCCCAACAGACACATTTCTGGTGGTACTGAAAACCCACATAATAATCAATATACAGATATTCAAAAAAGTTTAAAAAAAACAAAACTGATAAAGATGTAGTAAATATATTGTTTAAATATGGTATTTGAATAATTACAATTATCTGAAGGGTCATGACCCCAGTAGGTAGCTGGCATTGACAATGGGGGGCGGGGCTGACTCTGCTGATTCATGGTTGGAGGAACATAACGTGGTGGGGGAGGCCTATGTCCAGGGGGCATGGCAGGGTTAAAGGTCATCCTCTGGTTCATCTAACAGAGAACATTCTCATTATTAATATATATATATACACACATGCTCAAAGATTTTTCTTATATAGATTCTGGCATTAAACCAGCATATGGAAATGAATTGTACTGGATTAGAATATTTCAAACATGTAACATGAATTTTGATTTTGTGCAGACAGTATCTATTTCAGACTATTTGTCAAATAATCATAAACTGAAATTTTATTTTCACATTTTCACTTCAATATTTTTTTTTTGTTGAACAACATGAACATGTACCATGTTAACAGGGAGACATTCTGACCTTGTTTGGACTTGGAATCATTCCTGGCATATGTGGGGGTAGTTCTGCTCTATTGGTAATGTTTCTGAGTGGTCGTGGCATGCCCATGCGCTGCATTTCAGATGGTAGAAAAGATGGAAGTCCCAGTGGTGGCATCTGCATGTAAGGGACCTGGGGAATGGGTGGCATGGCCCCTGGGGATCTGGCAGTATGAGGCTGGGTCGTCCTACCTGGGGATTTCTGCCTTGGTCTAGTTCCCTAAAAAGCACGTAGAAATACTATTAAATTTAGTCTTTTTCCTACAAGATAATAGTTCTCTTTTTTTCATGCCTCAATACCAGTACCAGTTAGTTTCTTTCAAACACTGCAAAAATAAAGTATTATATATATGATCACAATTGTTACAGATAACCAACCAAATTGAAACAAGTTGTAATTGAGAAAGTTACTGTCTGAAGAGGAAATCACATTCTGGATTAGTAAATCTATTGGTAAATTTCTATGTTACAGGTTTGCAACAATTAAAAAAAAACAAGATGTGTTTGTGAAACACTGATGCCCCCAAATGGTAGCTCATGGTCAAGGTTAAAAGTTTTCCAATGTTAATCAAACTGTAAAGTCAAGAGATCAAAATTGTCAGAAGGAATCGTGAGCAGTATGAAAGCCCTAGCACAAACCATTCAGAAGTTATGGCAAAGTAAAAGGTTTTTCCAAAAGTAGGCCTAACTCCATGGTCAAGGCCATGGAAGTAAAAATCTTGGTACCTACAGAAAAGTCTTGTCATAAGGAATACATGAGTGAAATGAAAAAAAAGCTGTAACACCAACCATTCAAAAGTTATGGCAAGGCACAAAGTTTTTGTGAACAGACAGCCAAAAAACTATATGCCCACAAATCTTCAATTCTGGGGCATAAAAATCTTTAATTTGGTCAGTGCCATTCATTTGAAGAATCACTGGTCAGTAACAAGGAAGTTATATTTGAGAACTTTCTCAAAAGGAAATTTTAACAAATCAAATACATGTATCATTTTGTTTTATACTCCCCTCTCTCCCCCTCCCCATGCATTCCCTACACATTATATCAAAACATCTACATGTACAACCTGATGGTCCTCTCCTCTAAAAACTGGCATCACATGAACTGTCAGCAAAGGAACTGAGTAGTACAAGGGAAGATATTCATAATTTATCTAGTCTTAAACAGTTTATAAATTTTATCTGACATGTACAGTATCTTATCTCCTACTTCTACAGGTTTCTATTCATGTTAATATAAATCTTTACCTTTTAAGTAGAGCAGTTTTAATATTCACAGTTTGTCTACAAGAGTATTCTGATTTTGTAATTTACCTAGTTTTACAATTTCCATTCTAGATTTCTACCTTTTTCCTTTTCTAAATTAGTAAAATATTACTGGTAAATATGCTGGGTGTTTGAGACAAAGGGTCACTCAATTAAATATATATATGGTCACCGATCTTTTTTGCCTCAAATCAATTTAAACCAATCAGACAATAGTCCCTATGGGCCACATTGCTCACCTGAATTAAATTTCTCATGTCTTGACTGGGTCTAACAAAGAAAACTTATGTGTGAATCTTCACTACATGAGCAAACTAACTGTATAATTTATTCCTCTGTAAAAGAAATTCATAAAAGACTTTTGCCATGTATTTCTTTGGTAACTTTGATGATTTTTAATGGATCTATGCTATTTTCAAATTTTTCTAATTTACTACACAAGTAATTCATTTTTTAACTTACTACACAAGTAATTCATAACCCCTTCCTGAGAGAGTATGGCCTTCTTTACATAGGACTGAATCCCTTTTAATCCAGGATGCTTTGGAAACAGTTTTGTTTGAAAATTGTATCAAAGGATTTTGAAAAGTCAAAAATGTCTATCCATCATACAATCATACAATTTTGAAAAAAATGTGTATACAGACACTTTGATCAGAAAATCTCACTTGTGCTGCTTGCACAGCTAAGCTTAAAATGAATCTATTTTAGAGTCCTTAAATTCCTATTGAAATTGCCAAATAAATCCCTGATAGATTGACCAGAAATTTGTTGGAATATACATGTAAATAATGATAGGAGCAATCAACCTTTGCTTATTAATTTAGCAGGGAATTACATGACAATTTCCTTTCTTGCATTTGATTATTTATGCTCAACTCCATCCATATTTTTCATTCAATACAGGAGAAATATATGAATGTACAATTCACAATCATTAAATATTTCTCTTTTGAATTTTGAGTAACACTTTTCAAAGTAGAAAATAGAGGCAGAAATAAACAATGGACCATGAAGAACAGGCATGCTGCATGCAAACATTGCTACCCAGCAAACCTGTATACGACTGCTGACCATTTGGGCCAGTGCTTGTTTAGCATTAGCAGTGATCGGGGACGAAGACATTCGGGCCTTGTGACTTCCGTCTTCAGCAGCTAGTCTCTTCTCTAAAACAGCTGCAGCAAGCTGCTGAGCAATCACCTGATTGGCTGGCGATCGGCCGACACCCACATCCTGTTTCTGATGTATTCTTCCATGCTGTTGTAATGCCTGGGCCTTCAGTTTTAGTTTGGCTTGTTGTTTTGCTTGTTCTTCCTGTTGTTCTATGTCCATAGGTGTTGGTTCTGGAGGGGTAGAACTGGTGGTGGGAGGGGGAGTGAAAGGAGGGGTGGCAATTTCTGAAGGTGACTTCAGTAGACTGGGATGGTAAAGCTCTTCATCTTGGCACTCCTTCTTTAATAATGTATCTGTTACCCAGTCTGGACATACAATCTTAATAGTTCCTTCATGCTTAAGTGCTTCTTCATACTTAGCCTTAAAAAAAAATTAAACCAATATGAAAAATTTTAAAGACTGCATTATGTTTTAAAACATGGAAAGGAATTCATTTAAGAATAAAACAATTGATTTACTGACAAAGAGTGAAAGACTAATGTTTAAAAAAAAAAATCTGGATGCAAAAGTAGAACAAACATCTTTACCCCTTGCTTGTCTCCAGTTATTAAATGAGTGCAGTGTTTATCCAGGGTTCCCTGACACTTTCCTCCATTGGTTGTTAGCATGGCCCAAAGTGCATTTGTATCCTCTTGACTCAACTTGACAAAGATAAAATTAAAACAAATTAATTACCTCCAGTATATACGATACTTTACCATGCATATGAATATGCAGATTACAAAACATTATAAGTAAAATTTTATTAGCAATGCACACCCCTTTTTTAAGATACACACCTGAGAACAGCAAGCAACCACTCCACTGAAGATCATATCCTCTGGACTAAACAGGTCTAACCTTCATTATGTCAAGGACTGACAATGAACATAAGGTTTCAATGAAATAGGGAAAGATCTTTATTTTGTTTCCAATATATACAATGTGTAAATACATGGCTATGTCTACAAACTTTCGCTACACACATGGCACAGTCTGTTAACGATATATTTATTTCAATGTGCTGGATAAAAATGTCTAATAAGGGGCATAATTAAGAAGCACATCAAGGGTATAATGTATAAGATACACACAGCTTAATATAAAATCAAAACATAATAGCATAATCCCAAAAAATACACATTCTAAATTTACCTCTGAGCATTGATCATGTTGATATGAAAATGACTCTAATATATATTTAGATGTAAATTGTTGACACTTGTCATAAGTATGAAGGTGTCATTGTGCTTATGAAAATTGATTCTTATTTTAAACTCATCAGTGGTTCAAAAATCTAGAATTGATTACAATGTAACATGTAAATGAATTTCATTAGAAATAAGGATACTCTAGCTGCTTCTTACACAGAACAGACATCCTGACCCAGCTACTCTGTAAACAAAGAGGAGGTTTAATTATACAGCCATGATTAGCAAACATATTACATCAGCTGAAAAAAGAAAATACACAATGCATTTTTTTTTTATTTGATGCTGTGCTTTTTGAAATACTTGTGTATTATAGACATTTTCTGGAGCTAAAAAAAAAATTAAAAATACTTTAGAGTTAGTTAGCTGAAATTTCATTAAAAAGATTGCTTGCAACTGCAAATTGTGTGATGTACTTCCTCTATTTGTTAGTCCTTTACATGATTTTCAGAAATAATTTCTCACGCCACTGGTAGAAATAAATATAAAGCTCCACATACTCCAAGTAGATTTAGGAATAAAATTCAGCCTTTCATTTATTTGCCCTCACTGCTAAGTTGCGAAAATTTACTTACCGTAACCACAGGAAGTTCAAATAATTCTTTGGCCTCAGAATACTCATTTTGTGTACAGTCATCTGCAATAACATGACTGACCATTTCACTAAGATAGCTGTCTTTTTTGGCACCTCCATCATTGAGCAAATCTATGACCTGCAACAATAAATACATAACAAAACTTAAAATGTATCTGTAGAACATAAATTTCCCACAAAATGGTACATTTGTTTTGATTAGAAACATGACAACAAACTTTGTACGGATTTATACATTTAATTCATATACCAGTACTTTGTAGCTTGACTCGTGTTGCTGTTTTATACATGAAATTACAATGGAAAGAAAAGCAACATTTTATATAAGGCTCCAAGGGTAAAATTTAAGCATTATGTCCTAGAAGAATCATTACTTGACAGATCTGAGGCGGTGAGTCAGTAAAATGTGGGAAAATATAACGAAAACAGAGGTTGAAGCGAGTAAGGGGTCCAAAATGGCGTCCTCCCTTGTGTTGGTTAGTATTACCGTATATGATTTTTTTAATAAATAATTATTACACGCCAGGAGCAAGCCCCTGTGCTGGACACAGAAGGAGTTATGGAATCTTGTGTATTCTCCAAAATCAATAAAAAACAGGTCCGAACTATTATGGAATATGCTACATTGCTGACTGCAGCTATACTGCAGACATTTTTCCTCTGATAAAAATATATCCCTAAGACACATGCAGATTCAACTACAAAGAGTGATGAGATTAATCCTTTTCTTTTTCATATCTAGATCCCCGATGATTATTTTCTCAAATTAATGCATACCTTCGAATCAATGTCACCTACAGTGTAGTAGGTGACATCTTTAAACAGTGGCTCAGTGTCCATCTGAAAAAAAAAAATGCTACATCTAAAATGCTCCTTTCCCCTTTCCCGCTAACAATGTAGTTTTACATCCATTATATGCTCTACTTTGTTGTACGAAGTCTGGATATGTCAAACACACAAAAGACCCTAAATAGCGGCCATTGCGAATCGGATAAAATTGGAAATATTAGTAAATAATAATAATTTAAAAATAAATTAAAAGATAAATAAATTAATTAATGATTGATTAATTTAAAAACAAAACTAAAAAAAAAAAAAAAAAAAAAAAAGAAAAATTAACGAGGAACTTTTCATCAGTCTCAAGAATTATTAGAATTATTGTTCTTTCATTCGCACTTACAGCTAATTCCAAAAAAAAAAGAAAGAAAAGAAAGAAAGAATCAGTACATGTATCATTTTCTTTTTATCTTAACTTTTGCAAGTACTTTAATTTTCCGGAAACTCGTGATCGTATCTAGTTGCTTTTATACAACACAGACTCCCAGGCTGGGAGCACTTTCTGCCCCCCCCCCCCCCCCCGAAAAAAAAGAAGAAGAAGAAAAAGAAAAGAACAGAGAATGTAAAATCATACATTAATATCTGACAAGTTGACAAAAAATAATGCATTACTACAATTTTTAAAATCATTTATTCATAACTTTGAAGCATGCTCTCAATAAGAAATAATTCTAATTGAAGAAGAAGAAAAAAAAATACGCTTCAATTCCCCATGTGCACTTTCTACATGCAAAACACAACCACAAATAGATGTTGCTGCGGCAGATAAAAAGAAGGTATTTTCATCGTTCTCATATGCATGACGTACTTCTAGCTCACAAAAAAGTTCCTAGAATTCCTATTTCTTTATATAAAACATGTAACATGCAGTAAGTGCATCTTAATTCAGTAAAGAGGCCCACGAAGAGTCAAAACGCTCACCTCACTCATCCCTGGTAATGTAATCTATACAGTCCCTGAAACGTTCTACTTTCCCATTTTTCCGTTCGCTCACCGTTCGTTCAGCGTGCGTTCACCGTGCGTTCACCGTTCGCTCTCCGTTCACAGTTTTGCGTTCACCGTTCACCGTGCGCTCGCGTTCACCGTTCACAAAGCGTTCAGCGTTCGCTCTTCGTTCCGTTCACTTTGCGTTCACCTTGCGTTCAGCGTTCACCTATCGTTCAGTTTTCATTGTCATTCGGAACTCCGAAGTGAAAGGACTTATCTTTTTGTAGGGAAGGAGTTACAGGTTTTTTAATTTAATAACTAACATATCGTGTTTGAAGAATCATTATTCCATGTTGAAAAATATCTACGATATATATTTTTATTATTCCATCTTAGTTGTTAGATTATTTATTAAATTACTCTAGGAAATAAATGTTGTTATAAGCACATTCTGTACCTATGTAGAATGATGCTGAAATGTTAAATTTAACTTAGGGCAATGTGCAAATACATCAAGCACTGCAACATTTTTTTGTTTTGTTAAAGACGACAAATCGTTAATGGTGATATAATTATCCAAGTCAAATAATCACGCAGCAAAATTACGAAAATATTTATTTCTAACACTTTTTTCCCCAGTTACTACAGAAAATATGATAGAACTAGTTCTGAGAGTTATACATAGTACTGCGCACATCCTGTTAATTTATTATCTTTGGAGCGAATTAAATTGATAGTTTGGTTAAAGGAAATATTTATTTGAAATGTACTGCACTGCAGAATTTTCTCTTCTATAATATGTAAAGTCTATAGTTATAGAGAAAAAATTCTTTCTTCACCGTGACTTTACAGGTTTGCCATTCGATATGATTAATACCCCCCCCCCCATTTTCCCCCTAGATTGGTTACTTAGTCAGTACTGTATTTCCAGAATATTTTAATTAACATTTTTAAAAAAAATGTAAGGTCTTTTTTAGAACAAAAATTTCAGTCTCAAAACAAACATGCATCTAAAAAAGTCACAAAACAAAAGTAGTTCAAAATGTACACGTGTCGGCGGTGGTATTTGAAATTGGCAGAGAGTATGTTTCAAATTCAAGTGTTAATGCCCAATGTATTTTATTCATTTATTATTCAAATGTTGGGATCAAATCTAGAAATGATAAAAATAAATGTTATAACTTGTTGGAAATACTCGCACTTCGTCTTCGATGTGACGAAACTTTCACACCTGCACAGTGTCGAATGATTTTGATTGACAGGACCAGCACGTGGACTTCGTGTGAACTTGAAGCAGGAAAATAAAAACGAGTGTGACTGTCAAACAAATGGATATGATTTGTTGATAAAAAAAAAAAAAGTTACTTTCACTGTCTGATATATTTAGAAAAAAAATTAAGAGTTTTTGTTTGATATAGGTACAAACATTTAGTGAAGCCTGAAAGGAGGGGGGGGGGGCTAAAACGGAATCTCTCTCTCTCTCTCTCTCTCTCTCTCTCTCTCATTTGTCTGTTTAATAAAAACTATAACAGCATATTACTTAAATATCAAGTTCTGAAAATTTAATTTATAACAAATAATATGAATATGTATCTTTGTATTATCTTGTCCGAGTATAACCACGGCCATCTACATATACATGTGGAAGTCTGCTCAATAAATCATCATGAAAAATAGAAATGACACATAATATATTATTGTATTAAAAATTCAAAATACGAGCGTATAAATGCAAAACGTCCACTGACCTTTGTAATTATTTTTTTTCATTACTTTACACGAAATCGCCCTGACACGGAGATATATGAATGGATGTTACAACCGCTTTAATTCATTCTATAATTTCTCTGATTTGTTTATACTTTAGCGTTCGGCAACAATTGTTGTGATTAAAAACTTAATGTGCATGCATCGTCTTTCTTAGGACAATTTTGGAGAATTTATTTTATTGACTTATTTATTCATTCATTTATTGGTTTACTTATTTACTTATTTATTTTTTTGCACTGACATTATAAAACAATAAAATAGTTTCAATGCAAGGAAAAGATCAGATGCATTCCGAATATATCCTTCATCTTGCGTTCACCGTTCGTTCACCGTTCACTTTGCGTTCGCGTTTGCGCTCCGTTCGCGTTCTGCGTTCGCTCACCGTTCAGCGTTCACACATCGTTCACCAAGTTGCGTTCAGCGTTCACACATCGTTCACTCACCGTTCGCTCTGCGTTCGTTCACCGTTCGTTCAGCGTTCGCTCACCGTTCAAGTGGGAAAGTAGAACGTTTCAGGGACTGTAATATATGCGGCCCCATGGGGTTATGAATTCGAATAAAAAAGTGAAGTGGTTTTGCAAAATATTCAAACTTAATTTCAACACTGCAAGAGAATCCGATCCTAAATAATATAACGTACGTAGGTGGTATTGTTGTTCTGAAGAAAAGAGATTTTTTCTCTAATTCACATTTAGTGATTAGGTCTATAGGGGATGAAAATTAATTTGAAATGGCACTTTGTGTCACCTTTATCATGTTATCATGTTGTAAATTTTGAACTTACAAGGTGGAAGTACACGCAAAATTCAGAGTCAGTAAATATTGCATTTAAGAGTCAGTAAATATTGCATTTACCTCCACCAAGTAATGTTATGAAAGTTCATATGGTCTTGTCAACATGCCAATACACTTATGGGCTCACCCCTTGATATGCATCAATATCAATTAAGAGATGCCTTCATACTTCATGGCAATGTTTAGCAAGCAATAGTTGGCAATGGTTAGGAAACTACTGGGCACACTGTATAGGTTCCTTATTTTATATGTATTTTACTGCAAGAAAACTGATATCATGATCAAAAAAAGAATGCCAAATAAAAATCCTCACCAACAACCAAATAATTAAAAAAAAAAAAAAAAAAAAAAAAAAACACGTGAAGTAGTATCTTTATACAACCATCCCTCACGGTAAATTAAGTCTAGACTTTTTGACATTGACAGCTGCTTTTTCAATAAAAATAGAACTCGTAAATTTACCTACCTTGTCATTGGTCATTTGTAAACTTATTTTGTTAAAACACATTCTGATTGTACACACAAGCACTCTGAAGTTGATATTAAAAAATGCTTGAGTTTCTGATTGACAATATTTATTTGGTTTTTGGAGACCAGGTCTTCCAACAATCTGTTGGAATTCCCATCGATACCAATTGCGCCCTGTTATTAGCAGACCCTATTTTTGTATTCATATGAAGCAGAATATATTCAAAATATTATACACGAGAAAAAGAAATTTCTTGCTGTGGCCTTCAACGCGACATTTAGATATATCGACGATGTATAATCAATTAACAATAGTTATATCCATTCATATGTCGACACGATATATCCCAGTTAGCTTGAAATAAAACATACCACAGAGTCTGACATATCTGTTTCATATTTGGATATTTTACTAGAAAAAGACGTTAATGGTAATTAAACAACAAATCTTTATGACAAACGTGATGACTTTAACTTTCAATCGTCAACTTCCCTTACTTATGCAGCAATATACCCTTATCACCTGCATACGGAGTTTATATCTCTCAGTTGATTCGATACGTCAGAGTATGCTATACGTATGAACAATTTCTAAAACGAGGTAAGTTATTGACAAACAAGTTGATGAAATAAGAATATCAGCAGTCTCGTTTAAAGTTATCATTTTGTAGTTCTATGGTCGATACAATGACCTAGTCAGCAAATACAATCTATCATTAAGTCAAACGCTGACTGACTTTTTTCATACTATTTTTTAGGCCATTATTTACATACTGAATTGTCGACGGATTTTCCCATTATTTCCCGATCATGACAAGAAGCACACGGCGGGTGTGACCGGTCGACAGGGGATGCTCACTCCTCCATGACACCTGATCCCACTTCTGATGTCCGAGAGGTCCGTGTTTGCTCTTATTTTGTAATGTTTAATGGATTTTTGAGCTCGAATACTGTTCGTTATCTCCACATATTTCAAGTAAAAAGAACTTACTGACATTTTTACATAAGGGGATAGATAAGATCTGTAACTGCTTAAATTTTTCTAAATTTTCTTTACGTTTTTTTTTCTGCATGTTTGCAGAAGTTTGTCATATACATGTACTAGGAAAAACCCACATAGACTGGTATTTTCATCAATATTTTTTTGACATATAAAAGCTGTTCATTGTTGGTCCTTCTTTTGGTTGTAGGTTCCTGCAATTTGGTCCTCTCCAGCGAAGGGAAATAAACTGTATACAATTTTCAGAACTCTGGCTTATTTTATTATCGATCTTAATTCCCAATGGGGCTGAAAATGGTTTACTCATGTTCACTCATTAAACCCATCTTGAAGAAAATTTACTTCAAATTTATTTCTTTTCTCAGAATTACATTCATGAACGAAATAACTGATGAAAAGTTTACAGTAGTGGCTTAGCAATGTCTTTTATTTTCAATTGCATTTTCAGAGTCACGTTGCTCTCAGCATCAATTTGTTACTGTGTCACTAATAATTTCCATCGAGAAGGTCAACTGCCATCTTTTAACTCTTTTTTTTCCACTTTATCCATCTGAACACCTTGCTACGTGGAAGATTAGTCTTTCCAGCTATATATCAAACGATATCTTCCTATAAAGGTGTCTTTCAGTGATCTTTGTAATGAAGCCCAGTTTTCTCATACACCCTCATTCCATTTTCTTGGCAGAGACCATATTTGTTTTGGTTTTCATCTCAGGAAAGTGGCCATGCGTACTGTCCTCTACAAAAATTTAGAATTTTTCAATTTAAATTTGTACAAATTTAAATTGAAAAATTCTAAATTTTTGTAGAGGACAGTACTGTATACATGCAGGGTTATTTTAGCCCTTTAAGACTTGCATACAATTTTGCCCTGTCAAATTCGCTCAGTGACAGATATGTTTGAGAATTATACCGTGTTCTTTGAATTCACCTCAATTTAAATTAGCCCACCTATGAGTAGGGCGTATATATATAATTAGAGAGAGAGAGAGAGAGAGAAAGAGAGAGAGAGCTCTGTCTTCATGTGATACAAACTGAATTTGGACTCATATGATTTTAAATCAAAATCTAAAACCGCGTCGGAGCATTGGGTGTTTAAAACTCCAAACCAAAGACTGTCGGTCGTAGTTTACAATTTAAGTGTATAGAGGTAAGAAATTTTTTTTTCTCTGAACGTATGTTTCTATGAAAAGATTATCTTTTCTGCTAGCAAATTTAAATTATTTTGAGCTAAAAAAAATATTCGATCTTCGAAGTAAATACAGTGATAAAATTTCTCCTAACCCTTCACTAAAAATATAGGGGTTTATGTTTATGCTAGCAGTTTTCTAACAGGATTCTAAATATATACTCATGAGTAAATGATTAAAGAAATGAATGAAATTCTTTGTGTAGAATAAGGACTTTAGAATTTACATAAATTGCAGAGAGAGAGAGAGAGAGAGAGAGAGAGAGAGAGAGATTTTGTAATTAAGAATTAACTATGGCAACAGCTTGTTTAACGTTTTGTTCTTCCTTTTAAAGACCGGGATTTAAAGCATACATATTTATCAAATGAACCAATAATAAAACAATACTGCTCCCGCCAATTAAAGTAAAGACAATACAACTAGATATGCTGACACGGATTACCGATGGCAAGGGTCGTTTATGCAAGATGTCATCTGTGCTTTGTCTGCAGTTTACGTTGTTTTTCTCTGTCCCTTAATTTTGTCTCGCTTTAGAAACACAGTATTATTGCTTCCCTTTTCTTAGGCCCCAACACAGGGTATTGAGTTATTGTCTTAATCATGAATTAGAGCTAAACACGTCCGTGTCGTATACTGTATTTATCAATGATTTATTTACGGTATTCATGAATTCGCGCATTATTGTCCGCCCAAACCCGCTAAATTATGGAGCCCGTTTTTTTTAAGGTACATATCTGATTTTCAAAATAGGGTTTTAGAGAGAGTGTTGACGTAAGAGATGCAATGTAGGAAGTAAATCCCAATTGCTTATCTTTTGTAGATCGAAATTGCGTCCCCACGGACCTGTAAAATTTAAGCAATGCACGAAAATTGGCCCCCACGAATTTTGTTGATTCCACAGTATGTCAAAATTTGTATCACTATGATGAATAGTTAGATTAAATATATTAATTGTTGACAAAATCCATTTATAAACAATTCAATTTATGGGCAATACCAGTACGGTCCTCTGAAAAGTGAGGTGAGATCACGTGTCATAAAAGAGTAAACTTTCTCTGTTGACCGGACCCACCAACCGTTTGCTCTTTGTAATGATCGGGAAAACGCAAAAGAATCTGTCAGTGTGAAAACAGTGATCTAACTATTTGCATGAAATGCGTCAGTCCAAATTCGACTTAACGACAGATTGCATTTGCGAAGAAAGTCATTGTTTCGATCATAGGTTTTACGAAACGTTGACTTTAAACAGGGTTTAAGTAACAACCTCCTCCAAAATTTGTAAGGAAATGAACATTTTCGCTGTTTTTTTTTTTTTTTTTTTGTACACCCCCCCCCCCCCCCGAAACAACAAAATCTTTGAAATAACAATGCATATTACCTGTAAAACCTTAAGAGATATTTTCCATTTCCCATTAATTTCTATGGTGAAAAACACAAGTTTTATCAATGTTATAGAGTTACTTCCCTCGGCTTCCCCAAATAAATTATGTTTTAAAATTTGTTAAAAAATCAGAAAAATATCTATATAAATATGAAAATCATCTAATGTTTAAACTTTTAAAAATTTACTTGGAGGCAGGGGGCAGGAGAATACTATCATTCGAAGTTCTTTAGTAAAAAATAAAGACCTAACATTTGGTATAAATTTGTCAGAAAAATTACGACCCAATGATAAATTGCATTTGCTGACAAAGTCATTATAACGACCGATGAATTTACGAAATGCCGCCTTGTAAGAATTAAGTTGTTGAAATCCCTATAACATCAACTTATTTGTTAATAACACGGCCTCTGTTTAAATTTTTATCGCACTCAGAGCATATTCTTGAGTGTCGAATAAACTGGGAGACTTACACACCATATGCAGGTGATTGTAGAATTTTACTACATAAATAAGGAAAGTCGTCTATAGAAAAGTCAAGGTCATCTCGTTTGTCATACAGTTTCATGGATAGTTGACCTTTATCGTCTACAGACAGTTAAACATTCAAATATGAGACAGATGTGGCAGACTCTGTGGAGTCTTTATATCTTGTTGACTGGGATATATCGAGTCGACAAATGATCGAATGGAGATTACTGTTGTTAATCGGTAAAACGTAGTCGATATATCTGATTGTGGAGTTGAAAGCCACAGCAAGTGTATTTTTCATCTCATGAAGAAGTTTTTGAATAAATTCTGCTTCATAGAAATATAAAAACAAGTCGGCTAATAAAGAAGCACAATTAGTGCCAATTGGAATTCCACCAGAGAGTTGGAAGACCTGGTCTCTAAAGTCTGCATAAATGTTGTCAAAGAGGATCTTAAGCACCCTTTTAATGATAACCTCATAGAATTTATGCATAAAAACAGAGTGAGTTTTACAAAGTAATTTTGTAGGTTACCAACCACATGAAAACTTTCAGGTTCCATTTTTTTTTTATTGAAGAAGCAGTTTTCTATATATCGAAAAGCCTAGTTTTTAATTTATCACGAAAAAGGTTGGATAAAGTGTAAAAATAATTCATATATGTTGATGTTACTGATTTTTGAAGAATTTTGTTATTTTTAATTTTTTTTTTTTTTTTTTTTTTTGCTCTTGGGAGTTTTCAAGAATTCACATTTGAAATACACCACTTCTAGAATTTACAGCAGCACAGTCCTTCTGAAGTTTCTTCTGTACAGCAGTTAATATTTGTGAGGAGTAAAGATAGGCCCTTGGCAGAGCATTTGCTGGACCCGACAATGTATTTTTGTTTTTAGGATTTTTATGAAGTTAAGGAATCCAGTACAGGTAGGGTGGATAGAACTCACTTTGGTTGACTTGAATGTAAAAAGTTTGGAAGACTGAAGTGCTTTCAATGAATTTCATCCTTAGAAAGTAAACTGTGGGTAAAAGGTGGATTTCTAGATGTACTAGATAGAATTTTTAGATGTAGAATTAAAACCAAGTTCTTCTGAAATACAGTTGTAATAATGAGCCTTACAAACAAAGAAGATATTGTTACAAGCCTTATCTGATTGAACCATGTAGTTTTTCTTATTCAATTATCACTTTCGATTTAGTGAAAACGGAAGGATACATGGTTCGCATATTACCTTATAATATATTTCTAAGACACTTAACCCATTCTGATAAAGTGTTCAGGTCTTCCCTTCATATTTTGTCCATCTTGGCATAATCCTTGACAGAATTCATAATAGATATAAAATTCTGTTGCCAATTGAAAGACGTCGGCTCCATGTATTTAGGACCTTTTAAAAGGTTTGTTTATTGAAAAGTTTAAAAGCAACAGACTGAACTTTTTTGATTGAGAATTTACTAATGTTCAGGATCTATTTCTTTGTTGGAAAATTTATGGAACCGACGGGATGCATTGGAATTATCTTATCCGACACACGCTTTGGCTTAAAGAACCTATGCTGGCAACATCCGTAATCACAAACACTAGCTTGTATTCCGCAGTGAAGAATCCAAGTGTGGACTTGGTTTAGCTTCTTCAAATAAGAATTCAAAAATTACAAGGGAACCGAGTAAAGCTTATTGCAAATGTGATGAAGATATAATTGTTTATTGACATAATGCAAAAGTGAATCAAATGAGACATCATGCATATTTGATGGGCTTGATTTATGTAGTCGTTGTAACCATTGGAAATGCAGTGCCTCTTTTCCTTATTTTTTTTTTTCGATGTCTACGGAATCTAGATGCTTAAAGTGGGACTAGTAGTCGTAAGGTATACTTTTTCCAAAGTTCTAACTCTTTTTGAAAATATAGAGTAGGCAGTCGAATTTAACTTACAGAACGCACCTCCTAGCAAAGTTGTTGTTCTTCATTTATATAGAGGGTAGTTTTAGGCTTTCTCTATTGCACTGTCGAATTCATTCATAGGAATAACATGGTTTAGTTTTAGAATTCTGAATTAGCCTTAGCATTTTAAAAAATCCTTTATACATTGGTTTCTCATTTTTGTTGAAAAAGGAACACACCATGAGAATAAATGTAATTTAACAAGACTGTGTACGTGATGCTACTAGAGGTGTATTTTTCTAAACAAAATATCTGTTTACTGCATTCTGCAGTATGAGTCCTTTAATATTTTTATAATGTTGGTAATAAATTCTGAGCTTAAAGTCATCAAGTAAAAGATCAATGTCGTCGGTCAATATCAGTTATATATGAATTCATAACAGTTACAAAAAAATGTAATCACTAAATCTATAGTCCCACGGTTGAGTTGTATGTGTTCTGACTTATTTTTTATTGTGTGACGAATATCAGAGAATACAGTTTGCCTTGTTTTGACTGATGTCTATCTTAGAAGACAATATGTTTGGGCATGTTTTAAATATTCGATAATTTCTATACGCATACGTTTAGATGGGGATATTTTCATTTTTGCAACGTGTTGATTTGATACTAAGCCTCATACATCGGGGGTTCTCCCGAGACCCCCCCACCCTTCCCCCCTCCAAAAAAAAAAAATCATTACTATAATTCATTAAACCATGACAAATTTGGGGTAGAAAAATTAAAAGAATTTTGTTCTTGAAAAATGGCACAGGTATATACGATGTTTTACTGCCTTTAAAATTGATATATCACAAAAATAATAATATTCTTCTCTGTAAATCTGATTTTCATATTTTGTGGTGTATCAATAGTGTGTGAAGATAACTACCAGTGTTCATTTAAACAATACAAATTATGAGCAGAGCCAACACGGACCTCTGAAAATAGAGTTGGGATCATGTGTCATGCATCAGTAGGCATCCCAGATCGGCCGGTCACACCCACCATGTGCTCTTTGTCATGATCGGGCAAACGAAAAATAGACAATTCTGTGGGTAAATAATGGCATAACAATACGTATGAAAGATATAAGTCAAAATTCGAATTAAAGACAGATTGCATTTGCAAACAAGGTCGTGTATCGACAATGGATTTTACGAAATGTTGACTTAAAAGGGTATTGTTGCTATCTGTGTATTATTGTTATCTTATTTAGTAATTCTTCCTGTATGTAAATAAGAATTAGCCCTGCTGATGCATTAGAAATAAAAACATGTTAGAGAGGCTTGGGTGAAAATAATGAATCCATGGGTTTATTTAGTTGAACACACATGTAGATTATGAAACATTACATAATAATGTGTGTAGGCAAATTGAAAAATGAGGAATAAAACCATGCTCCAAGATCTAACTAACAAACTAGCTAAATCTAAACTAAAAATTCAACTAAGCATATAATATTGGCGAAAGGGGGGCAGTCGGGACAAAAGTACAAAAAGGCCTTGCTCTTGCAAAAAATTTTTTTTTCAAAATTGACAGTGCATTGTTTTCCTCAACTGATATACCGGGTACTAGAAAAAGAAGACTTGTGATTGGTCACAATGAAGTGGGGTACCATCGGAAGTCCTTGTAATTAACCGCAGCTTAATTATCATACGAAAGTATCAGTACCCTAGATAGGTGCATACATCTGGGTATTGTCAACAGTGCCAATGCCAGTAAAAACAAAGAACTGCACTGCAGGTCCGAGTCTTACCCAGTAGGGTGTGAAAGCACAGATGTGACAGGTGTCAACAGGAGTAATTAATAAATAATTAAACAATATTTAATATACAAACTAATTCTTCCTGTATGTAAATAAGAATTAGCCCAGCTGATGCATTAGAAATAAAAACATGTAAGAGAGGCTTGGGTGAAATGAATCCATGTTTTTTTTTAGTTGAACACACATGTAGATTATGAAACATTACATAATAATGTGTGTAGGCAAATTGAAAAATGAGGAATAAAACCATGCTCCAAACACTCAAGCCTGTAGTGTAGAGGTAAACCTGAGTTGAGTGAGTTCACATTTGAGGTAGATAATAGAATGCATATATAAAATAGTTATCAGAAATAATCACAACATTATGAGTTCAAACAAACAGTATTAACAAATTCCAACAAATGAGTAAAAGTTGTAAATGGCACCTGTCAGCTACATTGTTCATACACTTGTGGGCACCACGGAGCGGTTTGAACACCACCCAAATGTTCACAATTACACTAACATCAGTCAGGCTGGTCAATTCCTTGCAGGCCTGAAGTTATGATAGTTTGACTCACATATTCACAAATGAGTTTGACTCACATATTCACAAATGTTCAACAGTTATTGTTTATATCATGTATTTAGTCACAAACGGAATTTGACAGATATTCTTGGCAAGTGAGACACCAAAGAATTGCAGTATATTATAACAGGCAGATTTACTACCTAAGATGATTGTCAGCAGCACAACTAACAATTAAAGACTTAAGGTACAATCATGTATCATGCAGTAAACAAATATATACAAAAATTAACTAATTTACAGGTAATGTAAACTAGAAAATATCAGACAAATAGGCAATTCAGCTTAATTTGCTAACAGCTGAACCTAAAGTAGCAGCAACTTCCTGTCTGTAAGCTAAAGAGGGGTCTAAATATGTTTTATAGGCCTCACTACGCCAATCCCCTTGAGACTGAATATGATTAGGTGGTAACCCACATTCAAGAGTAAAACTGTGTGCTGAGTAACTATTGGGAGCAAAACCTAGAGAGGCTAGGCACTGCCGAAGGCGGGAGATAAATTCTTCATAAGTTAGTACCTGTAGCCCTAGGTTTGACTTATACACAAAGGCTGGAATAGCCAACCCGGAGTAAGAGGTGAGCTTGAATAACAACATGAGGACTGTGCTAGGACAAAAGGGGGAATTTGGAATGCGTGGAAGTGGCACTTGTAGGAGTCTTTGCTGATACTGAATAGTTTTTGGACAGGCCACTGACAAAATAACCCTTGAAGCACTGAATGAAATATTTGAACGTCCTAAATGTTTGCTAGGGTCAAACTCCTTCCAAGAAGGAGCTAACAAGTTGGATTAGCGAAAAAAGGAGAAAAAAGCAACAAGACAGGCAGCCCAAAAACAAATATCCCTAGATGAGGACAGATCTATACAGGAAAAAATTTTTTTTAGCAAGTCAATGGAAATTGGCAATTTTGGCTTAGTACTGTCCCCCATCACTCTACGGGCTCCCTTTAAGATATTAGAGATATAATAACAATCTAAGGGGTTTGGCTTCCCTGCCTCTAGGTGTAAGAGTCTCACAGCTGTTAAGTTATTCCTAAGAGACGTGCAAGCCAGTTTAACTGACAGATGAACTATGTAACGACCTAGGTTTATTTGTGATATAGGTACTGGAAGGATACCCTGATCTGAACAGAATTTTAAGTCTGAATGTAAGTCAGGTAGGTACGACGTGTGGAACTAGCTAAGGCATTAGTTCTCAAGTGTGCCACCCTAGCATCTAGGTTGGTGGGTTGATGCATGTCTAAGGTGCCTAAATAAAAGAAATGAAAGTGTTTGAGGTGACATATTGTGCAGGAGGTCTGATATAAAAATAGGTTTTGGAAGCATGTGAATATATGTAAAAAATGATGAAAAATCATGTAAACGTGAGATGATATCTGCCCTGTTGTTGTGTTTGCCCTTAATGTGTTTGGCTGTAATATGAAAATTGTAAGTGGCTGAAAGCCAAAACGTGTAGCGTAAAAAATGCATAACAGTCCTATTGCGAGATGTGCCCATATTAAGACATGATACAGTGACAGAGTTGTCGGAGAAGATAAAAATGCGTTTGTTGGCCCAGTGCGGGGCCCAGTAGTGAGCTGCAAGGGTCACTGCTAGGACCTCTTGCTCATTGATATGCATGTTCAGGGCGCTTGGGCAATCCATCCCCCAGTCAAAATGAAACCAACTATCTCCCCAGTGACCACCTGCTCCTGTACATGTAGAGCAAGCATCTGTTTAAACTGCTGTTACTGGGACTTGATCAAGTAGGAGTGATTTCCCATTAAAGGTTCTCATAAATGATTGCCACCAGTAAATATCCTGAGATATTTCTTTGCCTAGCCTTAGTTTTTGGGTACTGTGTCTGAGCAAGTTCATAGCGTTTATCAGTCTGCGAAGGAAAACTCTCCCGCCATAGACGACTGAAGATGCCCAATTTAATTTCCCAATTAAGGACTGAAGTTGTTTTTTTCGTAGCACGTTTGCGTGATTTGAACTTTGCGAGTTCATCTTTAATTTGTTCAATTTTGTCTTCTGAAAGACGAAGTGACATATCAACACTAGATATTTCAATGCCTAAAAAGGTTATTGTTTGAGCTGGGTCAACAACCTTTTTCCAATTTATCATGAAACCCAAGCTACGCAACAATTTTATCAATGCATCCACAATACGAGAACATTCATATTTATTGGGTGCACAAATAAAAAAGTCATCTAAATATGCTACAATGTTTTGAAAACCCTTGCGTGACATCATATGAACAACAGCCTGGGATAAGCGATTGAAAATTCCAGGGGCTAAACTTGAGCCGAAAGGTAATTTGCAGTCATAAAAATACCTAGTTTTTTCCGGAAATTCCCACTTTATGCCAGTCACCTGTTGGCTTCTTAGACTAATAGGCACACTCCTGTATGCACTTTTCAAGTCAACTTTTGCCATATAAAAGCCTTTTTTAACTAGCTTGGCTGCAGTATAAACAGTAGAATACCTATGTTTATCAACAGTGGATGCATAGGCATTGAAAGAAAGTCCCTGCGGTCTGCTACAATCATGAATAATTGTAACCCCTCTTTCTGACTTAGGGATTACTCCTAAGGGACTTGCTATTAATGGAGGTTTATCAACCTCAATGTAATTGCCATTTTCTATTTCAGTGCGAATTTGTTCTGTGGCTTTAGCATAAAGTGGGGAATTTTGTTTTGCACTAGAATGATTATCTAAACAAACATTTACAGGATTGGAATCAGGATCAATTATATCAAACCCATTTCTGATGCCTTCTAAAATAAAATCTCTATCATAATCATGACCCAACTCTTTTTCCCAGGCTGCAATTTGTAGAGTCATTGTGGGTTTTCTACTTAATCGTTTTTTGCTGCTTGATGTTCTGTACAAGAGTGTTGACCGTAACACCCAGGTACACCACAAACATGCTCCTATTTACATCTCTTGTTGTAACACCCTATCTTAGAATTGTAACGTCTACAGATTTCTTTTCCAATAGCATTGTGGAATGCTAAATTGTTTGCATTTGGTTTGTTACCAACATTCTTAACTACACTTGTTTTGGGGTTTGTAACACCCGACTGAGACATAAATGAAACATGATTCCTCAGACGCAGATATTCAACAGCTAAATGATTGACAGAAGTGCCCCATCTAAATTTATGCATATGTTGGAGACGCCTATTCTCTCTATCATATAAAAACACAGATACTAAGTCATGAGATGAAACAATGCGGTAAATTCTAGATGTGTGGGACAAGTAATCAAATATCTGCTTCTGAGGAAGAATGCCATCTTCAACCAATTTATGCAAAATAGCAAGATTAGCAGTTGACCACTGACTAAAAGATATATTTTCAAGTTTTGGCTTGTTAGGGCCACTGCGGCAAACTAACTGAAAACCAGAACTGTCTGTAATAATCTTCTCAGTCGGATGAGACCCCCCAACATTAACAAAATCAACAATGTCTAAGTGAGAACTACGAGTGCTGCTGACATTTAGAGACTTTATATGAACCTGGGAATCTTGCCAAGAATACCCGCCTTGAATCTCTGGAGAAGTGTCTGTTACTTCAGTTGAAAGTGGAGTGGATGGAATGGTCGTCTGTTGACTTTTCATCTGGTCCAGAACAGCTCTAATAGTTTCCTCCGAATTTCCTGGGCCACCACTAGCGTTGGGGCTTGGAATGATTTCTGGGTCCTGATCTTGGGTTTCTTGAACGTTTTCATGGGGCTGCTCGGGTTCAACTTCGAGGGAGTTGAAAAGGTTGCTTTCACTGCTTTCGTCAGCAGGCGTAGTTGCCCTACTGGTAATTTCGCCTTAGAAATGTCCTCTTGGGAAAAATTGGCCAAGGCTTCCATAGATTCGAACCCATGGGCTAATAGTTCCTTTAGAGTGTTTGCGGACAGTTTCTTGGATATAGCCCACTGAATCACTTCTTCTCTATCGGATGTCAATTCCGCCATATTTCGAATTTCAACAGTCCTCTAGTATGTACATCGCTTGCATCTTGGAAAACGCATATGGGGACCTGTTCTCCATCTGAGAGGGTCGGATGCGAATCACACGTTGAAATTAACATCAAACATATTTGCTTCAAAAGCCCTTTAAAATCCAATAACTACAGCTAGCAATTAGATCTGTACAACTTGGCATGGAAAGCAAAGCTGTAGTGTATGAAAACAAAAGTACAAAAAGGCCTTGCTCTTGCAAATTTTTTTTCTTCAAAATTGACAAGTGCATTGTTTTCCTCAACTGATATACCGGGTACTAGAAATAGAAGACTTGTGATTGGTCAGAATGAAGTGGGGGACCATCGGAAGTCCTTGTAATTAACCGCAGCTTAATTATCATACGAAAGTATCAGTACCCTAGATAGGTGCATACATCTGGGTATTGTCAACAGTGCCAATGCCAGTAAAAACAAAGAACTGCACTGCAGGTCTGAGTCTTACCCAGTAGGTTGTGAAAGCACAGATGTAACAGGTGTCAACAGGAGTAATTAATAAATAATTAAACAATATTTAATATACAAGTAAATAACTTTCCTCTTTTTAGAATTCTCTCGCACGTATAACAAATCGAATGAAATGGAAAACAGAAACTCCATTTGCAATGTGATAATGGTACATGCTATATTATATAAGGGAAGTTTATCATAAAGCTTAATTCTAAATTTGCCATCAATGTCTTTCATTAGTAAAACGTACATTGAAGGTAAAGTTTTATGAAATCATTTTTTAAAAAGTTTCCTAGGGTTTTTAAGCATCCACATCTGATGAATACCACTTCTCTATTATGTTGTACAGTACTCCTGAATCGTCATGACAGCTCAGTAGGTAGAGCGTTCGCTCCGTGATCGGAAGGTTCGAATCACGGCCGCGACTGACCTAAGTCGATAAAAAGAAAAATAGATAGCAACTGTTCCTTCGCCAAGGCTCGGCACTTTAAACTTAAAATTGCGGGTCCTTCAGATGAGACCTTAAAAACCGAGGCTCTGTGTCACGGTAGGGCGTTGGCACGATAAAGAACCCTCACTGCTCAATGGCCCTGAGTGCCGAGTAAAGATCCAAATTTGAAGCCCTTCACCGGTATATGGTGACATCTCTATATTAGTGAAAAATTCTCGAACGGGATGTAAAGCCACAATCAGTCAATCAATCAGTACTCCTGAAGTTTCTCCTTCACTGCTGTCAATATTTTTTGAGAAATAAGGAAAGAGGCTTGGTAGAACACTTACTAGGATCCGCTTGGTATCTTTGGTTTTTAAGAATTTTTATGAAGCTTAAGGAGGGATTCTTGTCTTTGTTCTAAAGAGATGAAATAATCAAAGTATATATGCTTATATGTCTTATATTCAGATGTAAGGGATTTAAAAGGTCATATTTTTCTTTCCTCATCATAATTGTACCACTTTAAATAGAAATGGTAAACTGAGTTTGAAATCTAGCAAGGACTATATTTTTGGCGGAATGACGGCATATGAAAATATCTCCTTTTTGGCTTCTCAATATTACAACAGAACGCTGAATTTAATTAAATTTTTAAACAATCAAAGGTTTTAAAGAAATATTCAAATGTAAGTGAAATTAATAATAATGAACTGAAATTTTAAAATATATCAATTAAAATTATTTTTCTAACAAACTTAATTTTTGTAAGCTTTTAAAACTTTCCAATCTAAGTACAGACTTGAGCAAAAAATCCGTAAAAAGTGTTTTATCTCTCTCTTAGTAAACGGTCAAATTTTTTGTTTTTGTATCATTTTGTATCTTTATATGACTGCTTTGCCATATGTGAAAATCAGAAAAATTTAAATATACGACACATATTAAAATAACTAATATATCTTAAAAGTTTAAGAAAAGTAGAGGAAATTCGGATTAGCCGATATCTTTTTCAGTTAAATTATTTATGTCAATTTGGTAGTATCATCTGATAGACCCTATATGGTAACATCTTTTTATGCAAAAAAGAAAAACATTTTATCATCTGAAATAGAAGTAGGCATCGCATATTTAACAACAGTATCTTTATATTCTTAATATCAAGGAAAAAGATAATGACCTTGACCTAACCTTGCTTCAAAAATAAAACGGTCAAATTTAATTCGATTGATACCATCATTAAGTGATAATGTCTTTTTGAATCTATGAAAATTTCATTAATTTTTGAATACAAGAAATATGAGAAGAATCCCTCCTTAAGAATCCAGTATACGTCATTCAAATTCAATTTAATTATTAAGAATTATATTAATATTATTTAAAACTCACGTATGGTTTTGAAGAATTTGCTCCTTACAAAGGGAACTATGAGTATAATTTGGATTACCATTTTTATTGACTCCAAGTTTCTTTAAAATTCAATTGTAATAATAAGCCTTACAAATAAAGACTGTTATAGCCTGCTTGGTCAGATATGCTTTATTTACAAATTATGTACTAGAATAAAATTATATCCATAATTCATGGGATTTGAATTTGAGAATTATTTATTTTATTTTGGAAAGCAGCATAATTTTTGAACTACAACTGAATTTAATAAATATACATTTATTTTATAAATGTTTGGATTTTAAAATTCTCATTATGTCATAGAATTTTCTTAAATCGCGCTATACATAAATTTCTCAGTTAAACTTACAAGGTTTCAAACACTGTCAGTATGAATGAAATTTAATTACATTATGATCCGTGACAGTCACATATCTAAGATTAAGATAAAAAAATATGTACTGAATTTCCTCAAGGGTTAAATAGCCAATACAAGAAGTGTATGTTTCCAAAAAAATATCTTTGTTTATCTTCCACGAATTGAGACCTTTAAAAACATGTTGATAATATATTTTGGAGCTTACGTCATGAAATAAAAGATCAATATCATCTGTAACGTATAAAAGTTCAATTCAGGTAGTCTCAAGTAATCGTTAAATCCCCCAATTAAGTATTTTGTTTTCCGACCTCTTTTTGTGCAGATGAATATCAATACATATACAGTTCGCCAGTTGTTCTGACAACTTTGTCCAACGCTATGTTTGGAATGTGATAAATTCTTGATAATTTCTTTACGCATACTTACTCTTAAAACCTTATAGAGAACGACTAATGGTTTGCCGCTATGTACTGAGTTTGTTGATTACGTGGTACCATGGAAATCTTTCATCGGAAGCATTTCTTAATTGTTCATTGATCCGTGAATTAGTAAACAGAGTTATAAAAGTTTACGCATTCTCCACTTTGTTTCTTTAAATCAGGAGCAACATTATGACGGCATCAGCTGTACCCATTATATCGAAACCAATAACTGCCATCATCATCTGTACCCTCATCACCCGGGTAAGTAAATATATTCTATAAATTAGCGGATCATAAAGATTTTCTCATTCAGCAGTTTTATTAATCAATGTGGACCACTCCCAACCCTGAAATTTCAATAAATTAGTAAAAAAATAAAGTTAAATAGTTACGTATGTTTTTGTTTGACGATACATTAGGCCCATTTCATTTCATCGAAGACTGGAAAAATGATTTTATTGATTACTCCGAACATTTTCTCTTTTCTTGAAGGTATTAACAGTTGGCTATGTTATTGGTGGGTTCGTTATAAAGTTCTATTATTCTTTCCTGGACCAGTCGGTTGTGTACGTATTAGATCACATCACTATCGGGGCATTACCCCTGGGATCGACACTGATGTTCCTAATTTACTCCCTGATGCCCTTTTTGTTGCTCTACTCTGCTGTAGGGTTGATAGGACTAGTAATGGTGTTCAAAAGAAAGAGGTTTCTGCTGATAACGGTAGGTGAAAAATTTGCAGTCTGCTTTTTGTAAATCTGAAGAATTATTGCAAGCATGGCATCAAGAAAATTCAATCTCGAATCTTACTCACGTTTCTGTTCAAGCGTATTTTTAAACACCAAATAAAGCTTAGAAAAATCTAAGGATGATCAGTAACTTTGTATATGCTTTGAAAAAGAAAAATATAGTCATACATATAGGATAAGCGAATGTTTCCCTCTTAGTCGAAGTTTAGGTGATTCGGAAAATCAAGTTAATCAGGTTAAGTCGTACAGCCGAGGTTTTATGAAGGAGACGGAACAAAACCATTTTGAGAAATATGTATGTAAAAGTCAAGTACGAATAGAATTAAAAACAGGTTTCTTGCAATACTAAAGTGTGATCGTCCAGCTAATTTCACCTTTTCGTCGAAATGGTGTCACATGTGGTCTTCGAGATCTTTGAATGATAATTATTCAATGAATTTTTCTTTATAAAATGTTTGTATAATAGATGTATCTTGAGATGATTTTTTAAAAACGAACCTTAACATTTTTTGTCACACCCTAAAGAAAATTGGAGAATTACCGACCAAACAAAGTGTTTTTAGATCTAATTAGGATATAATTCTAGGCAAGTGCACATTTCAAACTGGATTAAATTAGGAAAAAAAAACAATATTGACAAAGACTTCGAATCTTAATCTGGTATCTTTATTTACCATTTAAGCTTATCATTATTTAAAAAAAAAATGAATATTAGCAAATTTTTTTGTAGCATGCTGTAAGTCATCTGCCGTTAATTGTAATGGAAATAGTGTACCTTTCGTTAATATCGTGGATTATGAGTGAGGTATGTACTTAAGTTTTTAAATACGGCATAAATTTACTCAAGTCACGCAACGAATTTTATTTTTTAAAAAAAAAAAAAAAAAAAAAAAAAAAAAAAAGGTACGGTTTCAATACAAATCTTGCCCTGTGTTTTCTTAAAAATGAAAGTGATGCAAAAAATTAAAACTCATGCTTTCTGAATCATTCTGAAGTTCCATTAAAAAAGATCATACAAATCATGTTTCTCACATGACCTTCTAAATCTAATTGTGACGTCATAAACTTGTGCAATTTCTTAAAAAGTTGCAGAAGACACCAATTTTCAATGGAATTTTCTTTCAGATAATATTGTCCACAGGCATCGCCCACAAGAATTTTGAGATATGTGATTTTTCAAAGAATTTTACACAACATATCCGAAAATTAAAGTGGGCGACGGCTGTGGACACTATTTTCTTAAGGGAAATAACCCTTGAAATGGGTCATCTTGAGGCTTTTCTGTTTGGAATAGAGAAATGCATCAAATTAATGACGTTATAATTTCCAGAATGGTACATCTTCATGGCCTATTCTTTCATGATTTTTCACAGTCATATACTCAACTAATGTTTAAGCCAGTTTCAAAACTTTTTAAAAGCATTAAATTTTTAGGGCACATAAAGCTGAAACCGTACCTTCTTCTTTCTGTCTCTGATTTTATAGAATTATCTATCTCAAAATTTCAGAATGAGCATGCAACATCGGACGAATATGAGTTAGCCCACACAGCAGCATCAGACATAATGATCTACAGAAGTGACAGGGAGAAGTGGACATATTTCTTTGGAACTGTGAGCATTAAAAGCTACAAATTTCAATTTGGGAACAAAGAAAAATGTAAATTATGTTTGTGGTATTCATAAGATATGGAGTTCAGGAAGGGACAAGTCATAATGAAATGAAATATAAAGATAACGAACAGTAATTATCTTCAAAAGTCAATTGAGAGAATATAAATTTGGAGCAGAGCAATCAAGGAACTTTAAAAACTAACGTAAAACTAACTTAAATAAAGCTAGACTGTCTCTTTTCAAATTATCAATAACTCATTATAATGTTCTTATGTAAGGCGTATAGTTAATCATGTAAGAAATGGTTTCTTACTTGGAAGAATAAAGGTGAGAATGTACGTTCAGATTGATGCTTTGTTTCCCTTTGAATTGATAAAAAACCTTTTTATTAAGGAACAAGATGAATTTGTCTGATTCTAAAAGAAATATTGAAAATTTTTATTTCTATCTCTGTAGTTAAAATGCTGTAACGTGACGGGACAACCAACTTACAATGCCTGGGTTGTAAACTCTGTTGGCTACGTATGTTATTTCTCCACTGCGTGTCTTGATGTTATCCAGAGTTTTATCACGACTTACGGAAGCTTCTATCTAGCTGTCATTTCTGTCAACATAATCGCAAGTGTTAGTATTTTCTACCAAAATCTCATTTTTACGCGTATTATGCCATTTAGTTTATTTCCAAGAAAACTACAGTTCTCAAGATTGAATTTTAAAATGACGAAAAATGTCTCAGCTACATTAAAGATAGGCCAAACTCTGAACCCGTTTACTAAAACATGCATTTTCAGAGTAAAGCTTTCTCTTAAAATGCAAGATAAAAGAGAGAAAAAGTATGGTTTTTCAGGAGAAGATATTTTTTTCTCTTTACTATAGTGTGTGTCGGTGGCAGTTACAGAGTACATCTATAGAATGAGCAAGATCGACATCAAAGATATTAAAGAGAGAATCAAATATACAAACGGAATATTAGCAGATCTTCATAGGTATTCAGTGACTGTTTGGCAAAGGTAACTTTATATATCTATATAAAAGGATTTTACTGGGATAATCTTTACCAAATAGTTTTGTATAACGGAAAATGTATGCTTATTTAAAATTAAAGATTTTAAGATTGAGTTTAAATGGATTCTTCTATTTTTTTTATGCGACTTTATAGAAATTAAACACCCATTGATATGGAATAGAATGTAATAAACATTCAAACTCTTATTTAAAATTATTTCATTGATTAAAAAATAATTATATCACGTATTTTTTGATTTCAGAAATAAGATTCTGTGGATATCAGGATTTTTAAAGATTTTTGATATAGTAAGTTATTTTGAAAATTTAATGAATTAATAACTAAACCATTAGTTTAAGTATATTTACTGTACATCCATGCTGTTCGGATAATAGGCAAAAGGTTCATAAAGGTTCAACATTCATGATAACATATTTGAAGTATAAATAAATTGGATATTCCTAATATGACATCTTTTGTAGATATATGAAACAGCGTTGGGTATTTCCTTACTAATTCTAACCTTCAGCTGGCTCCGTGACTACTATCTTAAGGATATCATCTGGAAGATATGGAAAGATGGGATATCTATGGGATATTTAGAGTACATCCTAACAATAACCTTTCTGTGCGTTCTATTAGTTTCGATTATTCTGAAATTTTTAAACTTCTTTGCAATATATAGAAGGAAACGCATTGCATTGACAGTGGTACGCATTTATTTCTCATGAGAATCTTGATTTATGTGCACAGAATTTCTTCTACTCTACGGATGATTATTTTTTTACGAGAAAGAAGTCCTCGGATATTTTTTCTTCTTGCAGTATATAATTAGCGAGTTCTTCGTGCTGGTGGTAGAAGTCATCATTCTAATATTTTTCACCTTTTTAATTCGAATGGTAAGTAACTGACATCATATATTTAGTAATGGAATATGAAGATAATGGTCAGAAATCAAGCTCAAAAGTCAATTGAAACAATAAAAATTGGGGTCAGAGAAAACACAGACCTCTAAATACCTCAATGGTGGGATCAGATGCCATGGGGGAGTAAGCGTCACTTGTCGACTGGTCACAAATGCCATGTGCTCATTGTTATTGTCGGATAAACGAATGGATCCGTAGACAGTTATTAAGTGTAATAAAAGTATTATATAAGTTAGGATGTGCTGTGGCTTTTGAGTTTTTTCTCAATTTTTGTTTCTCGAGTGACATTTTGAATATAATTATATTTTTTATTTTTCTTGCAGCTTTACTGTTGTTTAGATGGGATCGAGAGCTACCATTGCCAATTTTCAAATAATGACCAAGGAAAAGAGGTAAATAAACATCATAACACGTTCTTACATGACGTCAAAGATAAAGATAGTTTTAATTTAAAAGTGATTTCTCCTACTTTTCTCTTTACAGTTATGTAGCAATACAATGGGAATCTGGGATAGAGCTACAATTGTCGTATGGTTGTCATTCGGATTTTTGGTGTTTCATTTAGCAATAAAGGTATGATATTTCTATCTATCTGTATTAAATATTATGGTTCATACTTGGAAAGATACATTTACAAAATCATAAGAAACCACACTCTTTCCTATCAATGCTGATGCTTGCTCAAATTGCTAAATTTACATACTAGGAACGTTGAAAAAAGACATGAATTTTCAAGATTACAACATACACATGAAATGTTATGAGAGTTGGCAAGAAAATGATTTATATTTAATGAACAACCAAAAAATACTGTAAAATCACACATTTTCGTGGCGTCAAATTTTCGTGCTTTGAGAAAAAAAAAGATATTGGTTCGAGGGGACTTGATTTCGTAGATAAGGAATTGTTAAGTAGTTATGAATAAGGCATGTTATATTTCGCGGTAGACATGAATTCATGAGTCTTTTCATACCTCGAAAACAACGAAAATTACCCCTACTTCCCCACGAAATTTAGTGATTTTTCAGTAATTCTTATGACACTTCTTTCTGGATCGATGTAAGTTTCCACCCCATTTTATTTACAGACAATACATCTCGTAATGGCTGATAGAATATTCAAGGCAATCAGTCCTGTGGAGGACAAGGAACCCAGCGGATTTATATATTTTCTGTTTTTGAAAATTAAACGGTGCGTACAAGTGAACTATATATTCAATATTATCATTTCATTTGAAAACAAATGTTCGTTATATTATCTGAAAAACCACACTTATTTATATTTTTAACACCTTATTCTCTTTATCTTGATATTTAAAATTCATCTCCGACAAACAAATGATTAATAAAATTAATAAGGACACATACTACAAACCAAATTCAAAAATTGGATGCATGGATGGTATATATGGCTTATTTTGTTTGTTAATGATGAAAATAGCAATTGTCTGAAATGTTAGGAAACTTTCTATGATGTTCAAATTTCGTTCCGTTTGCATCACCCTTATCAATCTATATATTTTTTTAAATAACATACATGTATTTTGACATGATTGCTGATATACTTCGAATGAAAAATGAAACTTTAAGCGGCTACAATTACTATTTTACTAATATGAGCCTTGGTTTAATTGTAATATTCGTGATTAAAGAAAACAATTGTATCATCAGTCCTAAAATAAGGACTATAACGCGGTATAAGACTACACGCATCTACTTGAAGGAAGTCGAAAAATTTTTTGTTGGTAATTTCAATGTCATCGACACTTACATGACTACCAAAAACCTCTGTATACGAAATATTTAAACACAGAGTTTTAGTTTTAATTAAAAGAGACTGTTTCTGAACGGAATATCTAGGAAGCATAAGAACACTTTTCAAAATTATAGGGAACCATGTATTATTATGTTAATATTATTTAGCTCGTGTATTATTACCAAATGTATTTTCACATATGTTTTTTCCATTATTTTTAAAAAGTTAAATACTTTAGGAGCTAAAGCACATATGAAGATCTTACATTGTTCCTCTGAATTTCTCTTTTAGGTCACCTCTAGCAGCAGCCAACATTGGTGTGGGAGTATTCATTATGGTAAATAAATTCCGCTATCGTGTATATAAGTTAAAATATATATTGCTCTCATTATTTTGTTTTTTATTTCAGGTATTCAGCACTATTTTTCTGTGTGGACTTTTGACGGTACGATACGACCAGCAGGCTTATTCGAGAATTACCGACACACTACACGGGATTTTTCATAACGGAACTTCTGGAAACGTAGGAACTCTCCGCGACGTGTCTTATATAATGATGGCTGTTACTTTGAATCTCTCATTCTTAACGCAGATACCATTATTTATGGGGCTGTACTTGGAAAATTCTAAAATTTTAATCAGCGTAAGTATAAAAAATATTAATTATTACACGATAAGGTTTTAGAGAGAGAGAGAGAGAGAGAGAGAGAGAGAGAGAGAGAGAGAGAGAGAAAGAGAGAGAGAGATTGTTTGTTGTTTAACGTCCCTCTCGAGAATTTTTTACTCATATGGAGACGCCACCACTTGCCGGTGGAGGGCTACAAATTTTTGACCTATACTCGGGACTCAGGGCCATTAAGCAGTAAAGGATCTTTTTCGTGCCAGCACCTACTGCTACACGGGACTTCGGTTTATAAGGTCTCATTCGAAGGACCGGTCTCCACGTCCCGCAGTGGGAGTCGAACCCGCGACGTAAGGATCAACTCCTCATTCCTCGACTCTAGAGCAGACGCTCTAACAACTGCGCCACGCGGGCGAGAGAGAGAGAGGGGGGTATAAGCCTATTGAATTTAAATGAATAAATATAAGGGATCATGCCTTAACATTTACTATATAATGATTTTAAAAAAAAATAACGATCACGATAGCTCAATCGATAGAGCGCTCGCTCCGTGATAGGGAGGTCATGAGTTCGAATCTCGGCCGCGACTGACCTAAGTCGATAAAAAAAAATAGAAGTCGATAAAAAAAAAAAATAGGTAGCAATTATTCCTTCGCCAAGCACTTGAAAGTGAAAGTTGAGGGTCCTTCAGCTGCGACCTCAAATACCGAGGCCCCATTTCAATGCAGGCGTTGGCACGATAAAGATCCCTCAATGCGCAATGGCCCTGAGTACCGATTAAAGGTCAAAATTTGAAGCCCTTCACCCGTATATGGTGACGTCTCTATATGAGTGAAAGATTCTCGAATGGGACATAAAACAACAAACAATCAATCAATCAATAAAAATTAAAATCACAACAAGCATTAAATAAGTGGTTCCTGAGCCACTAAATACTATGTAGATGGATGAAACCACTTATAATAGCCATTGACTCTATTCATGATTTGAATTGTAATAATGAGATCTAATGTAAAGTTTACATATTGTAACATTGTTGTCCGTCAAACATGTACTATCCAGATCGTCGGTAAAAATCCTTTAGCTTTTACAATAAAATATATGGAGATAACGAACAGTATTCAAGCTCAAAAGTCCATCAAACAATACAGAATAGCAGCAAAGCAAACACGGACCTCCAAAACATCAGAGGTGGGATCAGGTGTCATGGAGGAGTGAGCATCCGTGTGCTCCTTGTCATGATCGGGAAATAACGGAAAAATCCGTCGACAATTCAGTGTGTAAATAATGGCCTACCAATAAGTATGAAAAACGTCAGTCAGCATTTGACTCAATGATAAATTGTATTTGCTGACAAGGTCATTGTATCGACCATAGAACTTACGAAATGACGACTTTAAACGAGACTGCTGATATTCTTGTTTCATCAACTTGTTTGTCAGTAATTTACCTTGTTTTAGAAATTGTACATACATAGAGCATGCTCTTGGGTATCGAATCAACTGAGAGATAGAAACCCCGTATGTAGGTGATGAAGGTATATTGCTGCATAAGGAAAGGAAGTTGACGATAGAAAAGTTATGGTTGTTAGATTACCATAATGTCTTTTTCAAGTAAAATGTCCAAATATGAAACAGATGTGTCAGACAGTGAGTTTAAGTTGTATTTTCAGACGTAGAATTAAACCCAAGCCCTTCTAAACAACAGTTATAATAGTGAGTCTTACAAACAAAGACGATATTGTAATAAGCCTTATCTGCTGGAACCATAAAATATTGTTCATGTAGTCTTTGTATTTCTTTAATCACCCCCGATTTAGTGAAGGCGGAAGGGTAGATGGTTTTCATATCACCTTTTAACTTTCTAATATGTTTTGAACTCATAATTTGCTCATGATTTCCAAATGATTACTAGTTTTCTCTTTTTACTTGTAATCTCTTGCAATGAAATTTTAATAGGAATGACTTAAGTTTACTTTAAACCGGTCTTTATCTAAACCATGATGCCTATTGATTTTGAGGAGATAGAGACAAGGTCAAGGTCACAACTTGTGAAGTCTTCCACTTATCCGGTACTTCAGCGGAATAAATAAATTTTTCCAAATGAGCTTTTTTTTAACCTACAATTTACATATTCTTATGCAAAACTTTGTTTCTGAATTGTAGATCCAACCTAAAGAATACTAATCTTAAATTTCCCTCGAAATGGGATTTGGTTCTAAAATTAAATAAATTTAAATATCAATCATTGTAAATTCTTTTTCAACATGTGGGTGACACTGATCCAGTGAATTTTATTTCATGCATTATAATATGTCAAATTTATTATGTTATAGGTATTTTGGATTGGGTTTTTTCTATTTCTACTACAAATTACATCATGGATTATAGTAATCGTACCACTTAGATTGGTAAGTAGTACTTAACTATATTCTATGTACTGATCAAGGTATACGGGTGATTTTTTATGATAAAGTAAGCCTATGGTTAATTTTTTTTCTTTCCAGGTGTACTGCTGTTTGGATGGTATTAACCAATGTGAATTCTACTCTGATAAAAATGACCTAGATGTGGTATAAAATATAATTTTTCTTATATATCTTTTAAAACTTATTAAAATGGATAATTGTAATGTTTTCTCAGTATCAGCTTGCACTTTATCTATTTATAGCTATGCTCTGGAGGAACTGATTTGTGGGTAAGCACAGCAATGGAAATCTGGCTTTTTTGGACATTCACATTAGTGTCCTTTTTAGTGCAGGTAAGGAAATTGAAGCTTACTTAATCCGAAAAAGCGAAATTCATTGAGCAATAAAATATAACTTAGGATGAAAAGCTTTTCAACGAGCGTCTAAAAATAGGTAATAAAGAATCAAATAGGTTACAATTATCAAACCTCTTATTAGTTTATATTCCGCGGAAAAAAAATAACTATATGAATAAGTAATACTGTTCGCAAGCAGTTCGTATTTTGCTTAACAAAAGTTGCCAAGGTATTTAGGGAATCGTTTAATTTTGACAATATTTAATTATATAATGTAACAGATTGCTTCGATTGCCCTGTGTAATAGATTCTACAAGAAGACTTTTACAGAAAAAGGGATATTTACGATTTCGATGCAGTTTTTGAAAAATAATGTAATCAGGTAAAGCATTTTTAGGTATTCAAATCTCTTGCTATTCTTCAATTGGTGATAGGATCAGTCTGATATTCATAAAACGTCATACAAAGTGTAATGTACTTCAATTGGTGATAAAGATTTCTAATTATAATAACAATTTAATATTGAATTTACAGAATACTTTCAGATAATCCGGTAACAGCATTCATTGTTCTGACTATAACGACATTGGTAGGCAGAATTCATTCACTATATGTCAATAATAGATAGATAGAGACATTTTCCATTTGTTTCTTTTAAGGCACTGTTTGTAGTAAGATTGTTTTTCCTGATGAAATTTTATCGTATAATTGTTTTTCTTGATGAAATCTATTGTATAAAACGACAATTTATCATAAAATTTATTATTTTGCAGATAGTTGAACTGTCCTTTGGAATTGCGATTTATATCTATTTCTTTCTCCATGTGTATACTTCTGAGGTGCAAAATACCATCGGACAATTATACCGCCATATTTATAATATCCAGTATCTAATGAATGGACTTGCTTACACAATGATGGTGATAATTCCGTTGATTATGATCGCCCGTCCTATTCTGCTTTGGTTGATCCTGTTTAAAAGGAAGCTTCAAGCTTCATATTTTGTAAGTTAAAATCTTCCTCATAAATGGTAAAAAAATTCTATGGAACCTTTAAATTGTATAGATTACAGATTTAATATAAAAACAGAATTGGAAGAATAAAAAGCATTTAATTTGCGATTTAAGAGCATCTGGAACTAACATTCTTTCAGCTTAATAGGACTCTTCTTTTTTGAGTTTGTACTAGGTTTTCTTACATTTATAATTGGGGAAATAGTCATGCTTGTTCAGTCTTCGATCATAATGCATTTGGTAAGTACAGATATGATATTTTTCCTCCTTATTTTACATCCCAATGAAAAAAGTCATCTTACTTAACAGCAAATATGAAGGAAGCATATGTAATAATTGGGTTTTTTTTCTGTAAGTGTTGCGTTCTTACCAAATTCTCTTTTTTTTTAAGTTCTACACCTTCAGTTGTGATGAGCTAGGCACCTTTTACACCATAATTGTAAGTAGTGTATCTAATTTTAGCAAAGAATGGGGTAAACATTGTTCAACGAGTGTTGTCCAAAAAAGTCGTAGACAGTATTTAAAACGCCATTAACACTTAACCGATACAAACCAAATTTTTTTATGACTATCACTTATCAAATGTTCCTTAAAATAGTGAATTCTGAAATGAAAATCTTTCATAGTAATAATATTATGACGATTTATATAGAAGCGGATGTGCTCTGTCAGTGCACACTCAAAATCTAGGATAAATCACGTATGTTACTATCGCAATTGCTTATGTTTTTCGTTTACTTACTTTTGTTTCTTGTCGTAAAAAGAAAAGTTATTTTCACGTTTTGTAATTTAAAAAAATACTGATAATGTTTTCATTGATCTGAACATTTTAGTGTTGTAGTTCTTGCCGAGACGTGATCTACAATGTGGGTGTCATCAACGTATCATTCATAACGCTTCATCTCTTCCTCAATGTAAGAATTGTATGAATTCCTTCAATGACTATTTCTGATTTCTTCCTTTTCATTGACGAGGATAATAATAATGTTTTCCCTACTCTTAGGTTATATACGTCATACTCGTGGACAGGATATATCCGTTTTTAAAAAACGATAAGGATAAGAAAGGCGTTTTAAAGATTGTTTTCACTACTATCTGGGATAGCATGTAAGTTTTTAGTTCACCTGAGTCACTCACGTGACCTCTTGCAATCCTTTTCGTCTGTTGTCGTTAACATTTTAAGCTTCTCTGGAACCATTGAACCAATTTTATAAACTTTAAGATTATAAAGTGAAAATGATGAATTCTTTGAAAATTTTCTTCTCTGCTCCTGGGTACTTAGCAGATAAACTAAGTGCATAGTTATGAGAAGCAAGGGTGCCTCTTCTAAAATTTTAAATTTGTGGCCCCAGTATTAGGGATTCAGTTGGGAGGTTGTATATTGAATATCGTGCATTAATTAGTGTTTTGAAAATCTTCTCTGCTTTTGGGTATTAAGCAAATAAACTGAGTGCATAGTTATGATAAACAAAGTTGTGAATTTAATGACCCATGGGTTAGGGGTTAGAATTGGGATGTGTTGAATCTATAGTGAAAATGCATTATTGCTTTTAACAATCTTCTTTTCTGCTCCTGGACATCTAGGTAAACTGAATATAAAGTAATAATAAGCAAGGGTATTTTTACCAGATTTTTGAAATTCTTCACCACTTGGTCAAGTGTTCTGGTGCTAGGCAGGGCTGTATTAATTTGTATTCTACTGAGAGAAATTATTTTCCTTTGCTTTTCACTTGTGATAATCAATCATTGTATATAATGTAATGAAAAAAAAATGATTGTTTGATTGTATGTTGTTTTACGTCCCGTTCGAGAATTTGTCACTCATATAGAGACGTCACCATATACCGGTGAAGGGCTTCAAATTAAGCCTTTACTCGGCACTCAGGGCCATTGAGCAGTGAGGGTTCTTTAGCGTGCCAACGCCTACCGTGACACGGGGCCTCGGTTTTTAAGGTCTCACCCGAAAGACCCACAACTTTCACTTCAAAGTGCCGAGCGCTTGGCGAAGGAACACTTGCCACCTATTTTTATCGACTAAGGTCAGTCGCAACTGTGATTCGCGAACACACGACCTTCCGATCACGGAGCGAGCGCTCTACCGACTGCGCCACCGTGACGGCAATGAATAAAAAAAGAGGAAGATAATGAACAGTGATCGATCTCAAAACAAAAAATCTAAAAGCAACGTAAATCCATGAACAGGGTATAAAACACGGACCCCCCAAAATTCCAGAGTTAAAAGATCAATCAAATTAGAGAACTATACAAGAAAATCTTTAATATATAATACAAAAAGGTGTTTAATGGTCAGGTAGACTTAAAAATCATATACAGTATATACATGTAAAAAAAAAACCGATCTTTTTTTTTTTTTTTTTTTTTTTTTTTTTTTTTTTTTACATTTTAATTGTTCTTCAAAGATCAAGAGAGGCCAACGTGATAGGTAATGAGATGGGTTTTCTAACGACTCTAAAACACTTGTTTTGTCTGCATAGTGATAGGGACAATTAGGGTTGGTACAGACAAGTAAATAGTTCAGCTTTTAGATTTGTTAGTGAGTGCTTGACTATTTATTTTCTAGATCCCTGATCATCATTTTTCTCTTGCTTTTGGGCAACATAGCTTCATCTGTCAGTTTATTTTGTTTTATTATAGACCTCTATGGATCCTTTACGGTGTTGTATTGTACTCAGGTGACGATTAGCTCTCTTGGGTCACTTGTATTTTTAATAATGAAATTTGATTTGTTAAGTAATTAAAGTAATTTTGTAGAATTTCAGTAAAAATGAAAAAAAGAACAAATTGTACTTTTTAAATACACATTTTATACAGAAAGTCATTATTTATCGAAGAAAAAGTACTAAAGTTTTTCACTGCAGTTCAAGCATTGAGCCTGGTGAGCATTTTTTTTTTAATCTTTTTTGACACAAATGATCTTCATGTTTTTCATACATACACGTATAATGATCGAGAATATAGTAATATAGCCTGAATGAAAATTCTATATTCATGTTAATTTAAATCAAATTCCTAACGAAATTCACAGTATAACAGATATATTGAAATATGAATTATTTTCACCATTTTTTTTTTCTTTAGATCGTAGATATGGGGTACGGTATAACAGTGTATACTCTGTACTTTATAAACTTTTCCCCAATAAACAACGACGTGCAGCAGGATCTAGGAGCTTTGGAAAAACACCGCTATGATATGCAGGATCTCCTGAACGCTTTGTCTTTCACTCTTATGTCTTTTATTCCTGTTATTATATGTTTCCGAGGTGTGATGCTCTTCGCTGGTTTACACCGTCGTCCAGTTTTCATTTACATAGTGAGTTTTTATGAATGCAAATACGATGAAATATCTAACAAATAGTAAATTGTATGTTCAGAAAAATCACGGTATGTTATAGCTAACTTACAAAATGATATATACTTAATCTCTTTTTGCAAACCAGATTTTTTTTAAAAACTTTGTCGTATTTTAGATAATTTCAGCTATTTTTGTTATCTGTATTGGGGAGATCGTCCTTCTTGTACAGTCCTCCTACCTTATGGATATGGTAAGTCAAAAGTTATTTATTAGCTTATCTTTTACAAAATTGGAAGGATGAGGTAGTATTTCGATATGGTAAGTCAAAAGCTTTTTATTAGCTTATCTTTTACAAAATTTGAAGGATGAATTAGTATTTCGATATGGTAAGTCAAAAGCTTTTTATTAGCTTATCTTTTACAAAATTGGAAGGATGAGGTAGTATTTCGAAAACACCATGACCTTTTTCGGTGTCTGTTTCACTGTCAGCATAATTCACCCACTTCATGTTTGGGGGAAATGGAGGAATAGCATGTCGTAAGAAGAGATTTTAGTTATTCCTCACAAAAATATTGATAACAGTGAAAAAGAAAAATTCAGAAATACTGCACAATAACATTGTATATATCAGATGTTGATACTTAAAACTCCAAGAGATTTTTGAAATTTCATCTTTTACCAAAATCAAAAGTATCAAAACGTAAGGCTTTCATGCAACCATTACCCACGATAAGCTTAAGACCATGTTTTAAGTTAACTTACACAACTGTTTCTTCAATAAAAATGAATAAAAATGGAAATTGTAAAATTGCATACCTTGAAATTAATACTTACTTCGTTATTAAACAGCTTGATTTCTGATTGACAAAGTATGTTGGTTTCGCAGACGAGGTATTCCAACAATCTTTTGAATTTCCCTATTGGTACTACATGCAATTATGTCCCGCTATTATCAGACCCGTCTTTATTCATATGAAGCAGAATTTATTTAAAAAATACCTCTACATGAAAAGAAGGCTCTTCAATTCGACATTCAAATATATCGACGGAGCTTTATCGATTAACAATATTCATTTTCATTCTTACGTTGTTTCTATATTTTCATTTGAACTCGAAAATATAAATCACTACAGAGTCCGACACATCTGTTTCATATTTGGATATTTTACTAATGAAAGACATTGATGGCCAACTAACAACTAATGTTTATGATAAATATGATGACTTCAACTTTTCAATCCTAAACGTTATGTAGCATTATACCAGTATCACTTGTATATGGAGATTATGTCTTCCATTTAAATCGATACGCTAGAGCATATTCTACGTATGAACACTTTCTAAAATGGGACAGGCTCTTGGTAAATACGTTGATAATACAGGGATATAAAAAAAAAACTTCAATTGAAGTAATCATTTTGAAAATTCTGTAGTTGGAACGGTGACCGTATTGGCAAACACAATCAAGGAGCTCATGGCGTGTGTGACCGGTCGTCAGGGTATGCTTACTCCTCCATGGAACCTGATCTTAACTCTGTTTTTAGAGGTCTGTGTTTGGTCTGCTCACAACTTGTATTGTTTAAATGGACATCTTAGCATGATCACTTTTCATTACATTCACATTCCATTTCACTTTCACTCAAGTAGTTTAAAAAACGTGATGAAAAAAATACTCATGGTAATAATTGAACAAGCTTTTCTCTTTTTTTTTTCTGGGGGGGGGGGGGGATAATGTAAGATGTGTACAGTCGGAAGATTCAATCAGATATTACCTTGGATCAGAGGAAATAGATCAAATTAAGCGGTAGTAACTTAGAATATGCATAATCCATTTATAAAATGAAATATTCTCAGGAGTATTGTAATATTTTTAAAGATTAAATGTAAACCTAAAATGAATGCCCTAAACAAATGTTGGGTCCATTTTAATAAACTATGATCGTCATTCCATAAGATCAATTTTTAATTTAAAAAAACCATGTTTTTCCTTAAAAGGAATCCGATATTTTTAGAAAATATACTCGAGAGAATTTAAATATAAAAAAAGGAGTATAATTTTTTTTTTTTTTTTTCAAAAGTGTCCTCATGTATGGAAAAGTGGAGATCACGAGCAGAAATCAATCTCATGAATCCTGAAAACTGAACAAATTATGAACAAGACAAAATACAGAGCCCTGGAAATACCAGCATTGGAATCAGGTGAAAAGGAGGAGTAAGCATCCCTAACATCCGGTCACAGCCGCCAATAAGCGTTTTTTGATCTGGGAAAGGGAGTTAAAAACATAAAACAATGGTCTCACAATTATATGAAACATTTCAGCCAAAATAGGATCCAACAATATGTTATATTTTTAACAAGTTAATTATAACGGCCATAAAATTACGAAATTCTGACTTTTAAAAAGAATGTAGAGAGCGATAGAACATCATCTTAAGAGTATTCGTGACCGAAAGGTCATGTGTTCGAATCACGGTCGCGACTGACCTAAGTCGATAAATAATAGATAGCAACTGTTCCTTCTCCAAAAAGCGAAAGTTGGGGGGTGCTTCGGATGACACCTTAAAAACCGAGGCCCCGCGTCACGGTAGGCGTTGACACGATAAAGAACCCTCTCTGCTCAATGGCCCTGAGTGCAGAGTAAAGGTCAAAATTTGAAGCCCTTCACCGGTATATGGTGACATCTCTATATGAGTGAAAAATCCTCGAACGGGACGTAAAACAACATACAATCAATCAATCAATCTTAAGAGTATTTGTCAGTAGCCTGTCTCGTTTTAAAAATTGATCGTACTCAGAATATTCTCTTACGTACTGAATTAATTTAGATGCATAAACATCATATGTATATGATTGTTGAATATTACTTCATGAAAAGAGGAAGATGATAATGGAAAAGATGAATTAATTGTGTTTGTAATATAGATTGTTAGATTGTCATTCAGATATTCAGTAAAACATCCAAACTTAAAAAAGATGTGACAGACTGTGGGGTCCTTAATTTTGAATAGAAGTTTTAAATACATTCTGCTTCTTTCATGTATAGGATTACTATAAAATCCCCTTAGAGATTTGTCTCAGTTAACTTAAAACTATAGATTGTTGGTATGTATCATTTTTTACTCTTAGGCATACGGATGTTTTGACCGAAGTTCTTCTGATTATGTATCTTATAAATATTCACAGGTAATTAGTTTCAGTGAACTACATATAAAACATAATATCAAAACTCGAGAATAATCAATTATTTGAACATATTTTATTGTATAAATAATATACAAATGGTTTGAACACAAGTTCTAATTTTTTCAATTATTGGGTAAAAAGATTAACAAGTTTTTTTGGCGAATTATTTCACTATGAGTAGATCTGTTTAGTTTGTTTGTACAATTTTGTAATTATCTTTTCCAGTTCTGCGATACAAATCTTCCATTCGTATTTGATATCGTGGCTGTGTTTATTTCATATTTGGTCATTCATATCGTTCTTAATGTGAGTAACTCATCAAATTTTGAAATGTGTCTTTATACTTATTGTGTATTAATTTGGAACTTTAACGTCAATTTGTCATTTTGAATGGTTCCTGTAAATGCAGAGTATCCTTTTTCAGGTTTTGAGTATGATAATACTCGATAAACTTTACAAGTATGCTGGGGATAAACCAAGCCAGAAAAGTGCATTTGTAACAGCGTTTGGCTTTCTTTACACATACTTGTGAGTAGAATAATTAATTTTTGATATGATCTTTCAAGCTTTCTGAAAAATATTTTTTCACAAAAATTCATTAAGTATGCTTTATTTCAGAAAAACATCAAAATTAATCTTAACCTACTTCGTTTTTCTCCTTCTTATGTTAGTAAGTAAAAATTGAAGCTTGTGTTTGTTGTTTTATGCTCTCTCTCCCTATTGATTGAAAGTGGTATTCGTACAAAGAATTGAAAAAAATAGGCGAAACGATACTATTCTGAGTAAAGATGTTATTATAAAAATAAAATATCTATTCAAAATATTAATTTGAGATTTTTTAATATATTCTAAACTAATAAAAAAAAATTCTGAACTGTTTGAAATAATTTGGCCGCAAGAATATTTCTTATGTTCCAATATATCTAAAATAAAATAAATAAGTCTTTGTTTGTTTGATTTTTTCCGTTTTATTAACCTGATCCTATTCTATAACAATTATTCTCATTTGCTAACAAGTTGGTAGCTGGCAGGGATGGGGCTCTGATTAAGGTCCATTTCAAATTTAACATTTTAAATAAATGCATGTATGTTTTCTAAGAATGCTTAGATATATTGTTGTGAATTTGTATTTATTCATTAATGCTTATGTATTTTCCCAATCACACTAATGATTAGCGTGTACTTTAGATGAGAAAAAAATCATACAATTACGCTTAAATTTTTTCACGGAATAAAAGATTACTTTGATGCTAAATAAGATAGTTTCTTCATTAGTTCTTCCTCACTTTTGGTACTGAGTTTATGATTCGATGATTATATGTTATAGATTATCCGGCTCCTATTTTGGATTGGTTTACTTCTAATGGGACTTACACCTGGTTATATACATACCGACCTGCTGGATGCAATGTGTGAGGTCTACACAAACGATCTGAATTATGGTCGAACGGCATTGGGTCTTATGTATTCTCACATGGCCATAGTGCCGCTGGATATCGCCTGCCATTGTTTTGAATTTGCAATAGTTCTAAAAATGAGCAAGCAGTTGTTAACAGTTGTAAGTGTTTTCCTTAGAACTAAATCCTTATCTTAATATACATGTACGTTACGGAAAATTGTATCGCTTATTGGATTCTAAATGTTCTTATTTTAGGTATTCATTATTCGATTACTTTGGATATTTTCTGATGTCATCTGTTTAGCATTATCTTCGATAGTTCTTAATTTGGTAAGTACACTATTAAGTAAGAAGTCGTTGCTTTGCTCTTCATTTTTGAAAATTCTACGTTCTAAAAATGGCTATCCTGGACAAAATAATCAAGTCTCTCTTCGATCTTGTGTAATATATTGTTTTTTATTTAAAGGCATATTGTATATGCGGAACAGAATCCGATTGCGCTTCATCTGATTTACAATCATATAAAGATTCAGTAAGTGCATTCATTTTAAACATCTACATACACCGAAAATTCTTGTCTGTCTTAAATATCCTTATAGTTCTGCCTTACAAAACTGTCATTTTCTTTTGCAGACCTCTAAAAATATTAAATAAGAGGAAGGAATTTCATTTTTATCATGAAGTATTGTAATATTTTATCTATTTACATGCAGGTTTGTAGTAATGTAGGCTTACTATATGACTCCGCTGGGATAATGGTGGCATACATTGTAACCAATTTTTGCTCTCATGTAAGTACACATTTACTACTGACAACAGGTAATATATTTGCTAATGTCTATGTTCCTCTCCAAAGGAGTAGTTTTCTGATCGGTATTTGTCTGGCATGTATGTTTTTTTTTCTGTGCATTGTTTGTATACATTTGACGTTTTCATATTTTCAAAAATAATTGGTTTCTCCAAAGATGGAAACATAACACATTAAAAGAAATCCATGCTTTCATATTTTTGGGAACTGCTACTTTTTGGTAAATTAATGAACGTTTAGGTTGACATTTATAAGATGACTTCTCTAGTAATTAAACTCTGTTAACATTAAAGCTGTATGAATTCTTCCTTATAAATTGAAGAGGCAGAGGGTAATGACGATGTCAGGATGGGTTTGGATAAAGAGATTGTACATTATCAAATGAAAGTTTAAAAGTTTAAATATTGAAATTTCTTGTATGAAATGTTCCCATTGAGAGATTTGTCTGGAAGACGAACAGGTAACGATGATGACGAGAAGTCCTGAATGGGAAACGTGACGTACCCCTCCTCTCCTCCTCCTCCTCCATAAGCATCTTTTTGAAAGATCGGTTAAAAAGAATGTTATAATAAAATATATGGATTTTCTTTTTCAGGTTTTGGAAATTGTATTAAGTTCTTATCTGATTAAGAAAAGGTCAAATACAGTTGGTTCTACTGATACAATAGGACAGAGAGAAGAAATTAACCCTGCCAACAGTCAAGGAGAGCTGATAGATATAGAGTAGTGATTGAAAAATTACACTCGATTGCTACCCGATTCAATGGTTATTCATAAAGGAAAATAGTAGTAGTCTGGAGTACCATATACATTTTTAATAGAGGATATTGAAATACATGTTTTACCTGATATCAGTGTGATATTAAAAAGGGTATGTTTTTATTATATTTATTACGTTCTTAGTTATAGCATTTACACATTTACTTTTATGAGCAAACAAAAATAAATAATCACAAACTAGCATATTAAATGTAATCAAATAAAACCTATTTAGAATTAAATACAAAATTTTTCACAGAAAAAAACAGACGTATTATCACAAATACTGTTTTATAGAATTTAATCTAAAAAGGGTTTTATTTATCTGTATTAGCCCTGCGGATCCTTATTAGTTCTGCAGGACCGGTATCAGCCCTTGAAACTGGCTAATATTGTAACTTCAGCCATATTGCATATGCTAAATCCTGTATTTATTTCTTAGTACATGTATGTAATATTTTTTACTGGTATATCTGCTACTGTGTTTATATAGTTGAAAATGTATTTATTCTTAAGGAAAATTATTTATTGAAACTACATTAACCTTTGATAAACACAATATGTGCTGGAAAATCTGGTTTTATTATCTTTTTATCGTGTGAAATTAAACTTGTTAATTTGATGATACGACTCTGAATTGCACAAAAATATGATAAATGTGCACTTTTAGAAAGTACTTAATAAAGATTCATACTTGTGCGCAAATTATTGGACGGTTATTGACACATTAAAGTCTGTGATCGAAGTGATAAGCAGTCGAAGTCTTCCGTAAGAAACATTACGGAGGGGTTCCAAACAAAGCCTGATAATAAATGCGCTTGTTAATCAGGGGGTAGATTAAATCCCCGTCTTTTATATGAATAATTTTGAAAGAAATACAATGTATTGCCTAAAGAAAAGATGATATGATCAACGTTGAGGATTTATTCTTGAAAAATGATAAAGACTCCAATTTTCGATGGTTACTGATAGGTGATATAAATTACAGGCAGACACATTTTGCCAAAGTGAAGTAAATGACGTGGCATTCTTTTAATCTAAACCTCATTGATATCAATGATGATAAATTAGGAAGCATAACTTGAATTACCCTTTAATATCACAAAGTGAAATGAAAATGAAAAACTATGAATTTTATAGTAAACAAAATTGATTATTATGGCAAGGACTGGACACTTTGATTAAGTACAGCAAAAACGTTGATACTTTTGCTATAGTAATTAAGTGCCGTTTTACAATAGAACTATCGTTTAAGTTAGTATTCCTTTATTTTAAAAAACACAACCATACGAACATCAGTTTTTCTACTTATTATTGACAGCTTGCATGCATTTAGCAGAAATTTGTGTTTGTGGTTCAGACCTCACGTTTTCGCGAAAGTTTCTTGTATATCTCCATATAGAAACTTGTACTTTGAGTAGCATGGACCACACAGGAGACAACAAATTGATTTCAAATGAAGTCATTGTGACAAGCAGTTAAAAAATAAGTACTTCTATTAAGCCGAAAAATCTTAAAATGAGAGGTAAAAGTTCTGAAAATAATTTGTCTGTTATATAGAAGTCGAAATGTCTTGATAATTAATTGCAAATTCAAAACATCACTCACTGCACATACAAAACTGATATATGTACATTTCTTTGTCTCTGTCCTACTGTAGAGCTATATGATGGATTTTAAAAGGCATAGTTATAAAAAAGAGTAAAAGAAGTTGCTTTTCACTTGAGATGAGCTAAAGGCTATTGGCTTAAAATGAAGGGGAAAATTTTTACACACTGTCACAATGGGTTAAACGTTTTATATACATATATATATTTAAAATTGCATTACAAAATCAAAAGATAACTGTCCTTCCGATTTCAGTATACGGGAAGTGATAAGAGAATACGTTAAAATATGTTTGGTTCCAGCTGACAACGCTTATAACAATTAGGTATTTGTTTGTCGACTTAGTATTACAAACACGAATATAATGTGCAATGATTTTAGAATAGACGAAGATGAAAAAAACTGAAGTCATTACACTTATCATAAAGTTTGATTGTTAAACGGCCACTTCTAGTCAGTAAAATATTGATGTATGAAACAAATGTGGCAGACTCGTTAATGTCCTTTACTTCTAGTTACTGGAATTGGCATATGACTGAAAATAAATATCGTTAATTGATAAAACGTCGTCGTTCTATCGAAATGTTGAATTGCAAGACACATCAAAAGAGTTTTCTTCTTATATAGAAAATAAGAAATTCTTCTCATATCAAAATACTATGTACTATGGCCGTAATAATGATCTTGTTTGCAAATACAACCTATCAATGTCATATTTACTGGCGTATTTTATACCAATATACCAATTCTTAGAGCATTTTTAAATAGTAAATTTAGTATTCCGTCTACGTGATTAAAACTTCGGGCTCTGGGAGGTTGTGGCTTAGATGCTTACTCCTTATAGGCACCTGATCCCACTTCTGGAATTTCCAGGATTCGTGATTTTTCCCCTGTTTACAAAGGATGACTGCACTTAAGGAAATGCGAAATTTGCGACAAAATAAACTTTCAAAACAAACATTTTTCTTTTCATTGCAGTAATGGTCAACATCCAATCTACAACTTTATGTAATTACGTTTAATAGAAGTGTGTATTTACGGAGTTCGAATCTGTTTTCAAAGGCAGGGGTCATCACAATTTCTTGAATCTCCGTTCGATAATGAGGACGCCCACTTTTTTACTGACTTTATACATAGTCAGCGCATGTTTGTCTATTGTTCTACGTTTAACAGTAGTTGTATATTTGCATAAATAATAATGTGTCAAAAGGAGATTAATAGACAAACATGCACTCATGGTTAAAAAGAGAAAAAACTGCTTCTTCTTACATTCACTCTCTGTGTTGTAACCATAGATTGTGACTTGTTAGATATTATAATTCACCACGTGATTTCTTACCTCAGGTAACTTTGTGAATACTAAATTCCGTCACGTGACTTCTAAGGTAGCATGTTTTGTGCTAACTAGGACATTGTGTTCGAACACGTTAAGTCATCTGGCATTGATAAAAAATCTACTTCAATCACATTGACGTGCTCATATTGTTAATTTCGTTTTGAAACATTTGTCAGAAGTGTATTTGTTCCATACAGAATGGAGAGAGAGATTGGAAAGAGTGATCACGTTCTTTTTTCCAAACATGCCATTGTTATTTATCAAGTCTAATTTTAGACCCATTCTTACAATGTTAGCTCCACCTCTCATGCATATCTAATGTTCAATCAAGGGCAGGTAAGTGTAAATTCACTATATTTGGAAAGCAGTAAGGACAAAAAACATTGAATCATTTTATTGTATCACAGTCTAAAATCATTTTAAGATTTAAATTTGGTTCCAAATTGACAGGATTCTTTCATAAACATACAAAATTGAAATAAGGTTTAGATATAAAAGCAACAGAAGCAACCGAAAAGGACCCCAAAACAGGCGTTAAGTGCAGTCATCCTTTGTTTGTAGGTTTTCTTTGTAAATCGATAGCTACTCGTTATCTTCACCTTTTTTCATACAAAAATATAAAACACACTTCGGCTAAAAGACGTGTACAATAATGACAATCGGAATAATAACTGTTATTTTATATCTCTGTTTATGGAAGCTTAATACAGATGAAAGCATAAAAGGCGTTAAGCACTTACATGTCATGTGTAAAAAGAGACACACACTAATTTGCAGTGAAGATCAGGGTGGATTTTGTGAATTTCATCTGAATGCACCTATACATTGTACAATCCCTTACCAAACTGTTATGTTTGCTGCAGACCTGCAGCAAGTCTGCTGCAAGTTTGCAGCAAACAAAATTGTTCGCAGGAAGAAACTTTTCTTGTTCGCAGATGATTGCCGCTAGCTGCGATCTTGCGGCAAACATTGCAGCAATTGCTGTAAGCTTGCAGCAAATTCGCAGGAACTCAACATGTTTGCAGGAACATTGAAAGAAACATACACGCCAATCTGTTGTTCGCAGCAAGTTCGCAGGAAACATTTAACAAATTGAATGTTTGCAGGAAGTTCGCAAGAACAGTAAACAAGTCAAATCAGCCAATGAAATGCAGATTGTACGGGGGTCAACACAGAATTCGCCATTTTGAAATGTTTGAATTGAAGTGTAGATGTTTCAGTATTTTGTTAGGAATACTTCCCATTTTGAACATGTTGAATGATTACAAAAGCAAAATTCTGAATGTAGGTGTATATTGGCATACAAAACATCTAATTGGTAAGATCTGATTTTGTTTTATTTTGATAATGAAACAATTATCTCTTTAAAGCATGTTCAAGTAACATGTACTTGCTAGGTCAAATCTTAATCTATTTATGAATTTTAATCTTTATTTTAATATCACAATTGTATGTTTCTTTAAATGTATTAAAGGTTCCAAATCAACTATTATAAATGTTTATATGTTTTCAAATAAATTAGTATTAACCGTAAAATTTTATTGTTAAAGGAATGTGCGAAGTTTTTAATTTTCTGTACTTGTCAAAAAAATTATATTTTTTATTAAGAATAGAATGTGAACATTGTCAAGGAACATAAAGAGAGACTATCAACACTTCAGAAACTAGCTTGCATCATTTCATACACATGTGGTGGATTTTCTTTATAGTTAACTTCAACAGATTAAGGTCAGGACAAAGGCTTTCTGCGAACTTGCTGCTTGTACCCAGGAATGTGCCAAATACAATAATTATATTCCTTGCCGCAAGTTAGCAGCAATGTTTGCTGCAAGCTTGCAGCAATGTTTGCCGCAAGCTTGCAGCAATGTTTGCCGCAAGCTTGCAGCAATGATTGCCGCAAGCTTGCAGCAAGGTTGCCATATTTGGAAAATCCAGTGTTTGCTGCAGACTTGCAGCAAACCTCATTTGCATGGTAAAATGTTTGCTGCAAGCTTGCTGCATACTTGCCGCAAACTTGCTGCAAACCCAACGGCTTTGTATAGGCTGCCGCAAGTTTGCAGCAATGTTTGCTGCAGACTTGCAGCAAATGTTTGCAGGAAGGCAATATTTTTGGTAAGGGATTACATTGTTTAAAGATCATTCTGCAAAATAGTAACAAGTTGATTATTATGTATGAGCACAGCTGTATGTACCCATTGAGGTGCCCATATCTCGCCGATATTCAAAGCTCAAGGTCATCTAGCTACAATAATGGACCTTTTAAGACTTAAAACGCCTTTTGTTTTCCTCAATATAATTAAATGCTTAACAGATTTAAAAGAATGGAAACTGAATAAAACCTGGTTATGCGGTAAGTAAAAGTGCTGATGAAAATTTGCGCATGTCTGTGTTTATATGTACAAAATAAATCATCATTTTTTTTAAGAGATACAGGTAGATATATTTTTCTTCGCATTTGGTTACACAGGTATTTTATTAACATGACTTCAATGGACCAATAATTTGAAACACAGTCTGAATTGTTAAATAAAAACCGAAAACATTTTTTCCATTATCTATCGGAGTGATTTAAATCACGAGGTCAATTTTCATGGATTTACTATAAAAATATCACAGAATTGTGTGGATGTTAACTAGAATACCATTGTCTAGATATAAATGCTCATTATTTATGAATGTCTTAAGTTGATCCAAGTGTATTTTTTCTACTTTAATGATCGGCAGTAATTAAACTTACTTAGTGACTAAAAACAGACTTGATTTCTTCTTCTATAAATGGTTTTTAAAAATACATGACGTTTTTATAGAACGATATATATATAGTTTTTGGAGACAAAGTCTTCCAACAATCTGTCAGAAATATCATTGGTACCAATTCGCCCTTTATTAAGGTCTTTCGTCTTCACGGAAGACCTTATAGTGATTCCATTGTTTCTTCTTCTTATTTTTTTCTCCATTTTTTTCCCCTTTTTAAATCGCGATATCTAAAAAAAATTACTCAATGATTTTCAGCAAAATTTTCAGGAATAATGTGTTATCTCATGCCATTTTAAAATATTGAAAAAGTTTGGGAAAATTTACTTCCGGTCAGGAATTATTACGATTTTTCACTTTTTCACTAAACATCTAGTCTGTGAATGTTCTCAGAAACTGTTAAAGGTAGGAGCCTGAAACTTTCAGGTATTATAGAAGATGATTTGTAGATGTGTGATGAAAACATTTCGTGTGTCGCCGCCACTTCCGGTCGTCACAGGAAGTGATTTTAAAAGGGTAATTTTTTGAACGTTTTTTTTGTTTTTCATTATTTTTTATGATATGTAAAGGTTAAATAGAGAGTCTTATCAGAATGCAAAATATGTAATTTATTAAAAAAATAATTAACCCGTACTCTAGATATTTATCACCCGCTACTTTGATGCGATGGTCTTTGATAGCGTAATGGTTAGCGTGTTGATTTTTCACGCAGGCGACTCGGATTCAATCCCCAGAATGTCCGATTTTTTTCTCAATCTTGTCTGGGATCAATTAGAAGATTTTATCTTTAAGGGGGGGGGGGGAGGGAGGGGTTGTTCGACGTCACAGCAGTGCTGTTTGATGTCGCAATAGCAGCGTGTCTTTTTACTCCTTCATAAAGATTTGCAGTTGCATTTTGCACTGATTAATATGTCATGCAATTGTGATATGACAAAACAAGGTAAATGTAAATGTAGCTAGGTACCTATGCAATTGAATCACAAATTTGATATTTGTCAAATTATATTTTGAAAGTAGAATTTATTATTTTCTCATCTTGATTGAATAACAAATAGGAATTTCAAAGGAGAGGGAAAAACTTGAATGACATTTAGTTCAGAGGAAGATCCGTCATAATTAAGAGCTCAAAGCGACTTAGCGCATAAAGGTATGGTCTATTAATGATATACGGTGTATAAACACAATAAAACAAAAAAAAAATCTGCATACTCAAAACAGTATGTGCAAAAATATGCTTTCAAGTAATACATCAGTAAATTGTCATTCAATTTGTTATGCGTGTGTGATGCTGACTTTGGGGGGGGGGGGGGGTAACCAAATGCAAAATGCATGAAATCAGTTAAAATAAAACAAATCAGTGTTGATAGTCCTAAATTAAAAAAAAAATATCATTATTTTATATTTTGTACAATTAAGTGTGAGAATCTCAAAGTTTAAAAATTTCACACAAAGATGTTTTGGACATAGGTCCTCCCTCCTTAAAATGATGTCTTGTATTTTTTCCGTTCCAGTTTTGCAATATTTTCAGAATATAAACGTTTCATTATATTTTATGTATGAAGGTGTTGCAGGGAATGCACAACATAACATTTTTTTTTAGTGAGGAATCAACTTCTCTGATGACAGAGAAGGGACAGAAGACCTTCTTGTTGCCATGGCAACAAGGTTTCCAATTATTTTTTTTTATTCATATGAAGCAGAATGTTTTCAATAACTGCCACATGAGAAGAAGAAAACAATTGCTGTTGCCTTTAACTCGACATTATGAAATATCGATGACGTTTTTTCAATTAACATTAGGTTCTTCCATTCATATGTCGACTCGATATATGCAAGTAAACTTGAAATAAAAGATACGATAGTGTCTGACACATTTGTTTCATATTTGGATATTTTACTAGAAGAAGACGTGAATGGTAAACTAACAACAAATGTTTCTGATAAACGTGATGGCTTTAACTTTTCTATTGTTAGCTTCCTTATTTTTTATGCAGCAATACATGTATAACATTATCCTGCATATGGATTTTATGTCTCCCATATGATTGGATACGCAAGAGCATGCTCTATTTAGGAACGATTTCTAAAACGAAGCAAGATTTTGACAAACAAGTTGATGAAATAAGGATATCAACAGTCTCGTTTGAAGTCAATATTTTGAAAGTTCTATGGTCGATACAATGACCTTGTCAGCAGATACAATCTATCATTTATGTCAAATGCTGACTGACAAATTGTTAGGCCATTTTGTACACACTGAAATGTCTACCGAATTTATGTTTGCCTGATCATGACAAGAATCACAAGGCAGGTGGGTGTGTAAAGGAGTTGCTTGCTCTTCCATGGCACCTGGTCCCACCTCAGATGCTTTTAGAGGTCTGTGTTTGCTTTGCTTCCGATTTGTATTCTTTAAATTGACTCTTGAGATTGATTACTGTTCGTTATGTCCGTATTTCATTTATTGTGTTTCTATATGCAATTAATTTTGCAATTCATTTACTGAGCAACCGGAACTGATATTTGAATTTAAAAGAAAGTGTTACAGAAACTGGAATTATGATAACATTTTCAATTTATCTTTAAAGTTTTATGCAGAGATCGACCGCTTTAATTGACTGTAATTTTTCCACGTTCTTCCTTTTCAATCTAACTTAATTTTAAATTTAACTTAAAATCTGCATTGCACAACTAATTCTATTAACCAAACTGAGTGAAAGATCTTCTGTTGCATTTGCAAGTTACAATCGCACTAATAGTCTACTTTCAAATTCACTAACTTTAACCAATCATTAAGTTTTAATTAATACAATCTTTGAAAGCCGTTAACTGCAATAAATCGCGATAAATGCCCCCAAATTTAAAAGTACAACATTGAACATTTGAATGGGATTCTTCCAAAACTAACACAGCAGGTACAGGCAATTGCATTGTACTAGTACAGATATTTCAAAATTGAACACAATCATTACAATTTTGACTATATTTGATCAAAAAGTAAGACGCATAGAAATTGAACGACTTGAGATTTGTGCATATTAATAGTTTGTCAACAATAATGATTTAAAAGCTAATTATTATAAGACTTTTGTTGACTTTTATTGTCATATCACGATCAGCAAAACACAACAGAATAGAAAAAAAAGGTAATTGCTGAGACGACAAAGTAGATAAAGTTTTGTCAAAGATCACAAACATTTTTGTCACGTTAGACTGGTTTAGACGATAATTGTCAAAATAATTCCGTGATGTTTACCTTTAATTGTTAGACAGGCATTTGAAAACAAAAGAGTTTGGAACTTTAAACATGATCGAATAACATTTTTTTTTTTTTTTTTTTTTTACAAAATTCCTTTTATATTTATCAAATTGATCATATTGCACAAGACCGTACAGCAATGTTCAGACAAAATTTCCCATCTATTTTTGTTTATTTTTTGTGCACTTATTTTAGAAACGCGCAGAATTAATTCACAAATTAAAATGTGAATTAATCTGCAATCAAGTTTTCTTTTCAACCAGTAAGGAAAAGTCGACTTTTTGCTCTTTTGTGCGATGGATTTGTATTCTTATCTTTAGTTTGCGAAATGACAAAGTATAAAGGTTCAATCAAATCAAAAGCTGGGATTACCATCATTTCCTGCACATTGATAATAAGGGTAAGTACCTTACTGATACATCCATAAAATGGCAAACATACTGCTGAAACACGATTAATAAGGGTAAGTACACCACTAAAAAATGATAAAAAGGGTACTTACACTACTGAAACATTGATAATAATGGTAAGTTCACTGCTAATACATTGATAATAAGGGTAAGTGCACAACTGAAATATTGATAATAAGGTTAAGTTCACTACTAATACATTGATGATAGGAGTGAGTACATTACTGAAACATTGCTAATGAGGGTAAGTACACTATTAAAAAATTGATAATAAGAGTGAATACACCACTGAAACATTGATTTTAAGGGTAATTACACAACTGAAATATTGATAATAAGGCTACAGGCACTACTGATACCTTGATAATGGATTAAGTACCCTATTGAAACATTGTTATTAGGAGGTAAGTACACTTCTGAAACATTGAAATAAAGGGTAAGTATACTACCGCAACATTGATAATAAAGGTAAAAACACCATTGAAACATTGATAATAAGATTAATTACGCTACTGAATTATTGATTTAAAGTCTAATTTCACTCTTGAACCAAATTTTTATTATATATAATTATTTATTTATATAAAAAGTATACATTACACACTTATACATACAATGCTCAAAGATAATGTTTTAATACACTTGATTTATCTGATAATGTTAACCAGATCACGTTATTGACATTGTTTATAAGGAACATTTTACTCTCATTAATTCATCTGCTTATACTATAATCAATTAAAGATAAGTCATTTATAACGCCATGGACTTCACTTATGTATAAACCTTATACAAATATACAAGTGCACAATACAGCAATGATAGATACTATTATATGCAATTATTTAAACGAACATGAAATACAAAAAGGAAGAAAATTGCAAACAAAATGAGATAAAAAAAATCATTTCATAGACTGGCATCATTCGATTATACATGTTATAGATTTTTTAATTTTTAACAATTGTAATATAAATTACACATAAAAGCATGGCCCTTGTTGCAATGGGAATTTAAAAAAGAGAGAGAGAGACTATCCCACTGAAACGAGTATCGAGGCCTAGGCCACCCGCAAATACGGGCCTTTATGTGCTATCATTGCTTAACAAAATTAATTCACTACGAAATTACTAATATAAAGGTAAATAAACTAGTACAACTTTGATTATAAAGGAAAATATACTATTAAAACACTAGTTAACGTGATAAAAAGCAAAAAGATAGATACCTAATGGGATCGGAGCGTAGTAGTTTCCATGGTACGGAAACTTGACGGAATAACCTGGCATCCGCTGCGGAAACCACTAGGAAACATGATGTAATCTTGAGGTTTCCATGTGGTTTCCATGTAGTTTCCCATGACGGGAAACTGCTCTTTTCACCCAGTGGTTCTTTGAAATATAATTAATGAAATAGATTAAAGCAATAATGTAGTTCGTTGTTTAGATATAGTAAAGAAAAATATTGAAAGCTAAAGCTCGAGAAAAAAGTAAGCAAAATTGAAATAAATTATTTCAAGTAACAACATTCTCAATGCCTTCTGAGTAGACATAAACCAATCTGGTATCAACATCTCCTTTTCTTGTTAAATACTCTTATTCGAGCAGATAAATCATAATACATCCATCATAAGTTTTCTTTTTGTCTTCTGTTTTTTAAAACATCATAAAGACATGTTTATTTCTATTTATGGCAGTTTGACTGACTTCATTTTTATCTACAAGGTACTCACAATTGGGTATGTCATCGGAGGACTTTTTATTAAGTTCTACTTGGGCGTCTTGGACGAGAATGTTAAGCATATTCTCAACTATATCAGCTTTGGAGCATTGAAACTGGGGAGTACGCTTGAAGTTCTTTTCTATTCTCTTATGGGCCTTTTAATTCTATATTCTATAATTGGAATGATAGGTTTTATGGCCATATGCAAAAGAACAAAGGCACTTTTGATGGCGGTAAGAGAATTACAGAACTTACAGAGAAAACCAATAATTATGTAAAGCATAATGTTTTAATTTTGCTGTGAATGAATCATTTTCATCAAAGAATTGTTTTCTTTGCTTAGCAATATAATTTTGAAAGTACTATATAAAGTCCTGTTTTGTGTACATTTGTGTATTTCTAGCATGCTTTAGGTCACCTGCTGATTACCGCATTAGGGGTGGTTTACATAGCCTTTCTATCTTGTATCCTCTACGAGGTAACTTACGCTCTTTGTATGCTATCACAATCGATCATTTTGTAATTTATTCTTTGAATACAGAAGGAATTAAATCGACTTTGAACTGAACTTTTATTAATTTTTATTACAGAATTACCATAGTATTAAATCAGATTACGAGACACAAGACTCTATGGCGCGTTCAATGTCCTTTTTTCTTGAGAGTGTTGAATGGATGTCCTTTTTTCGAACAGTGAGTACATGTATATGTGATATGACTACCAAGGAAACTGGTCTACAGATTTGCTGCTTTGGGGTATTATATTTGTCTTTCCTTTAAAAAAAATTCTGAAATCTCGATGAAGGTTACATACTTAGAACCAAAGAGATGACATGTCAGTCTTTCTTGAATGCCAAACATGGGATCTTACTATATTGGTTGATGTAACCAACATTAAGATCTTTTCTAAAGTCAAATAGCCCTTTTTGACGATGTGACGAAAATAAGGAAAGGCTAACGTTTCATAAAAAAAAATTTTTCTCAAGAAGTAGTTTTTGTACTCCTTAGTCAAACATGCAAATACGAGCATGCTATTTAAAAATGATGAGTTTAATTATCGATGGATCTGGAATATCCAGCAAGTGACACCGTTTCATCGAATAATTGAAATGTGCTATATGATCCTTTTGTCTTGCTCAAACCTGTTTTATCGTACTCATATTTCTATTTGTGTTTATTTGAGTATAGTTGTCTTCATGCTCGCAGGTTCTCATGTTTTTATCTCTGGTTTAAGTTGTTGTGGTCGCCAAACTGCATTAATTTATATTTTTATCTTTAAGAACAAAAGCCATTGATAGCGAAAATTGCCCCGTGATTTGGAGTAAAATAAAGTGTTTCAAATTAAATAACTTATCCAAGCATGAAAAGGCTTTGACTTTAATTCCTTTAAAATTCATCTTTATTTTCCGCGAAAATCAATGCAATTGAAATTGAAATCAATGCAAAGAAATTGTAACAAGCCAAACTCGTTTTAGATTTGACCATTTTTGGAATGATACACTTGTATACCAAGTATTCTTGTCTATCAAATATACAGGAAGTTACAGCTATTTCACTTTAGATGTCATCCGATAGACCCATATTTCTCACATGCTAAAGCTGAATGTTTGCTGAATAAACAATAATAGATCCAGGTAGATCTACAAACAAGAGATTACAATTCTTTCCTTAAGATTTGCATCAGTTTAACATCCATCAAAAAGGCTAATCGACACAAACATTTAATCATATTTTTTCAGAATTAGTGAATATTTACACTTTTTCACCTGTTAAAAATGGTATGATTGATATTGTAGTCTGTCCCACCAACCTATTGTCACCACTTTTTGCAACATATCTCAAAATATATAAATACCTTGGCCTTCAACTTAGGTCCGATCGATAGATCATTTTTTTCCCCAATTTTCCTGCATTTATCCTAACCCTCGAGTTCAACCGGTGTATTGACACGGCGGCAAATTCAAAGTCTACGGGGATTTAACATTGCCAAAATGGCCGTCACTTCGGAAGGGGATCCATCATTATTCGTGAATTTCCGTACTTTACCGTCATTGACGTAATGACGTAAAATTTTCGGAAATGCTCTGTACTTACGGACGTTCGGAAAAGCATACCGCCCGAGACTTACTAAGCACCTAATACACGTGTATTTTAAAATTAATGATAAAATACGGAGTTTTCACCATACGTTGCATATCAGTTGACAGAAGAGGATTAAAAGAGCTAAATACTGCGACCCATTTGAATTCATATACTCAAGGATTCGTAAGTTTGAATGTTAAAAACATTCGAGGCTGCAAAATATTAACCAAGCAAGAATGCCATGACTGCTTTGCCAAAACATGTAAGCAAATACGTTCTATAGTGTAAATGTATTAATCATATTATTAACAAAATCAACAACTTTACCTTGCATTGAGTAAATCCCAAACACAATAAATATATATAGTTCAATGTAAACACGATTAAACATCTTGTCACTTTTAGATACATGTCCCGTAAATGCACTTCCTGGATTCGTTTTACTTATAACACTTATCACACCATATATCCACCTTTGTTAATACTTTTTGAATCTTTGTGCAAAACAAGACTTGTAGTCTGCATCAAACTACGTCACCAGTGGATTTTGACCTTGCCCTTCGAAAACTTCCTGTATCGGCATCAGGTAAATTCGGGCCCTGAGATTTTAAACATTTTATATCAAGTCTTTCCATTAATAAATGCCAGAATACCAAAGATCAAGAACACACCCAAAGGTGTACTCATGGAATACATTTTATATATTTTTTTATTATGTCTGTAGATTTTGCATGAATATGAACTTTTAAAATATAACCAGTGACCTATATTATACTAACTATTAAAGTATATAGGTCCCTGATATAACACACACTTTTTTAAAAAAGAAATGTATATTTGCAGGAAATATAAATTCTTGTCAAATCCCTCTCATATTATTTTTTCCCAACATTAAGTAAAGAACAAAATATAATAAAAACTACATACAAAATTAAATAAGCATAAATTTATAATATAAAGCACTTTACAGCTGTTTTTATCTGGAAACAAGAATTTAATTGTAGAGTACAGAATAGCTAGCTGATGAAGACATCAGACAGACCAGCACAAGCAAAGATGATTAAACCACCCAAAGTACCTGCAGATACCTGTATATGGCCTTCTATATTTTTTTTGAAAATAGAAAAACGTGGAATCATTTTATGGGGGAGGGGGGGCATTAATTAGCTGTTAGTGGGCAGGCATTTAATTTAACTGGTTTGTGGAGACATAATTCATAAGGTTAACTTTAAAATACATTAAGTTAAAGATTCAATGAATTGACAAGTTGAAAAAATAAGTATTTGTGGGAATATAAATTAGTGGATATGTTTGACCCACCTATCCTCCCCCAAGAACAATGATAATTCCACAGTAAATGCTGCCAATTACTTTTTTTTTTTAAATACCAAATAATTGAGTTATGTGTCTGAAACCAATAAAGTAAATACTTGTTGAAGTTATGATAATTAATTTACATCTTCTTCTGTAAATTCACACTGTAATAATTAAGGATATAACATACAAATTCAGAAGAAGAAATGAAAGTCAACTGCTCTGTGGTGCTGTTGTTTATGGTTTGAAAGTCCCTTCAGCCTTGGTACAATAGAAAAGTCTTGACTCATATTCGACACAATGAAGCCAAGAATGAAGCTATGAATGAGTTGGAGAGTGGGTATCTTGTTGTTTTTTTTTATTGACACTCTTAACAGTTCTGTTGAAAATGGTTTCTGGCTTATCCAGTGTCCATCACTAAGTAGACTACCAGTTAATATTTGTTTCAGCCATCACTTTTGGTCTGAAATAGTTGATAATTAAAACACATGTTACATGTAAGTGTTATTATAATTCTTGAGAATGAAAATTTATTGTTAAGTAATTGAAGTGAAATTAAGGAATGAATTTCAATTCTACATGTACCAAGATAGTATGAATTATATATATGGAAAATACAATTTTTATTTCAGATTCCAGCCTGAAGTATGCAATTTGGACAGAGTAAAGACATTTTAATATTTTATATATACAACTTACTAGTCCAGAAGATTCCTGAAACTCTGTGATTCACCCAATTACATGAATGCCTTCGAGTCTGGTCATCATTACAATGTACTCCAGTTTTTTTAACCTTCAAAATAATAATAATAATAATAATAATGTAAATAAATAAAGGCATAATCAAGTATACTTTACTTCTATATTACAATGTGCTCATACACTGTATACAATATGCATGATCTCAGTTTTCTGGCCTTTTATTTAGTACATGTATGCTAGAATACTGTACATAACTTTAATTTTACAAATGAATGTTTTGCTAAATTTTTCTTTTGGACATAAAGAATTGAGGCGTACAAGACGAGGACAATCCCCCACTCTGAGAAAAGACATTTCTTAATTCTTAAATTCATGATGTTATATTTCACAAAAATTGTATTGTCAATATCATCTTTTACACATTTGCTTCTTTTATTTAATTGAATAGTATTTTTTATTTTCAATTATGAAGGTATGTGAAAAGAAAAAAAAAAGAGCCAAAGGCTCAAGTGAGCTTTTCTGATCAAACGGTGTCCGGCGTCTGCCATCTGTAAACTTTTTCGACTTCTTCTCAAGAACTGCTGAGCCAATTTAAAACAAACTTGCAAATGTGACAAAGCATCCTTGGGTGACGGGGATTTAAGTTTGTTCTCAGAAAGTACCATGCCTTCTTTCAAGGAGAGATAATTAAGAGTTCGTGAAAATTTAGTGGCATCTTTAAAAATCTTCTCAAGAACCACAAGCTGGGCAAGAAAAGATGAAAGTTATGTAAAAGGTTCATTACAAATTACATGTACATTTAAGTTTATTCATATCATAACCTCAGGGGGGGGGGGGGGGAGCACAAGAGGGGAGCGAAGTTTTATGTATATATGGGAAATGTCTTTAAAAATCTTCTCGAGAACAGCTTTGCCACTATTAGTCATATTAATTCAGAAGCAACCTTAGGTATTGTAGAATCAAGTTATCCTCAGGTAGTGTACCTCAGGTAGTGTAGATTCAAGTTTGTTCAAATTTTGGGGATGGGGACACAACAGAGGGTCAAAAATTCGCTTAAGAATATATAGGAATCATCTTGAAAAAAATCTTCTGTTCAAGAACAGCAAAGCCATGATTAGTCATATTATTATATTCAATTTTAGGATGGGTGGGGCAACAATGAGTGATGAGCATTTTACATAAGAATACATAGGGGGGGGGGGGAGGGGAGGGGAATCTTTAAAATTCTTCTGTGAAAGAACAGCAAAGCCATGATTAGTAATATTGATATGGAAGCATCCTGAGGTAGTGAAAAATTGTTGCTATTGACATTACTAACAACTTTTTTTCATAAATGTAACTCTTCCTTGAACTTTGAAAATTGTAATATATCTCACAGCAGGGGATTGTCCTGTATGCGCTCTTTCTTTATTGTTTGAACAAAATGGGTTAACTATGGGGTAGATGTAAGTCAATGAATTTCAAATTATGAACTTTAAAGAAATACCACCCCCTCCCCCCCCCCCCCCAATTTTTTTTTTTTTTTTTTTTTACAATACTGGTGAAAGAAAAAAGAAACATCAAGGGTTGTATATCAGGGAAACTTGCAGCATTACCATATTATGAATTCCAACTTAACAAAAATTGTTGGTGAAAGGGGGGGGGGGCTGAGGAACAACCCAAAAAATCACACTGCCTTTCACATGAAGGGATGAAATGCAACGTTAGTACTGGAAGTGTGAATATTTCAAAATGGGAGTATTTGGGGGATGCCCCCTCCCCTGGAAATTTTAGGATTAATGTAATAATTTGCATTCTGAGAGCTAATATAAGTACATTTATTTTATAATAAAATGCAGCATGCTTACTTTATCCTCAACTTAATGTATATTTAATCAGGAAATTTTCTGTAACTAAAAGGGGAAGTTTGACATTTTATTCAGAAGGTGAAAGGATTCTTTACATGCAGTTATAATAAATTCTGTGGACCAACTGTTGCGTTTTAGATATGTTCCCTGTGACTGAAAGAGAAAGAAAAGAAGACCTGTTATTGCGTGGACCCTGAGGTCCACGCAGAAGAGTTAAACCGGATGCCATGGGCTTACGTCAGGCTACGCATGCGCGAGGATAGTTCGCCTCTAAGACAACTTGCCCGTAGAACAATTCGCCCTTTTTGAATTAGAATGTGCCAATCATTCGCACCTCGCTCTAAAATCTGCACATCGTATTTATGTATTCTTTGGCGTAATCAAGATCTGATTTTCTCTTTAATACATATATCCTTCTATACAAACTAAATTCTATGGTACAAGCATTTTAAATAAGTAGGAAGAACTTACAGAGATAGCTTAACAGCTTGAACATGTTGAATTAAAACCACTAGGTTTTAAAAGATAGTTTTTGCCATGTTTACCGGCATTAATTTTGTGCATCAAGGTTTGCAAAATAATTTGATTGACAGCAATCCAAATATAGCTTGATAAAGGTCTCTAGCAGCGTTTTTCCATGTGGGGGAGAGGGAGAAACATCCAAAAAAAAAATTCTGCTTACTACAGATCTGTGCTACACGTGCACCATCTATTTTTCCAATGATAGGATACTTCCGTATAAATCTTGTACAGATGTCAAGTCCCAGCTGTTAAGCATTACATGTATCGAAATTGCCCGATTTTTTCAGTTAAATGACAAAACTATAGGCCAATCGGGAATAAAATTTAACAACTCTGCTATGAAAGTACAATCATTCAAAGTAGGCAGATCATTGAAGAAAATGTTAACGAAAGGTAAACCTGTGCCATCTTTCAGAGTAACCATTGAACTCGTCCATGGATGCACTGACGGTCGTTGTAACAAGAATATAGATATGAGTTACCCCATATCCAAAATATTCGACTTTTAATTTACTCCAATTTTCACTAGAAAAAAATGTACATGTTATGAAACTGGTGTATAGTTCTTCATGTCTGTAGCAAATATCGTCACCAGTCTAAGCGTCATTAGCAAACAGTACACACACCTGTGCTTGCAATACCAAATAGCCTAGGTCTACACACGATAAGATTGTCAATCGCATCTTCTCAGATCTTCTGCCGAGAAGTTACGATTGCAGGTGTTGTATATTAACCATTACGTTATTTAAAAGAGACAGAGAAAACACACACACACACACACAAAATTAATCTTTTTTGTGTTTTTAAATTGATCGAGTTAATCGATAACTTAGCATTGTTTAAGATAACTCGAGACCCTTTAGTAAAGGGGGGGGGGGTTCTAAGTCACACCACAGGCACTTACATTCAAGCCCGTAGCAACGGTTTTCAAAGGGGGCAACCTCCAAAAAGAGTTGACAAGCAGAAATAAATAAATAAATCAACAACCTGTGCACCACCCTGTAAAATCCTAGGGGGGGGGGGGACTTCGTCTAACTTTTCGGTACATTTTGATTTCTTTTAAATGCTTGATTTTCTGTATTTTGAACCTTTCGCAACAAAAAGTGCGGGGGAGCTTCCAATGCAAATTGAAACTTATATATTCAAATTCTAACAAAAGATTTTTTTTTAAAGAAAAAGTGAGCTCCCCTCCCCCACATACTACGGGACATTTGAACCTTTCTCTTCATTGATAAAAATATCCCCATAATATAAGGAGATAAATATTGTCCTTTACAAAAAGTTTGATATTTCTTAGGCAAAATTTGTACATGACAATTAATTGTCATGTACAAATTTTGCATAAGAAATAACAACATTTTTGTAAAGGATAATATTCTCTTACGGATACTCCCTTTCATGACTCTTTATGCCTACTTCTTTAAGTTAGTTACTTTAGAAGATGGTCCAAAAATGGCATAGCCGTACGTTCGTTCGCTGGAATCTTCCGATGATATCAAAGTGAAATATTTCATGTTACATGTTGGTGGTCGAGGTTCGGGACCGGTATTGTGAAGGTACTTACTCACTTACTTACTTACGGAGGAAAGCAATAAGCAAACCTCTATCTAGAGAGCAGAAATGGCAGAGATTGAAGTACTTAATATTTTTTTGAAAATACTAGATGTAAAAAAAAATATATATATTACAGAATAAACATTCTCTCTCTCTTCCTCTTTCTGCAAAAATAAAGGGGGTTCCAACACCCGAACCCCCCCTCCCTGGATACGCCAATGGAGATTACGATACCTGCACGCTTAAGCCTCTTTTAATTCTGTTGTTAATTTTAAAGGCTAAATTACAATTGTGATAGATACCTAGACCAACATTTCATATTCATATCATTTCAAGGTCATGATTTTTCTTATCATTACAGCCTAATTTAGCAGACTTAAATAACGATGAAAACTCGAAAAAAAGATTAAACTTAATTACACCTTTGTAAATTAACTCACTAAATCTAGAAATTTTCTTTGAATTTCGTTTCGAAACACACATGCATATGGTCCACGTATTGCAGTCCTTTTTTAAAGGACAGCAACTTGTATAAAATATTAAAAATCTTAAGCTTCTTACAAAAAAAGTCCTTACCATTACAGATCTACTGAAAGTTTTTGTTTTTAAAACTCTTTCGCTATATTTTTATGATTTGAAGTTGGTTCATAACAATACACATAACGTTATCCGTTTTTCCCCACTACTGTGCAGATATGCATTGGGCGCTTTCGCCGAATGATGCTCGATTTTGACAAATCATTAGCACTTGAAAACACTTCTTTTGTGGGTGTGCTTTCAGAAGTAAAAAAAATAAAATCAAAAAACAACTTACGTTTTCATCGAAGGAAGCTGTATATTACACATCATGTCAACATACCGTTTCTAGAGCAGTGCGTTATCCACAACTTGTACTGCATTGAATTCGGATTATTTTCTCTCAGTTTATGAGAAAACTCGTCAAAATATATTTGAATGCAAAACAATACTTATATTTTTTACCAAAACACACTGAATTGCTTTCGTTGAATTTTTATGATTTTTTGTAATTTTAATTTGGAAAGAACGACTACTCCCTCGATAAACTGGTTTCCTGTCCCGTGATCTTGACGCTAATGGACGAGTTTACCATGTTAAATCCCCGTAGACTTTGAATTTGCCGCCGTGTCAATACACCGGTTGAACTGGAGGGTTCGGATAAATGCAGGAAAATTGGAAAAAAAATTATCTATCTATCGAACCTAGGTTGAAGGCCAAGGTATTTATATATTTTGAGATATGTTGCAAAAAGTGGTGACAATAGCTTGGTGGGACAGACTATAGTATTAACTGTATAACTATCAAAGACTGCTCAATATTGCCTTAAGTAACTACACGTTTCTAAATTACACAATGAGATAAGTGTAAACATTCAAATTCAATTAGATTGCATCAGATTATGTGATTAATTAAGTTTTCTGAGTGACGGAGAAAGAAGACCCCTTGAAAAGTCATTATTATTTTTTTCTTGTAGATGAAATGTTGTGGAACATCTGGCCAACAAAGCGGCGTACAATATGGCTTATGGTATCCTGGGGGACCATATTGGTACTACTGTTCCTATACAGAGGGCTGTGTTGATGTAATCCAAAATTTTGTGGAGCATTATGGAATCTTATACTTAGTTTTTCTTTCTGTCAACACTGTCACAAGTGTTAGTATTTTGACATTTCATTTTCGTAATAAATTCCTCTGCAGTCCTACATGTGTTAAAGTAATATGAGGCTAATTGAGAAAGTTTTGAAAAATAACTGACTGTAAGTGGATTTTGTGTTCCATCATTGTTTTATTCTTATTCTCAAGATGGAGTTTTCCTCGGTGATATTCCCACTGTGCTTTTGTATAAGTTAACTCAAGATAGGAGCTTTTAAATTATTACGATGCAAGTTGCAATATAAGAAGAGGCGTATGGAAGTAAAAATTTTCAATTTAATATGCAAGAAAACAAAAAAAAAAGTGTCAGTCCTTGATTTTGTGTTTAAGTGTTAACAATTTTTTTATTTGATTTTCCTTGTAAGTCTACATACATGTATAGCTGGTAAAGGTTCACGAAAAAAAAATTATATTCTAAGTATAATAATTTGAAAAAAAAAGTTTGACTAAATAGATTTTAAATCTCTCTCTCTCTCTCTTTCTCTCCATATGAAGAATTTAATAACTTTTTTGCAATTAATAGATCATATAGTAAAACATATATTTAATATTTCGTTCATTCATCAAGATGGTCGCTATTGGAGCAACAGAATACATGTATCGGACTGTTACCATCAATAAATCAGGACATAGTGATTTAAAGAAAATAGGTGAACAATGGAAATGTAGCAACGGAATGATAGGGGATATTTTTGGTTTAATAAAAAGGTAAGAACCTCATATTTTTTGTATTTCAAAATGTTTAAGTTTTATATTCATAACATTTATTTTTAATAAGTTCTATTATCCTACAGTATTTCTATACTTATAAAGGCAAATCTAGGATTGGGCTAAGCTGTAATATACTGAAACATGTAATATATCTTGAAAAATCTTCAATACTCCTAAGGGTCTCCGAAAGAATCATCTTTGACAAATATACCTCTACCAAGATCAAAAATTCATATCTCAAAGGTCTAAAGCTCTCGTCCCATGTGGGTCTTGGGATATCATTTAATGATCATATGAACTATCGGCATCTCATAATCTTAAATAAATCATTATTAATTGTAGTTGTAAACCCGGAACCCAGATTGCAGAATTGTTATTTCATGTTTATAAAAAAGGACTTAAATGAATTCCAAAGGTGGATGTTTTATTCAAAACATTCATATATATATTGAAACATGTATGTATCAAGTCAACAGCTCTTTAGATTAAAAATAATAAATGAAAAATGTTAAATAAAATGTACACGTAATACATTGAATTATTTTTTTAACATTATAGGTCCTGCAGTGTTACGTTGTATATTGCAAAAACGGTAAGAAAAAATAAATCATGTAGGTGAAATGATCTTTCTGTTTATATATGCATTTATTTATCTATTTTTTATTTTTTAAATCAAGATAGTGGAAGTTGGCTTTGGAATTGCCATATACCTCTACTACTTCTTAATGATACACGTCTCCACAGCAGAATATTACTTAGGAAAATTTTACCGCCTTGGTTTTAACATGTTATACATCATGAATGGCACTGTTTACACTCTGATGGTAGTTATACCATTGTCCGTTATACTGCATCCATTGTTCTTTTGGCTGACCGTTCGTAAAAAGCAGCACAAATTACTGTATGTTGTACGTAGTTTTTATCTTTTTTATATGAGATTAAGGAAGAGATTAAATGCTGAATAAAAAAAAAACCTTATTGTAAATTTGATATCATGCAAAAATTACTCTTCAGCCGCGGAATTATCTCCACTGGACTTAAAAAAAGGAATGTGTTTTTTAAAAATTGTTTTTAAACAAATATACATGTAAATTTAAGTAGTGTAAGATATTAAAATCTACTTTAATTTTTTTCTATACAGTTTATGGCAAAGGGGTGTGTGTTTTTAATTGGAGATATTTTACTTATCTGTATGAGTTCCCTCATACTGGATTTCGTAAGTAACGTGTGTTTAAATATTGACTGTACATTCTATTAATGCATGTTTTTTTGTTTTTTTTTTTTTTATATTTTGACACAAAACAAGGTTCTGAGGTGGAATGGATGTAAAATAAGTACATTGTCTTTAAATGTCTTTTTCAAAATTGATTTTGTAATATTACTAGTATCTTTCTTTATGAATTACTTGAAAATATTAGCAAACGCAATTATACATTCATCAACTCTGTACAGTATTAGGATATCTGTGTTTATATTAAACGTTCACAATTTTAGATTTTTGTTGTACTCCATTTCGAGAACACCTGAAATTATTACATCAATGATGACATCATCAGTGACTTCATTGTAGGAAAATTTTCAGATATTTTGCAATATTGTAATTTCAGATCAATATGATTGTCTATGGTATTTTGGTATATTTGGTACCATGCTTGATATTCAGATTATGCCCATTAAGATGTGTGACATATATTAAGAAACAACCTGTAATTACAATAAAGGTTACAGAAGCGTATTGGTTTTCTTAAATTGGTAATTTAAGCATTAAAGTTGTAAATTCTAACTTAAATCTTGTAAATATTACTTTATTATGTAACAAATGCCATGAACAGTTAGCCTTTCTGAGGTATATCTAATGATTGTCCTGTAATGAATTAAAATATAACATTAACACAATATCTTATGACAACAATTGTAATTAACCTATATTTTTATTCTCAATTTCTGCAATTTGCAACACTATTCATGTTAAATTCATTATAATCATACCAGGTGAATGAGTGTGACTCTGCGATCTTTTCATACAACACCGCCGAAGAATTAACGTGGTTTGGGGTAAATTGATTAATTGTTATAAAATTTATTTACCTGTAAATTCAATCCATAGTAATTTTTTTTTAAATGTATCATTTAAACGTATGTTTACATTTCAAAGTGATGTATAATTTCGGTTCTTCCTTTAAAAATTTGCATTTTCATGTACCGCTTTTGTTTTTACTGCATACTGTATGATTTATCTTATTTTTCATTTTATTTACTGAAAGTTTTGTTCATCCTATGCTGGGAATGTCCGCAACATGGTTTACATTTGCTTGGGATTCTTAGGGTTTCATTTTGTTATGAATGTAAGTAATAGCAGAGAAACTATTATTTGTTTTATCCTTATAAGCATACAGTATATTTGATTTTTCTTTTGAAATATCAATCATCAATTTTAGTTTTAGTTTTTCGAAGTATCAACCTTTTTGACTGAATTTCAGATAGTTCAAGCTGCAATTATATACAAAATAAGGACAAGGCATGTTAAAGTAGGAAATACAAATGAAGAAAGGGTCATTGTTCAAACAAGGATAATACATGAAGGAGTAAAGAAGAAACAGAGAATAAATGTCAAACGTGACGTTCCATTGGAAGACAGAAGTTCAAGCAACAGACAGACAAATGTATCTCCATTTGAGACTCCTGCTAACGATGATGAAGGGATAGAAACACTGACACTTGATGAAACATAAAAGAATGAACTTATTGTTAACTTTTTTCATAGTTTTTTCCCTTGTATTTTTTGTTTTAATTTTGATTGTTTTCAACTTTCCTGCAGTGATTAAAATGTTCGATATTTTAAATAAAAGTTACTGCAAAAGAGAACTATTTGGACAAAGGGTGTGTGAGAGGACTTTTTAATATGACTTCTTATAGATAATTTAAGGTAAGAAGAATATTTTAAAACAGATGCCAGAACGGATTACCGTAAAGTTTTTCATTCTCCGAGCACGATAATTTTTTAAACCGAGGCAGGCTACTAACAGATTAGTTTATGTTACATTGATTTCAATAACCTCGTTTAAAGTCAGCATTTCGTAAATTCTATGGTCGTTATAGCAAATATAACCTATTTTTAGGTCGTACATTGGCTAACTTGTTTCATACCAATGGTCAGGTCTTTGTTTTATACTGAATTTGAATACGGAATATTCAGTCTACCTGATCAATACATAGGGCATTCGGAGGGTGTGACTGGTCAACAGGGAATGCTTACCCCTCCTAGGCACTGATCCTACCTACAGAATTTCCAGGGTCCGTGTTTTATGCCCTCTTCAAAGAAATGTATTGTTTAACGTTTTTTTTTTAGATCGACCACAGTTCGTTATGTTTACCTTTTTCATGCAGGTGTACTTTTAAAAAGTCTCAAACCAACATTATGGATTGACATTCATTATCTATCTAAGCAATATAAGAAAGTGATCATTTTTTCCCCACCTTTTTGTTTGTCTGTCTTCAGGATTTGTCAAAAACATAGGCTTCAATGATTATTTGATTTATTACAATCCTATCATGGATATTGAATACCTTCAGTTACTGTCAACCACTTAAAAGCCGAATGAGTGTTGTTCATATAATTGTTTATAACTCTATCAACAAAGAAGCGCTGAATTTGAACAAAAAGCTTTCTATCATTTGTTTTCCTTCCTCATTTACTTTACTTCATGCATTTTGAAAGTTCTGAACCACTTTGATATGTTTTGGGTTTTTAGACATCGATCACTGTTAGTTATCTTTACCTTTTCTTTTACAGAAATTCGAATTTGCACGAAAAGTAAATCGATCTGTTATTCATAATTGCAACTTAATTTGTTTGTTTCCCTTTGCCTTGATTTTTGAGATTAATTATACCCGCACTTTCTAAAGAAAGTTCGGGTATATTGTTGTTACTCATGTCTGTCCGTCCGTCCGTCCGTCTGTCACACTCTTCTTTCTCAAACTCCTCTTACATTTTACACAGTAGCCTAATCATCTTTTGGGAGATGGTTGGTGGTGTCACGTAGATGTGCAGTAAGGTTTCGGAATTTTCATTTTCACCCTGGGGGTCAAATGGGGGTCGAAAAATGACGTTTTTTATGCAAAAAGCCCCTGGTTCCCTGAACTCCTCTTACATTTTACACAGTAACCTAATCATCTTTTGGAAGATGGTTAGTGGTGTCACGTAGATGTGCAGTAAGGTTTCGGAATTTTCACTTTCACTCTGGGGGTCAAATGGGGGTCGAAAAATGACGTTTTTTATGCAAAAAGCCCCTGGTTCCCTGAACTCCTCTTACATTTTACACAGTAGCCTAATCATCTTTTGGGAGATGGTTAGTGGTGTCATGTAGATGTGCAGTAAGGTTTCGGAATTTTCACTTTCACTCTGGGGGTCAAATGGGGGTCGAAAAATGACGTTTTTTATGCAAAAAGCCCCTGGTTCCCTGAACTCCTCTTACATTTTACATAGTAGCCTAATCATCTTTTGGGAGATGGTTAGTGGTGTCATGTAGATGTGCAGTAAGGTTTCAGAATTTTTATTTTAGTCCTGGGGGTCAAATGAGGGTCAAATTTAAAAAAAAAAATATTTAACATGTTTAAACACTCTGGTTCCCAGAACTTTCCTTTTATTTTATGCATTAGCCTTAAATCATGATCATTTGGAAGATGATTGATTTTTTCCTGTGGATGTGTAAAATGGTTTTAAAATTTGCATTCCATGTGGATGGCAAATAGGGGCAGGAAAAAAAATGGCCCCTCCCTAACCCATGAGGTCATGATTTGTACAAACTTGAATCTACACTTCTTGAGAATGTTTCGATATTAATCATGCTCTTGTTGTTCTTGAAAAGAAGAATTTTGAAGATTTTTTCCTTTTATTCCTATATAAAACTTGATCCCTTATTGTGGCCTGACCCTATTCTCAGAGGTCATGATTTGAAAACTAGAAATATGTCCATAGGACATAAATGCCCCGACGGATGTATATTACTAATGCAACATGAAAATTTGTATCAGTGTATGAAGTTTGATGAGAATATCTTGAACAGTTTATTTAAAATTGAAACTAAAATCTAAAAAAAAGGATATAGATGATAAATTCTCACCAAATTACGTATAAGTGCATGCTTACATAAAAATATCTTAAATTGTTTATTTAAAACTAAGAAAAATACAAATTAAAGAGAAGGGAGGTCAAGGTCACAGGAAAGTGCAAAGTGAAAAATTTTTGATGCAGTTGAATAGTTCTCACTAATACATATCAGCATATTAGGTTTGATAAAAATATCTTGAATGATTTATTTAAAACTCAGAGCTTAACACTTATTTGAGAAAAGAGAGGTCAAGGTCAAAGGAAAGGTTGAGGTCAAAATGTTGATGCAGTTGAAATGCTTACATTAGTTACTATTAGCATATGCAGTTTGATAAAAATATCATAAATGGTTTATTCAAAATGTAGATAAACACTAATTTAAAAAAAGTGAGGTCAATGTCAAAGGAAAAGTCAAGGTCAAAAAAGTTGATGCAATTGATAGCTCTCAGCAGTATGTATCAGCGTATGAAGTTTGATTAATGTATCTTGAATTGTTTATTCAAAACTGATCTAGACACTAATTTAAGAAAAGTGAGGTCAAGGTCAAAGGGAAGGTCAAGGTCAAAAAGGTTGATGCAGTTGAAAAGCTTACATCAGTATGTATCAGCATATGAAGTTTGATTACAGTAACTTGAATGATTTCATTAAAACTAGGCTAAACACTAATTTAAAGAAAAGAGAAGTCAAGGTCAAAGGAAAAGTCAAAGTCAAAAATGTTGATGCAGTTGAATAGCTTACATCAGTGTGCAGCAACATATGAAGTTTGATTACACTATCTTTAACGTTATCTTTAAAACTGAGCTAAACACTAGTTTAAGAAAAGTGAGGTCAAGGTCAAAAAATGCTGATGCAGTTGCATAGCTCTTATCAATATCTATCAGCATATGAAGTTTGATAAAAATATCTTGGATAGTTTCTTTGAAACTTAGCTTTGAAATGAGCTAAAAGCAAAGCGCAACAGAAGGACATGACAAACACTATATGCCTCGGCCATATTCATGGCGGGGCATAAAAAACTTGAATCTACACTATATGAGGATGTTTTCATATCAAAATGACTAACAAACAAATTCAAAGAATTGTGGTTCCCTGCTTTCCGTGTCTTAGTGGATGGGATGCCAATTTTTATGGTATATTGTTTTAAATATGCATGCCCTATCATACGTCATTCAAAAGTAATCAACAAAGTTAAAATTTTTGAAAATTAGGTAAAAATCAAGGTCAAGGGGTAAAAAATCATAGCATGCTCGGAAACATCTTGTTACAGGTAATATACAGGTTGATGAATGTCCCCCTCAGAAATTTTTCACTCATATGGAGACACCAACAATTAAAAAAATGAAAACGTACAAGTCGGATTTGAGGTTAACATTCATTTTAGGAGTTTTCAACAATTAAGACTTGCAGAGATAACTCATCCCTTCCCCTTCCCAGACCCCTGTTTGTTCATGTCATGCAAACTAATACTCTGTTTTGACATTTAAAAAAAATGTAAATATATACAAATAGTTTAATGGTCCATCTCTTTGAATGATTTTCATTCCTAATTCTAGGAGGGTACATGGGTTGACCCAAATTCATGAATGAAATGTCAAGCAATCTTATCATTAATGCACTTTTATTTAATTTAATGTAGTCATATTGTGAACATTTCCAGTTCATTAAGAGAGTGGGGATGACCGCCAGGGGTTCATAACCTTAAATCATTAGATGTACATAACAAAATAACACAAGAGACAAAATTATGTATAGTCAAATGGAAAAGTTTTCTACTATTTTGGAGTCACATGATCTTTTGTCATTTCAGGGACAAGGAGCGGCTAGGGAGATTGGACCCCCCCCCCCTCTTGGAATTTGCAGAGTTATTTAAATAGGACTATATACTGATTTACAGAAGCAAATAAAAAATGACTTTGGACGCCCCCCCCTCCCCCCTTTAAAAACATAGACCCCACCATCATTGTTTTTATTATTATTTTTTTTTGTTTGTTTGTTTGTTTGTTTTTTTTTTTTTTTTTTGCTTCTCAAGAAATTCTGGGCTGGAAATTTTTTTGACTGAGGTGTGGAGCCACCCCCCTGGAAAAATTCCTGGATCTGTGCCTGTAACTGAATGTAATGTCAACTACGGGAGATAACTCTTCAGAATGTGAAATTCGTCTGTTGTGGCATTCGATGATCTTTGATCCTTTTTAAACTTTAACCTAACCATTTGCATTTCAGATTAAATTACCCCAATCTATACCTAAACTTGTACTTACCGACTGTCATAGGTACTGTCAACTTCATGAAATATAATCCAATTAAAACACATGCACACAATGAATTAATTCCTACTGATATAGGCCTATGTAACGATGTCTACACCATGTGCAATCCAAATGATAATGGTAAAACTAGTACTAATAGGGTGACGCAAGTCCAATGTGATGTAGAAATTTTCAAATGTACACATGTACATTACAAGGACAAATTTTAAATTATCATTACAAACGATGTTTTAACATAACTTTAATTGCTATCTATGCCTTTTTCCAAAAACAGGCAAATTGTGTGTGTGTGTGTGGGGGGGGGGGGGGTGACAAAATTGATTGTGTGTGGCTTTTTGAGCAGGTTTTTGCCTACCCAAATACTGAAAAAGTTTGCACGATTTGTTCAATCCTGAAAGTTGGCATCTAAGTTCATCAAAAACGCTTTGCACTAAAATAATATTATTTGTTGTTGAGAAAATAAATGTAAAAAGTTCCAATTATGGGCCAAAAATTTTTTACCCCCCTTTATCAAAACCTAATTATATAATTTACATCATTAATTAAATTTTGTTATTTCAGACTGGTAATGAATTAAGTACATGTATATGAAATGCGTATGAGAGGCTCATGGGTCACATGGTCACCTGCATGAGCATTTTATGCTCGATTTGACAAATACATGTTCTGTGTAAATTATAGAATTATTTTGGCTTTTTCCTTGGTTATCCCAGTATGAAGGGGTGTGCATTTAGAGGCAAACACCTTAGTGCGGGTATTACTGTCTTATGACAGCATCTAGTTTGAAATTGTAACCTCTCGAATAGTGAAAAAGTGTTTTATTTTTCCAAATGCATCCTTTCTTTTAAATACGTATCAAATAAGTTGTGCTAAAATCATCTCAAAAGATCCCTCAAACGAAAATAAATTCCACAGAATTCCAGTTATCTAGCATATAATGGAAGTTAAAACTATTCTTATACAGTAAAGTTACTACTTTGAACAATTCCGTAATTATAGAACGTAAACGAGCTTGTTACGAAGTCGTACATGTAAAGAGCTAAATCGCTGAAATATGTATCATTGTCATGTCTTTTTATGAGACAATTCAAATAGTGGTATGAATGTTTGAATATTTTTGAATATTTTCCAAAATGTGTCAAGGTACGTCATAAATATCCAAATTTTGACCTTCAAATATACCTCAGACATGTTTACAATCTCTTTAAAATTTATTTTTAAATACTTTACAATGTTAGTCCATGTTCAAGATAAAAGTTTAGGGTAAGAAAAAATACTTTCAAGCATACATTGCAGCATATGTTCATGTTTGTATACCTTGAGTTAGGTTGGAAGAAGAAAAGGGAGCCGTATACTACTGAGATCAATTATAGACATTCTTAAAAAACAACATGGTTACAATTTGTAAACCTGATTTCAAGCATCAATATACTGTTTGTTACATGCAAAATTATGGATTCAATTTTCTAGACGAGGTGTATGACCCATGTGGCCCATGTTTCTCTTCTAGTCAAACAGATATCTCTATAATCGTTGAAGACAAAAATGTTAATTTAATATAAAGTTATATACATCACAAAATAAAAAGGTTGTTATTTTGAAAGAATGCAGTATAATAGGGTTAATTACACCGACACTAAGAAATGCAGCAAGATATCCGTCAGATTAAAAGTGTAATCATCAGGCATTATTTACTCTGATAATGAGGACAAGCCTAAGAAAAAAATGCATATGAAACCAGAATTAAACATACATATAAGTATATCAAAATACGAATATTCGAAGGATCCGGTCAAATAGATGATCATCCTTGGAGACCACTATCACTCGGGAAAGAAGACCTTCAAAAGGTGAGTGCCTATTTAAATTCTTCACAATATCAGCATGGAATTATAGCTTTTTATTCTTATGTCTTAGAATCATGACCAGCACATAGATTTTTCCTTTTGCTCGTCAAGGATATATCTATTCAATCAATTATTTTGTCAATACATTGTTTCTTAAAATATTCATCGAAATATATGACAAAATTTCACTACCTAAGGCATTCTCAATCATATTTTCTCTTATGTTAGGATACCTACAAAAATAGGGTTTGCGAACAATGGATATGCCATTCAGAATTTGTAAGATTTTTAATGAAAAACGTATATTATTAAGCATTTTTACTGTCAGGATATGCTTCCTTTTCTTTTCAGAAGACTAACTGATATCTGAAGGATAAAGTTCTAGTAACTCGGAACCCCCCCCCCCCCCCAGTAAAAGAGATAAGGGAAGTACAATAGCCTTCATATTTTAATAAAAAGAAATGAAATAGCTAATCCTACTTTTGAGTAAATATTCATCTTTTACATCTAAGGAGGCTTTGATTTTTAAATTGATGTTAGACATTCTATCGCTAAATCAATGAAAAAAGTGAAGAGAACGAAAAGTGATCTATCTCATAAATCCAGTAAAGAAACGAATCATGAACAGGACAAAAACACGCCCCTGGAAACACCAGCTGAGGTGGGATCAGGTGGCTAGGAGGAGTAAGCATCCCCTGTTGACCAGCCCCGACCTCCCTGGGAGCCGTAGGTATTGCTCAGGAAGGACTACTTATTAATGTAGTCAGATTTATTATAAAAGTAATAATCTAACAAGTGGTATTAAACATGTCAACAAAATACGACCCAACACTAGATTGTGTTTACAACAAAGTCATTATAACGACCATATATTTTGCAAAAAACAACAGGTTTGTTGCAATCCCTGTAACATCACCTTATTTTTAGTGGCTTGCGCATACTTTATTAAGAGAACTTGTCAGTAATCATTGATAATTATCTTTAAAAAAGTGGAAAGTGCAAAAATCTTAAATATGAACGAAAAGAATCATGCTTTGAGTTTTTATGACAACGAACCATGTCCATATATAATTCATGTATTGTTGTATTTTTCTTTTTAACTGTATTTATATGATATCCAAACAATGTACAGTGGTAGGAAATTCAAGGAAGCACATAGTTTATTATATTTATCTTTCAAATATACATATATCCCTGCTTATTCTTAATATTTTGAAAAGTAGATCAAAAAGAGAATTAATAGTTTCTTTTCAGCCAGTATTTTTTCTGAGGCGCAACAGAGGTGACATTTATTCTTCATGCCGTTTATTAGACAGATGTTTATGCTGCCTATTAAATTTGAAGAAAACAATAATCGCATTCAAAATGTTCCATGGAGCAACATAAATTGGGAGAAGAGCAAATACAGAACTCTAAAATCACCATAGGTGCGATCAGCTACCATGGATGAATAAGCATCCCCTGTTGCCCCGACACATCCACCGTGTTCTCTTTTTCATATCGGACAAACGGGAGAATCATTGACAATTCAGTATTGAAAATTATGGCCTTCCAATTTGAATGAAAAAGTCAGTCAACATTCCACTTATATTTTGTGATTTCAAATTTTCTAAAGTTTCTTAAGAGTTTTCAAGTATTCATATCTGATTAACAACACTTCTCCAAAAAACCACCATTGATTAGAATAAGTAAAATGATTTATGTTGACCACTGTTTGTTATATTCACCTTTTCACTATAACCACTTCGCCAAGCGGTTGACCAAACTTGAAAAGTAGTAATAAAAAGGGAATGCAATGGTGTGGAAACTTTAATGAATTGCTAAGTATGCTTTGGATTTTTTTGTTTTGATTTGTTTATTCCGTTTGATTTGTTAGTGTTTGTTTTTCCTTTTTTGTTTTGCTTAATACCGATTCTTTTTTTTTCAATTTGAAGAAGGATGTGTAGGGTTATATAATTGGTGTATATGAAATTATAACCAACCTAGAAAAACGTACTGGTCCCATGGTTAAATCTAAGCTATAACCTGGTTTTAGAATATGTGTACCTTCTTGTGATAAAAAAACCTCCAAAGGAGCGAGTGAGTTTTTCAAGGTGATAAAAATCAGCTACATGTATGTAGGTTAAGTTTATTTTTTAAATATCAAACTCGAGGTTGGGTTTTACTGTCTGTAACAACACTTTCAGTATTTTAAGATAACATTTAACAAACTGTAGAAGAGTACAGTACGCCCGAAGTTGCATTACGTTTGAAGTCTTTACTTAAATCCTTTTCTTCTTCAAAAGATGGACACTGTTTAAGCAATCAACACGTTACAAGCCAGGAAACTACTTAAGATGAATGTATGTATACATGAATTGACATTTAACAGTAGTTCAAATTAATTACAGAAATCTTTGTTTACAAACAAGAAGTCTGTCGATTCCTTCATTTGTTGCGCCAATGTTTCTTGTTTATGTTTTAATTTTAATACTGATGTAAATATTGTAAATTCAGCTGAAATTGCAATTTTTATTATTTTTGACTTTTTAACCCATCATGTGAATGATTTTTTTTTCAACAGAAGGGTAGAAATATTAAATTGGATTTTCAATTATGCTACACTTTATTTGTATCTTTTTTCAGGAAATGCAATATTTTAAAAAGCCATGGACTTTATGTACAGATATATCGACCGTGATTGTGTTATGCAGCATATTAATCAGGGTAAGTGATTTTTTTTAAAAATCCATGACACAACATTTACGAAGAATTGCAAACACCTGAAACTATTTGCTGTCCATTTGTATTTTTTATAGTTTAGACATTGCAAATAATTTTACAGATCATTTTCAATGAAAAAACAAAGTTATCAGTTATATGAATCATGAGAAAATCTTGTATCGCCGTTTGAGTCACTAAATCCAAAAATTCTCGGGAGCTCCAATGATGTATCATTTTCTATTTGTATATTTCTCTGTGTGTTATTTATGACCCTTTTAAATAACATGGCAGTCAAGTGGCTTCTTAACGACTCCTGCATATAACGTCATATAATTGCCATTTAAGTTGATATATCAATAAATTTTCACATAATGGTACTCCAGATCACAGAGTTTTTATCTATGTAAATTTTGTAACTATATTTTCATACAATCTGGTAATATACAAAACATTGAAGGCAATGGCTATATCTAAAAGTAAAACAAAAATGTGACGAGCCGTGTTTTTTAAGCAATGCAGTACATTTGGGGTTGTCCCAGAAAAACGCGAACTTTTTAAATATTTCATAAGATACCCGAACAATATTATTCATTTTTTAAACATTGTTGGGGAATAAAATTTTCATTCTTTTGGGCTTAATATTATGAGGTTGTGATAGCATATGCATAGAGAAACGGAATTTAATGAGTGCATGTTAAATATAGATGTATATGTCAAACATGTCAACAAACGTCGTACAATGTAAGATAATGCAGCACATCAAATTATCAGTCAGTGCGATATTGAGTGGAGTACGACTCCGGTCCTGTCCATAAGGGAAAAGATATAAAAAAAAATTGAAAGACACAAACGGTTTTCATAAACTGGCTCATACCTGACAGATGTGATTCAAGGATGACTAGTCTAGTCCTCAGATGATAGAGACGCTTAGTAGACCCCCCCCCTTTTTTTTTTTAAAAAACAACAAACAGAAAAGTCATGAGCTGGACGTTAGAAATGGAAATCGTCGCTTGTTCATGGTCGAGGGGCAAGAAATTGTCTATTCAAAGAATTAATTTTCCGATCTTTCGATACCTATGTTCGAGATGGGTACTTTGCTTACCAACTGAAAATCAAAGATAATTCCTTGGTCAATAAATCTTAAAAATTCTAAGGAAAAGAAGCACGGTTCATTAAAAAATTCACAAACTACGTCTTGATGTTGTCGGTTTCGCGCTTTAGCTATATTGTAAGAGTCCTTTTATTAAGAGGAAATGTTATTTATACAGATCTTTCGTTGAAAGTTCTATGTAGCACTGAAAAATACCGATAATGATGCCTTCCGATTCTCAAATTTATAATACTGGTGAAACAACAGCACGAACAACAGAAAACAACAAAACAACCAAAAAATAAAAAAATCAAACTTCACTTTACCAAACCTTTTACTTTGAGAATGATTATACATACATTTGCAGTAATATTCGTATCAAGTTTACCGTTTTTACAGGTTTTGTCAATCTGGTACGTGGTTGGTGGCTTCATCTTAAAGTTCGACGAGCCCTTGCTCAGTGTGGATGGTATTGCTTTCCTTAACAACGTATTTTTGGGATCCCTGCCTCTTGGATCGTTCATCAACGGTCTTGTTCTGTCTCTGCTTCCATCTATCATCATACATACAGTTAATGCAGCTGTCACATTCTTTGGTATTTGTCGGAAGATGAAAGGCTGTTTGATTGCCGTGAGTTCGAAATGTTTGGGTCGTATACTCGTAAAAGAAATATATTGATATTTGGCTTTTGAACCACCTTTCTGAAATAGAATGAATTTGCATACATTATATTAAATCATTCCTTACTGAATTATCTTGGTACTCATTTTACTGCTGTAAACCTGTACCAACAAATTTATTAAATGTTTTGACACTATGAAAGCAATATTTTTGTTTAATAATTCATTGATTCCGATGGCTTCCGCCATTAGAATGTTGAACAGGTACGTAAAACTAGGGGTTGGTTTGGGTCAGGGATGAGCTTGACTCGCGCTTTTTAGTCCCCTACCGGTGAAACCGGAGGGGACTATAGGTTTCCTCTGAGTCTGTCCGTCCGTCTGTCTGTCCGTCTGTCTGTCTGTCTGTCCGTCTGTCTGTCTGTCTGTCTGTCTGTCCCTCTGTCTGTCTGTCAGTCTGTCCCACTTGGTTTTCCGCACTTTTTTCCTAAACGCTTGCAGATATTGAGCTGATTTTTGGTATGTGAGTGTATCTTGATGGGTTACAGATCAAGTTTGCATTTCGTTCCGCTTCATTGATTTTTGACGGAATTACGGCCTTTTCAATTTTTAGGGGTTTTCCGCAATTTTCTTCTAAACGCTTGTAGATATTGAGCTGTTCTTTGGTATGTGACTTTACCTTGATTAGTTATAGATCAAGTTTGCATTTCGTCCCGCTTCATTGAGTTTTGACGGAATTATGGCATTTTCAATTTTTACCGGGAACCAGATTACACTTGCCGGTAGGGGACTAGTATTGCTAATGCAATACTCTCAGAATGCTTGTTATTATGTACTTTCATGTAGATTCCTCTGTGGAACAATTTTCGAATAAAGATTATAAAATGATAAATGAGTTATCATGTTCAATAGAAAAGTGATTTTAAAATAATGAGAAGATATCCATGGTTTGTTCCAGAGTGCCACAATAAACATTCTTATGATAATATACCATTTCCTTACCATCGTATTGACATCCTGGCTAATTGATGAGGTGAGAGAACAAAAAAGTTTCCTTTCAAATTTTAATAGTTGGAATTAATTTTTTATTCTATTGTTGTGCTTTCCTAATTCATATTTTAGATGGAGTCTAGCATTTATCGACAGTTAAAGAGGACATTTGACATAAGATCGGACAAATATATACCAGAGGTGGGTATCTTTGAGGCTGAAGTTCATTTTTTAATTTATTTCAAGTCAAATGAACGTCATTAAATAATGTTCAAAAAATTTTAAGTTTATTTTGTTCAAATAGTAAAGTTTTGTACTTAAGAGAACTTCAATTTCTGATCATGATAGTTCGCTATTGCGATTAGAAATGTTTAAACGGTGCAATAAAGATAATTAGGGTGAGTTAACCATGCATCGGACACATACCTTGCTTCGGACAACTTTCATTGAACCTGAGTCTCTCCGTGGTTTTACTTGTTTCTGTCTTAAAGGTGAAGAATTAAACTTTTTATTGATGCCGATCTTTATTTTCATGTTGTGATAAAAATACCACAGGAATGGCCTTGAAATTACGTCATATTTTGCATCATCATAGGGAGTATCCAGAATTTTACGATTTTGCAATTTTTAGAATTGTCGTTCTTTTAAACAGACGTCAACGGAATGGGTCGGATCTTGGTAAAATTTGTCAATGATTGATAATATTACAGAAATTTTTCAAAAATTTTACTTCAATGTTTCTATAATATATTTTAGAGTTGTTTTTAACTAGTATGTTTATTTCACCGTACATCGGACAAAAATTAACCATGCATCGGACACTTTCCGATGCATGGGTAATCACTTTCATTTTCATGTAAAAACTCAAATGACAGCTGTTTTTTACGGAAATAGAAAATAGATATTCTAAATTTTCAGTGAAAATACAAATTATCGATATATGACGACTAGAAGTGGACTCAATTTATTTCTTTAAACTAGATGATTATAACCCACGAGACAAAGGCGCGAGTTGCCATATTACTAGCATTGTAAAGCCTTTCTAAGGCGATGTGATGCAACTAAAATCTCTTCATATTTGTGGATCGAAAAAGTCATTCAAATTTAATTACAAGGTTACTTTTCAAATAAAAGATAAAAATGTTTCGAAATCACTAATTTTAAAGCACCGAGATCAAGGTATGATATTTTTCTGGTTTAAATATCGTATGTCCGATGCATGGTGAATATTGTCCGATCCATGGTGAATTCTGACTTTTTTCGAAAAAATCGGTTTTTAATGATATTTTCTCAATAAATAGTGCACGATTGTGTCAAAAATTTATATTTTAACCACATACTACATGTTAAGTTCCATTTTGATAATATTCGGTCGGTAGCGATATCGCTAGAACTTGTTGAAGTGCAAGGGTGTCCGATGCATGGTGAATTCACCCTACTGATAAAGTTTAAGACATGAGAAAAATTTCGCAGTGATGTTGAATTTTTTTCTCATTAGCCCTAATTTTTTGTCAAAAAAATCATATTTTTCTCTACAACTTATTCTTTCTTAAAAGAAATATTCTTTAAATAAATAATTCTTTATAATTTTATCAAAAATATAATTACCAAATTACAATACGGACGATAACATTTTAATAACTGCTTAAAATTGTGTATTACATGCACCATACTAATTGTCAATCAAAACTCAATTTGATTATGGAATCGTAAATCCTATACAATACGCTAAAAACATTAATAATTACTAAGATACTTATTGTAATGATTTATTCTCAAAAATTCAAAATGTAAAGATCGAAATGAATCGTAGTAAGAGAATTGCATCTCTGCATAAAATTGATTAAAAATATAAATAGACTTACTGAAGAGCTTACAATTGCAGAAACATCGTTTCAGTAACAATAACAAGTAAGGAAATTTGTATGATTTACGTCCCTTGTGGCAACGAGCTTTGAAAAAATTACGCACTTTGAAAAAAAAAATTCCCAGTGCGATAAAATTGGGACAAAATCAACGCACTTTGGAAAAAAATTCAAAGTGCGTTAAATTTGGGACAAAATAAACGCACTTTGAAAATTTTTTTCAAAGTGCGTTATGAGAGTACATCAACAATTTTAACCATGGAGGCACTTAACGCACTTTGAAAAAATATGTTTAAAACTAAAATTTTGGACTGAGATTTTAGTAATAGACTGCATTATTTTGTTAGATTTTCTTCAGAAAAAAAACTGATGAATTAATTCATTCTCATCGAGAACGAGAACATAACAGGTAGAAGGTCCTTCAGCCAAACTCTTTATCTTTCCTTTACATAACTGGTATGATATTGATATACTTTCTCTCAAAAAAATATTTTATTTTGATGAAAAAAAGATGGAAAAATGAGATAAACATTCCTGAAAAAAAAATAACGCACCCTGTTATACTGTATTAAAGAAGAGAGACCATTTCGATGATCTAAGCAACTTACTATGTTTTGGCCAAAGAAGCTTTATAAAATCAAATACAATACAAAACAAAACTGTATAAAACGCATAAATAATTAATTTTTTATGCCTCTTAATACTAATCAAATAACCGTTAAAAGAGCCATTTTTTCATGCTTATCAAATAACTCTAAAAAGACCATCATATTATGAAGGAAAATTATTTTTTATGAGCATACAAACTTGGACTCCATTTTGTCGCATGTCTCGTATATGTAGCCTTTAAGGTTATATTTAAAAAAAACTTGAAAATTCTAAAAACAGTAAAAAGTATAAGGAAGTCCTTAGTGTATATTGAATTTTAGTTCTTTTAAAATTGGAAGTCCATAAATGTTCATTGCCATCATACCTACATGAGGCGTCGGAAAAGGGGGGGGGGGGGGCTGAGGGGGCTTAGCGCCCCAAAGTTTTTTTTTGCATAGACATAATATAGGCATTTGCTAGAATATTGACCAATTCGTGCACATTTTTTTCAAAGTGCGTTAATATGGTCAATATTACCGCACTTTGAAAAGAATTTTTTCAAGGTGCTTTAACTTTGTCCAAATTTAACGCACTTTGAAAAAATTTTTCAAAGTGCGTAATTTTTCAAAGTGCGTTGTCGTTGTAATAGTCCCTTCAGCACTCACTATAGACCAACTTATTTTAGACGTACCATATTTAGTGATCTCGTTAAAGTACACACTAATATATGATTAAAACAAATGCAAACAGAAGCTTGTCTCCAAATACGCTGAGTCATACTTCCGCTAATAAGTTGATGGAGAAGACTGCGATAAATTTTGAGTGCGCTGATTTATGTAAGTTTGCAGTATATTGGAACACCATCAGTTGGTGGTGAATGGTCTCAAATTAAGACCTAAATCAGCATATTTGGCGAGTTAGCAAAGAGAAATCTTTTTCGTGTCTGTATCTCCTGCGACATGGGATGTTCATTTAAACGTCCTGCAGTGAGATTCGAACCTGTCTCTTGAAGAAACTCTTTAACAATTGCATCAAGCGGGCGACACAGTTAAATGTTATTCTAAAATAAAATACTTGACAAGTAAATGAACGGACATCTATCGAAACGTTCATCGAAAATTTTTACCACCTCTTAGAGCTCTTAAAACTCAAATCGTACTAGTAGAGTTATCTTCCTAAAGAAATCACCAACGTTCACACTCAAAAATGTAAATTATTTAGCTAATATCTAGATATCTTGAATTTCTTCTCCATTCATGTATTCTCTACATATATTCATTGTAAACTTATTTACCTGTAGATATTGTCAGGTGTTCAGAATCCACACTATATGATAGAACTAATATGATTTTATTCTTGTCCTATGTTTTCCAGATGAACTGTTGTGGGTTTGACATTGACCGTACTCCCTGTGTCACAGTCCCTACCTCACTTCCGCCTTGCTTTGATTACATTAAGGAGAAATTAAAGGCATACGGAGGTTCCTTTATTGCTGTTCTTGTCGCTAATATTTTAGTTTCTGTAAGTGTAAGGAACTATGTTAATAGTGTTTTAGATTTGTTCTTTTGATATCCTTATGACTTTCAAAATTTTAGCAAGTTGACTTTAAATGATATGGAAAATATAAACCAGAACAACTAATCTTTAATTGGGAAAACGTGTTTTATAATAAAGGTGATTTGTTTTATGTTATGTTTTTGAAGAATACCAAATTTTTTTTTTAAATTCTTATAAACTGTCTAATTCAATATTTTGGAGTTTTGTTTTATTCAAAGGCAGTTATGGTAATAGGAACAGAGTATCTTTTTCGATATGAACAAGTGAAATCAAAACAAAGTCAGGACTCTAATCTCAGGAATATAATAGAGAAATCTGAACTGTACAATAGCAGAAATGGAATGTACGCTAAGATCAGCTCATTTCTGAAGGGAAGCTGGGAAAGGTATTTTTAACAATTAACAAGTGAGATTACCAAAAAAAATAATAAATAAATAAATAAATAAAAATCAAGAGCCAAATAGATAAAGTACATGTACTAATATAATCAATACAAATGATACATTAATTTTTTTAAATAAAATTAATCAAGTGTACAAAAGTGTAAGAATTTTTGTCCATAATGCAAGCAATTATTTTATTCAGTTCAATAATGTGTTTATTATCTTGCATGTGTATTTCATTTTCAGACTGGAATAGTTTTTTGTCTCCACTTTTCCAAACATAACTTAATATTGTTTTATGATTGCTCTTTCAGAAATATACTAGCTTCAAAATTTGGATACCTCAGCGTTATTGTAATAGTGAGTACTTTCCCTTCAGTTATTGATTCAATTATTCAAATTTCATACATCATTTGGTTACAATTGAAAAAAGGAATATATATCACATGATATTCTGACTTGATTTCAAGTATGATTTTTTTGTCTTTTTAGATGTTGGATGGAGGAATAATTCTGGCTATAATATTTGTTAGATATAACCTTTACGACCTGACAATGTCAGAAGAATTTAGCTCTATATATGCGTATGGAAAAGTTTATATCAACATGGGATACCTCAAAGATGCACTTCTAATTACATTTATATGTCTTCTCATTTGGTCGATCGTAGCAAAGGTGTTTTATTTCACTGGAATATATCTTAACAAGAAATGTTTGCTAGCTGCTGTAAGTACTTTTTACATCCTGGCTTTTAAATCTATTGAAAATATTACTGCTAAGATTTTAAAAGGATTTTTTTTATAGAGTAAAGAAATTAAAAAAAAATATCATTGAAATTTTGTAATGTAATTAAATCAATTTAGATACTCTTAATTTATTTTGGCGTGTCTTGTTCCGTCTTTCCTATATGTAAGTATAACTGTAAAAGTTCTTTTTTTCAGTTCATGTGTTCCGAAATTCTTGTGCTGGCAGTAGAGTGTATCATTTTTGCGCTTGCTTCGTATCTTCTGCGAGTTGTAAGTAGAATTCGGATTGAGATGAAGCTTTAAAATGTTTAATAATTGAATTGCTATTAATTATTTTCAATCTGTTATTTTGTTTTTTGAAAGCTGTATTGCTGTGATTGGAATCGAACTGGTCTAGATAGCTGTCCCTTTTCGTATGGATTCACCACACCTTTACCGGTAATGATGACTAACAGCAAATTTATAGGGCTACAATGAATGGTATACTCTGAATTGTCTTGTATGTATTTAGAAATTCATTACATAGACCTTATATTTTCTTTAACTTTATCAATTTTGCTGATACCAAGGAAAGTGTCCAACAACCCCCAGAATGTAAAGAATTGCTTAAAAAGATGCGAACACCTTCTTTGAGTATATTTTTTATAAAATTATTATGAATATTTCCTAATGCGATGTATATTCAATTTTGTTAAAAGCATTGCTGTTTGGTGAACTGATTATAATACAATATATTGAAGCAAAACAAAAGTTTATTCGCTATGACAGTTGGCCTCCTGATATTATAAATCGAAAAAATGCTGTTAATTTTTGTTTGTTTATATATATGTTCAACATATATTCATAACATGGCCGTAAAACCTAAACTGATTAAAATACAATATTTTGAAGCAAAACAAAATTTTATTAAAAGTTTAAAATACATAGGTAATAAAATACTTTTATTATTGACATTGCAATCACTTTTTCTGCAATTTTCATAGATATGTGACCGATCTTGGACAAACGCTGCAAAATTCACTTGGTTTTCAATTTGGATTCTTATCCTTCACATTTTTCTTAAGGTAACTGATGTTTAGATATAAATGTGAAGTATACTCTATGAAATATCTGTATGAGAAAATGTAGGGGTTTTTTTTTTTTTATATGTTTTAGATATTTTATATAGCAAGAGCAGACAATGTTTACAAACACACGATGACCAAAGCTGACATATTAGAAAGAAAAACTGTAGTTCAGAAAAGTGGATTCTTCTACAATGTTTATCTATCATCGAAAAGGTATATTAATTTTTTCAATATATATATATATATATATATATATATATATATATATATATATATATATATATATATATATATATATATATATATAGGGGGCATTTTCTCTCCGTTTTATTTTCGTCCTTTTCGCCCTCGAATTTAAATCGAGCTGAATTCAAAGTACAATTATTATTGCATTAAGACTCTGGGCAAATTTTAAACAGGGCAACGTATTTTGCGAGTGTGAAGAGGAGAAAATAAAACTGGGCCAAATAACCCTCTTTACAGTCTCTCTCTCTCTCTCTCTCTCTCTCTCTCTCTCTCTCTCTCTCTCTCTATATATATATATATATATATTTCTCTCTCTTTTCATATGCTCTGTTCTTTTCTTTATTTCTTCATAACCTCCCATTGTGTGGTGTCAAACTCTCGCATTGAGAAATCTGTTACATAGTAAGCACGTTGTTCAGGAGTAGGAAACACAGTTAAAAAGATACGTTTTAGATTTTGATAGCATTCTCTAAAAACGAAATAATAAGAAAAGTTGATTACCATTATTTTCAAACTTTTTGAAAAATTATTTTAATTTTCATCGTTCAAAATTGTACAAAACATATGTTCTCCAATGAAATATATGGAGATAACGAACAGTATTCAAGCTCAAAAGTCCATAAACATTACAAAATAGGTGCAGAGCAAACACGGACCTCCAAAACATCAGAGGTGGGATCAAGTGCCAAGGAGGAGTGAGCATCCCCTACCGACCGGTCACACCCGCCATGTACTCCTTGTTATGATCGGGAAATAACGGAAAATCCGTCGACAATTCAGTGTGTAAATAATGACCTAACAATTAGTATGAAAAACGTCAGTCAGCATTTGACTCAATGATAAATTGTATTTGCTGACAAGGTCATAGTATCGACCATAGAACTTACGAAATGATGACTTTAAACGAGACTGCTGATATTCTTGTTTCATCAACTTGTTTGTCAGTAATTTACCTCGTTGTAGAAACTGTACATACGTAGTACGGTTTGTTCCCGTTTTGCACACATTTGAATTTCAGGTATTGAAAAAATGTGTGCAAAACGGGAATTTGTCCAGGTAAGATGATTACTTAATTGCTATAGTCTATATCATAGTTGTGAATTTGAAGAAAGAGATTCTACGGAAAGAATAGAAAGAAAAATGTTAATTTTGCACTTTATATTTTGACTTAATTCTTGAAAAAATCATTTTAAAACATAAAAAAACCCCAAAACTATAATTAAATGCACATGATACTAACTAGACAGGTTAATTTAAGATTGAATTCATTTACTTATTCATTTTATCTTTATGAAGTAAAGAAACATGGTGAAATGCGATAGGGATATTTGTCTAAACTACCAACTTCATCTTCGGTTGGATAAGTAAAATTCTCATAATGTATTCCCTTAAATATTTAATATAATGCATTGGTAATTCACAGGTAATTCCAGGTAAATCCCAGACGAAGATCAGACTATAATTGCTATCAAAACATATTTCACCCCTATTGTTCTATACCTAATTATCAAATGTGTGCAAAACGGGAACACATCCGTAGTACATACGTAGGAAATAAAACACAGGTAATTAAATATATAATTTACATGAATACTTTTATGACTTATCGAAATGACTCAAACTTTATTATGTTTTCTTAATACATGTATTTATATTTCAAAATTTATTTGATCTTCATGGAATTAATAAAACATGCAAAAAAATTGTTTAAGAACATATTATTCTTCTTTAAACATTATTATCTGTCACAGAGTAAAATACTTCGAAAATACTTCAAATGATGACGCCATACTGTTATAAAATATGACAAGTGCAAATGAAAATGCCCAAGAAGTTGGAATAAACCGCATGTGAATACATACGAAAAACAGGTATTTTAAAATATAGTGAATGTTGTATGTGTTGCAGATGGAATTAAAGTGTTTTAATTAGATAAATTAGTGTTTATGCTATAAATCTCTAAGAATAAATTACAATTAGCCTCTCCTCTATCATTTTTGAATCAATGCAAATATAACTAGGAATCATGGAATGCAAATATAAATAGTAAACAACAACACTTAGTGAACATTGCATTATGAATAGCAATTGCTCTGCAGAGCAAAGTGGTATTTATAACGCCATGTTCACTGAATAATGTTGTTTATTTCTTAAATTTCCAACCTATTAAAAAAGAGAAATGAAGTACACGAAATACAAAAATTAAAATGTCCAATGTAATACCCATTAGCTCGCCGATTAATTATTATAATTTTATAAGCTCACCTGAGCTTGAAGATAAAGGGAATCCGTTGTCAATCTGTTTTCTGTCTATCTTCTGTCTGTTAACTTTCCACATTTGCAAATTTTTCTAAGAACTGTCTCTTCAATTTCAACCAAACTATAGCTTGACATCTAGTCTAGTTGATGGTTAGTTAAAGTTTAACTATACAATTCTGATAAACCTGTTTATTTACATATCAAAATATAGAAATCAGTCATCTAAAATCTAAAGTTTAGCGAGTAAGCAATTTGTCAGAGTGTTTTAATGGCATCTTTTTATCTTTGCTGGTTATAGACCAGTTAAAACATACAGAAGCGCACAGAAAAAGTACTTAGAATGTCTTAGGCTATTTGTTGCAGTATTGTACCGATGTTGTCATCAATGATTGCACAAGAGTTTGGTCGTAGTTACATGCAACTAGTAACATTATAAGAATCACATTCTTTTCATTAATTATTAATTTAAATGAATTCCTGTAGTCGTTTACATATCTAGTTGTCCTTTTTTTTCCCTCTTCCTTTGCAACAGAAGGGAAAAAAATGAAGATTACGAACAATGATCGATCTAAAAAAAAACCTATCTAGAAACAAAACTTATCTGTAAACAGGGCACAAAATATGGATCTTCAGAAATTCCACAGATAGAATCAGGTGTCTAGGAGGCGTAAGCATCCCCTGTTGTCCAGCCACACCCGACATCAGCCCTATGTATTGATCAGGAAGACAGAATATTCCGTAGTACATTTAATATAGAAACAAATACGACCCAGTGTTAGATTACGACCATAGCTCGTCCGCGTGGCACAGTGGTAAGAGCGTTTGCTTTAGGGTTGCGGCGTAAGGAGTTGATCCTTATGTCGCGGGTTCGAATCCACTGCGCGACGTAGATACCGGTTTTTCGGATGAGAAAGTATAAACCGAAAGTATAATCCCTCGGTGCTCAAAGGCCGTAAGTGCTTAGTTCAGGTCTAAATTTGCAGCCTCCAACGGCAAGTGGTGGCATCTCAATTTGAGTGAAAAATTCTTGAAGGGACGTTAAACAACCAAACAAACAGACGACTATAGAATATACGAAATGCTGAGTTGGTCAGTAACTGGTCTATAGTCAGTAAAACGTCCAAATATGAAACAGATATGGCAGACTCTGTGATGCCTTTTATATCAAATTCAAGGGGATATATTATTTTAAATCACTTAAGAAAACTTATCTCTCAACTAATAAAAATATGATTTCATTCCGGGGTACTGTTTATTTTTCGACTTTTTATTATGGTGCATGTATGGACTTTTTATAGCTGTTATGTGATGATACTGTCTTCGAGCACTTCTTAGCATCAGATTCTCTAATGTTTGTTAATGTCTGTAACGTCTAATGTCTTAAAAGTGTCTTCATATCATTGGCTTTGATAATTTAATAGAATATAATTAAAAAAAAAAAGTTTGATTTTTCATATATATGGGTACTATCATAACATGCCCCGTACATCAAGATTTCTACTGACGGATAGTAGTAATATTTACATGTATTAGGAAATATTCATAGGATGAGATTTGAATTGTTCAGATTCGATATTGGAGCTAGGGTGTGGCCACAGAAAGGGATTTAATATTAGTCGTTTTTGAAAAGGTAAATGTCACAGGGATTGGAAAAGTAAGATTCTTGTTGAGTCCGTAGTTTGTAAAGGATTAATGTTATAATTTGTACTTGAAAGAGATGTAATGAACGATCAGAGTGTGTTTCAGAACTCTTTCATCAGGTCATTTCCAACTCCTTCCTTTCCATAGTCATTTTTTAGAATTATTTAAGATGACAGGGGTTGGAAGAGTAAATTTCTTGTGCGGCCCAACTTTTTTCAGGAGAATTATTACCAGATCATACATGTACCTAAAGCAAAGGTAGCTTTTGAACAGAGCAAGTGTCAGACCGCGGACGATTTGAATATGGTCAATGAAAAAAAAAATAAATTACAGAAGAATATACATGTTCATTCTAATATTTTAGGCATCCCTTGACAGCAGCTGTAATTGGGGTATCAATCCTCATATGCGTAAGCATCGTATTTCACGTTTATTTTTATATTCATATAACAATTGTCTATTGCATCTTGAATAAAGCACATTTTGAATCTCATGTGCACAATAAATTGACAAGTATTCTTTTCTAATTTTAGATTATTAGCTGTGTTTTCTTCTCTGGACTTGTAGTCGTACGATATGGGAAGCCTTCGTACAGTCTCCTGACGGATAGTTTACATGCCATTCGTCTAGGATCGCTAGATATGTCAGCTAACAGAGACAATGCTATTCTCATAAGCGTTGTTTCACTTTCTGTTTTGTTTTGTCTTCAATGTGGAAAATTTATTTCCATTGGATTGATGAAACCAAAGGTTACTTTACTGGTAAGAGAGACACCTAAATAACTGAATAAAAGAGAAGGAACAGTTTTTGTTGAACCTCGTCATTTTCTCGTGTATGATTTTATTTCCTATTTGTAGATCCTCTGGTCAGAATTACCCCTATTTATTTTACATCTCTGCTCCGCTGCAATGACCATCATACTGTTAAAACTGGTATACCTATGAATGATTATACCTTTCGTGATAAAATTTTACCGAATAAGAATGTTTTTAGTTATCTAGCACGATTTTGAAAAAAAAAATGGTTTGCATATTTATATATGTGCATAAAATACATGTTTTTCCATCAAACTTTAAAAGATGAACGTATTTTTTAAACTAACATAAATTTAAAGAATTTAATATTCATTATTCAACCTTTATTTCATGGTTTATCGTTTAAAAATTTTAAAATAATCTTTTTTAGAGGAAGAACTTCATGTTTTATAATAAAGAATAGTAAGCATATTTACAGTACTTCAAAATGAGTATTTACATTACAGGTTCACTGCTGCTCTGACGACACTGATTGTTTATTTTCAGTCAATAGCATCAACTCTCTGATATCTTCTACAGAAGTAAGGCAACAAGAAAAAACTTATATAATTATTATTCTTTGAAAAAAAAAATAATGCACAGATTTCAGTTTTTATAATTTCAAAAAAAAAGTTCAAATTCAATATGATATACATATATTATAACGTATAACTTCTACGCACGAACGCGTTCACCATATTGCTTTTTCAATGTGCTGTTCTTTGTTTTCTATATCAATTTGATTAGTTTTGTGACTCACATATTCGGGAACATGCAGACTTGCAGTTTAGGTTGATGCTTGGATTCGGCATTCTAAATATCATATTACAGGTAAGTATTAAATTTAAAAAAAGGTCTCTGTTTTGTATTTAAAATTACAAATTACTTGAAATAGGATAACAAAACAAGGTACAATTACTATTATCACACACACACACCATCACACAAACTTCACCCCCATATATATATATATATATATATATATATATATATATATATATATATATATATATATATATATATATATATATATATATATTCATTTCAGTTTCTGTCGCTAGTCCTTGGTTATGTATATTTCAAACGATCAGCAGACGGTAAACTGGGTATTTTCAAAGGTGTCTCAGAACTTTTCAAGAGTATTTGGTGTGAACTCAGGAGGATAAGGTCTGCATATCCAAAATTTGGAATTCAAGTTTTGTTATGTTAAAAAAAATAATTTTGCTTGATTAAGAACTTGAATAATTAAAATGTATATTTTATTTATTTCATTTAGGATTTAATAATTGTATGCTTAGTGTATTGCAAATTTCTTCTCCAACAGAATGCTAAGAATGTTAAAGTTCTATATCCAAAGATTTACTAAAGTAGTTTGGCAAAAGATTGAAGGAAAATTGTAAGTCAGTCTCTCTTTTCCTCCTTCTCTTAAAAAGAATGATAGCTATTCAATATAATAAAACAAAATTTTGATTTTTTTTTTCAGACAAAATTACACAATTATACAGAGGATATTCTTAAGTTTACAGATATTGATTTTGGTATGTGTTGAGATAAATTGTTAAATCAAAGTTTTAAACTTTCTCATATACATTTAAATCTAAATGACATACTTGAAATGTTGATTTCCTTTACCACAGATTTTAAATTTCCTCTTTTGGATTGGACTTTTCCGAATGGCACTATATCCGGGATATCTGCCGACCAGTGGCCTTATGCGTAACACATCTAATGTTAAACTTTCCTTTGGCTTTGGGAATATTGGGACAACTGTATTTGGAATAATATATTCGTTAATAGCAGTTGTTCCTACAACTAGTTTTTATCAATTGCTGGGAGTGATAAGTTTGATAGCACATAAAAGAGATCTATTTAAGATGGTAAGTCATATACATGTATATAACTCAATTGTTCTTTAAACAACCTTCAAAGATACTGTTAGAGATCAATGTAACATGCAAAAAGCTGACTAAAACGGGTTTGTTGAAATGTACTTTTTGGGCAGTAACGGTTTGAAAATTATCGTACTCAGAGCATGTCCATGCGTATGGAAACAATTGGGAGACATAAACACCATATGCAGATGATGATGGAATATAACTACATAAATAAGGAAAGTTGACGATGGAAAAGCTGAATTCATCACTTGTCATACAGTTTACTTATTAGTAAGCCATTAACGTCAGTAGTAGTCGCTTTATTTAGTCGCTTTATTCTCTAGTCACTGGGATATATCGAAACATGAATGAACGTAACTATTGTTAATTGGTAAAACGTCATCGATATATCTAAATGAAGAGTTGAAGGCCACAGCAAAAGTTTTCTTCTTCTCGTATATGATTTTTTTTGAAAAATTCTGCTTCAAAGGAATGTAGATCCAGGTCAAATAATAACGGGGCGCAGTTCCCACGGAATTCCAATGTAAAAAGTAAAGATAACGAACAGTGATCGATCTTAAAAAATCGAAAAACAATACAAATATGTGAAGAGGGTATAAAACACGGATCCTTGGAAATTCCATAGGTTGGATCAGGTGCAAAGGAGGAGTACGCATCCCCGATTGACCGGTCACACTCGCCGTGAGCCCTATGCATTGATGAGGTAGACGGAAATATCCGTAGTAAATTTAGTACCAAAAAAGGCTAACAATAGTTTTGAAACAAGTCAGCCAAAATACGACCCAATGATAGGTTATATCTACTAAGAAGGTCATTTCTACGACCATAAAATTTATGAAATGCTGACTTTAAACGAGGCTGTTCAAATCCCTGTAAATCTTTAAATTGATAGTGCTCGCAAGCTCTTGAGTGGTGAATAAGTTGGGAGACATAAACACCATAAGCAGGTGATAATGGAATGTTACTACATAAATAAGGAAACTTGACGATGGAAAAGCTAAAGACATCTCGTTTGTCATACAATTTAGTTGTTAAATGGCCTTTCACAAGTGAGTTAAGTCTAATTATAGACGTTTCTAAAAAATAACCAATTAAAATGCATAAGGGCTATATTTATTATACAGGAAAGGTTAAAACTTATTTTCTAATGCAAACTTGGTACCCGTGCCAAGTGATAGCCGGTACACATTATGACGTCATATTATGACGTCATTGCCCTCTACTACACAAAGTTATAAAGAATAACAACAAAAAAGCTTCGACGCAAGGGATTACCCTATTTATTTTTACAGAGACAGGGTCTTATTAGAAGCAGAATATTCCAAAGATTTGTGATATTGCTGCACAAATGTCGGCAGATCAATTGTTTAGTTACTATTCTAAAGTTTTGAGTTGAAATGGGGTAAAAATTCACAGTCCAGTGTAGGTTTCCTCAAATTTTCATCAAACGAGAAAGTGCATGGGATTTGTGCAGCACTTTTATTAATCTTTAGAATATTCTTCGTAGAATTATGCATTATTTACTTAAAATTAAATAGGGTATGCACTTGCGTCAACGCTGTTTTTTGATGTGTTTCATTACTTTGAGTACAAAAGAATAATGACTTCATAATATAACGTCATAATGTGCACTAGCTATAACTTGCCTTGGGAACTAAGTATGTATAAGAAAATGAATTTAAGCTTTCTCTATATAATGAATATACCTCTTTTGCATTTTTATTAGCTCATTTGCATAGAAACACCTATACCTAGCCTTAACTCACTTGCGTTATCGTCTATGTTCAGTAAAATATCTAGATATGAAACAGATATGACAACTCTGTGGTGTCTTTTATTTCAAGTTCACTGTGATGTATCGAGTCGACATACAAATGAAAATAACTATTGTTAATTGATAAAACATCGTCAATATATCTGAATATCGAATCTGATATAAAATTAATGCAACTATTTTTTCCCGAATATTTGATTTATAACACTCTAAATAACACACACACACACACCCTCACACACACACACACACACATAGATATATATATATATATATATATATATATATATATATATATATATATATATATATATATATATATATATATATATATATATATATATATATATATAGTTTATTCATATAAAGAATTTCATACTTTTCAATTGCCAGTAAGATGAAATCATGTACAATTTGTACTTTTTGTGAAACTTCTAATGTCAGAAAGCAAAAACTCTAGAGTACTCTACCCTCTTCTCAACTATATGAATTTATATTACAGATGTTTATCATAAAATTCATACATTGCTTTGATCTAGAACTTCATGAAAAAAAATTAACATTGACAAACTTGTAGAAGGGGTTGGACTGGTTGTACATTTTGCTTTACCAAAAGTAGCGCGTCTGTTTCTTATTCCTTTTGTTTAAATGGATTTGTCTTGTTCACCTCAAGCTAGACCAGCTGTATGGTTCATTCAGACGGCTAGGAGAAAGATATTGTTTTGGAGAGCTAATTACACATTTTTGATTGTTACGTAATCCCAGAGGCATTACAAAATACCTTAATTAAAATTAAGGTTTATCTAAAATACAAATGAAAGTATGAAAATTTAAATGTGTAGTAATTGTACTTCAGACGGAATATTCTAAAGGATAAATTGTCGTTGAATATATTTAAAGAAAGTTTAATCAGTAGATAAAATTGTTTAAATCATTTTTTATTCAGTTTTATTATTTAAAAAAAGGGACAAAGTCTAAACAATTATTACTGTATCATTTTTCGTAATGAAATTTGGAGATAACGAACAGTAACCGAGCTCCAAAGTCCAATGAAACAATATAAATCGGTAGCAGAGCAAAAGCGGACCTCTAGAAGCATCAGGAATTGGATCAGATGCTATGGGGGAGTAAGCATCCTCTGTCGACCGATCACAACCGTCGAGTACTCTTTGTCATGATCGGGCAAACGGAAAGATTCGTAGACAATTCAGTGTATTATTGTGTAATGCCAGTATTACTCTTGATGTGAGAAAGTAATGCATTACATTACCATTACAATTTTAATGATTTCAATTTGTAATGCAAATTTTTTGGCATAATACATTACTAGCATTTCTTTGAATTCAAGCAATGAATTGCAATGCATTATCTTTACAATTACTATTACTTCAAGCCTGAACGTAAATGAGCACATGGCGTGTATTAAATACAACAAAGAATTTAACAACAATCCCAGTGTCAAGTAGACCCTGATTGATGCTCAAAGCCTATTTATGTACAGAATGTAGAACCAGTTTGAATATATTATTTATTTCAGTACTAATACATAAATTGTGGATTTCTGAAGAATACCGTTCGTTCTATTTTGGGCAACATTAAGAATAAGCATTTAATCACATGCAGTTATTCATTTATCAGAAAAAAAACCATTATGATCCAAAGTTAGTGTTACTGCCAATTGCAAAGGCTTTCTTTTAATTTAGTTTACAGTTTCTGTCGTTGGCCTTAGCATCGGAGATTTAATATACCTTGTTTTTTCTTCTGAAGTTCTTCATTTTGTAAGTATTACATATTATCATATTACAGTTACTCTTCCTCTTCTTTACATTGATTCAAGTGAAGCGATAAAACAAGATGATAAATAGAGAGAAAGCTAACTAGCTTGCTAGCTAGTTAGCTAGCTAGATAGCTAGATAGATAGATAGAATCTATTTATGTTGAATAAGTTTCTTTTTGGATGTTAAAGTTTACAGAATCATAACTTTTCAATCTCAATTTTGCCAATGGCTTCACAATCGCGTTCATTAAAGTCTTACATGATGCTTTCTTAAATATAAACATTCCGTTCTTTCATTATAGGGTTATTGTTATTGTAAGAATAGTTCTGCATGTGAAAGCTATAATATGACTGCAGTCGGACCGGTAAAAGAGGTAGCATGATGATTTTTAGAATGCTGACAACAATTTATATACTTTTTTTTAGATATTAAAGTAACAAATGGATATAATAATTCCTCCTTTTGTTTCTTATGTAGACCTGCAGATCGTTATTTCTTGAACCAGCGGGTGTGTTAGTGGCTTATCTGGTAGCCTCATTCATTATACATGTAAGTTATGAGTACATAGAAAAGTTATGTTCTTGAGATGTTCCACATGAGGGTTCATTTTATCCTTAAAAAAACAGAAACAACAAAATGCGTATGCTTGATGTTATTTGATTTACATCCCTTCCAGAATATTTTATTCATGTTAAAATATTACTCATTGCCACTGGAAGGCTGCAGATTCAAATCTGTATTCAAACGTATGGGCAATTACCAGAGAGGGATCTTTTTGATGCCAGCATTTCCAGATACATGGGATCCTGGTTTATATATACGATCTAATCCGAAGGACCGATACCCATGTCTGGATGTGGGATTCGAACCCGCGAAGTAAGGATTGGTTCCTTACTCGGCGAATCTAAAACGAAACCGCTCTTGCCACTTGGCTTAAATGTAGTTCAGACGTATTAAACAGAAACCGTGTTGACAAAAATATTTTGTTCAATAACTGCCAAACCTTCCCATCTTTTTACTTTAGGGTGTCATTTATGCTGCTTCATTTGAGACAAACATTGTACCATTTTAGTTTTAGATAAAACCTCTTGATGATGTTCACATATATACACAGTGGTATTTTTATAAGCAGTTTAACATGAGTATGAACAGCATTGTACTGAAGGGGATTAAAACTTTTAGTCAGTATCCGCTAAGAAACACCCCCCAATTTTTTTTTAAATTTTATCTGTAGTGAACAACAAAATGACATACATGTATAAGCCAAAGAACAAATAAGTTTGTTTGCTTTCAAACATTACATTTAGTAATCATTTAGAGTTTGAGTAGGACATGTAAGTAATCTGTTTTAACTGTTGATCTGGGTCAATTCAATTCAGGAAGCCTAGTCAATTAATCGAGGGCTTTAGTCGAGCGATACTCGAGTACTGTGATTTTATATGTGTGTTATTTATTTTCTTTCATATTTTTATTTAGAGTTTGAGTAGGGCATGTAAGTAATCTGTTTTAACTATTGATCTGGGTCAATTTAATTCAGGAAGCCTAGTCAATTAATCGGGGGCTTTAGTCGGGCGATACTCGAGACTGTGATTTTATGCGTGTGTTATTTATTTTCTTTCATATTTTTAGATTATAATTTTATTTCTATCAATTCAAATCTTAAGACGATTTTATGCAAGAGTGGGTATTGTTGTCGAGAAGAGAAAGCTCAAACATCAACGTTCACAGCAAAACTCAGTAGTTCATAAAAATAACAAGTCTGAAGCAGAAAGCCTCTCAAGAAACCCCTCTGAATTGAAAGAAGAAACGACGGAAGATGCTAACGATGAAAAGGCTTTAGTAATCGTGGATTCTTCAAAGGAAAATGCGCAAGACAAAGAGATAAATCATACTGACAAGACGCACACAATGGAGGAGGAGAATAGACATTTTGAAATTCTAAGAATGGACGACGAAATGACTGAAAGAAAGGAACAGTATTACAACATGACCGGGGACGTGCAGAATGTGGACACCGGCCACCGACAGCGTGAACATGCGGAACATCAAATAATGAACACTAATGAGAGAAATGACAGAGATGACCAAAATGAAACAATTGAGAAAAATGAAAAATCAGGAGAAGCAGGTGGAGAAACAGCCAGTATAAATGATACAGAAGGAGATGAAAAGAAGAAAAAGAAGGGAAGAAAAAATAAAGACAAGAAACGAAGAGAACAAAATGGGGAGGAACATGATATGGAGCAAACCAATGAACTGGATTCTGCTACACAAAGACAAGAGGATGAAGACAAAACTGATGAATTGAAAATTGAAGATATGTCGGATTCTGGTGCCGAAACTAGTTGGCAAGGTAATTTTGAAATTTTGCAATGTACATCTTGCTAATTAAAACGTTCAAAAATAAAAAATCTCTTTGGAAAATATCTTCAAAAGCATGTCAAACTGTGTGTCAAGTTAAAGTTAACAAAAAGTAACATGGTATATAAGTCTTACTATGCATAATTAACTGTATTTCACGAGTGTATTTTGAAGCCTTTTCTAAGAACATCTTAAATATTATAATAATTAGATGTACAGTCTTTTAAAATAATCGACATTCTCTGTTTGTCTTTTCATGAATTCTCGATGATTCGTTTTCCGTTTTATTATTAAACTTTTTCAGATTTCTGGATCTGCATATCTTCACTTTTCTTTTTAAAATATTTTTGCAAAGTAAAGTTGAGTAATCCCTTTTTGTTGATTTATATAACTCCTTGCTGTTAATAAAATATAGAAAACAAAACTAAGTGCTTCTATATCATCCTTTACCTAATAAAGTGTATTTCAAATGCTTAATTAATACACAGGAATAATTTTTCAAAGCTGTGTCTCTATGTAAAAAAGTATTTTAGATTATAATATAAATTATCATGAAAACCGTTTTACAAGGATATCTAGAGCTTTATTTAAAACATTATTTCATAGCGTAAATCGTTTATTATGAAAGGCGAGCCGATGAAATCATAGACATCGAATCACACAGAAAGGAAAGAAATAAGAAATAATATTTCTTTATGCTAGACAATTAGTACATTCATTTTTTACAGGGAGGTGATTAATTTTGTAAACCATTTTAAATGAAGCTGAGGCTGCAATTTCACTCTAAAAAACGCATATTTCAAATCTATTACATTATCCGTGTATCCTATTTAGCGCTTTTTGGGAAAAACAGCTTCTGCTAAATCAAGTGCACCGCTAAATGACATGCATATATGTAAATATGTAAACGAATAATGTACTAAATCAAAACTGTATATATATGAATGTATGTATCTGTGAATCTGTATGTATATAAATAATGCACATTAAATCAAATCTAGATAACTTACTAGTATTGAAAAATAAATTCCGCCGAATATTGTACATACTTCATATGTTAATTTAATTTAGTATTTTGTTTTGTAAATATATGAAAGGAAATATACGAAGAAACTTTTGACAATATAACCAGATCATTGTTTTAGCCTTTCTTCCTATAATTTATTTTTTTCATAATGAAAACTATACCTATATCGATATATATACACATGTATTCATACTTTCTTGTTCAAATGTCTTTTATTCTTTTTATGACTTTCTTTTACAGATTCCGGGAACACAACGATAGAGCAACAATAAGCCTACGAACTTCTTATCGCGTGTAACTCATTGCTTCTTTTGCACCTTATATTACAGTCTTGGGTATTCAACGATGAATCTTAAAATGATTTATAAGATTGCAATTTTCAACTTTATGTATTAATTATTATTTTTAACCGAATTCATGGTGTTCTTCTTGAAAAAAAAAAAACAAAGTTCATGTCATCGATCTGGTCATCGTAAGTAATCAAAACAAGAAGCATAGGGGTTACCATGCTAATCTGAGTCACTTCAAATCGTTATGCTTTTCTTTAAAATATTGTTTTTAAAAAAATCCCCTCTTTTTTTAATCACTTGTACCGCACATGGTCCCACCCTGTTCCAACGGGTCATGTCTTAGTCAAATATGAATCAATACCCAGGGGGTATTCATTATACAATATGACTAATATGGCATTGCTGTTCAGGAGAAGATTTTAAAAAAATAATTTCTATATCATGTATTAAATGAATTCGATTTTTGATACAATCTTAAAATAATGACATTCGAATTTAAATAATCATTATTATGAAGTTTTACCTTGCTTCTTTCTAACTATTTTGTTTCATTTGCCAATATATCGCCAATATATTCCCATGTCAAATCTGAATTCCTTATATGCCCCCATCCTTTCCTCCGGGGACCATTACTTGAAACGTGAATCTGCACTACCTGAGGATGCCTGCTTATCAATGACCTTATAATGACCTTTCTCTTCTTGAGACGATTTTAAAAGATTTTCCCTATATATTCCAAAGCAAAAGATCCCTAATGCTATCAAATCTTAACCCCTCAGGCTGTTTTTGAATTTCAGTAACTGAGTATCTTTGCATAGTTTTTACTTACATGAATATTCATGGCTTGCTGTTTTTGAGAAAAAAAGTAATTATGCATTGCTAATCATGGCTTTCCAGTTCTAGAGATCTGATTTTTTCCCTATACATCCAAACATAAAAATGAAACATGAAGATAAAGAAGAGTAATCAAGCTCAAAACTCTGCTGGAACAATACAGATTGGGAGAAGAACAAATACGGACTTTAAATACATCAGAAGTGGGATCAAGTGCAATGAAAAAGTAAGCATCCCCTGTCGACCACTCACACTCGCAATGTACTCCTTGTCATGATCAAGCAAACGGGAAAATCCGTAGAAAATAATGGCCTAACAATTTGTATGAAAAACATCAGTAACATTCTACTACACGATAGATTGTATTCCCTTACAAGGTCATTGTATTGACAATATTAAATATAATATAGAATATAAATATGAATAGAATTTGAGAAATGTTTACTTTAAACGAGACTGTTGATATCCACATATATCATCAACTTATTTGCCAATAGCTTGCCCCATCACAGAAATTGTTCATAAGTAAAACATTCTCTTGCGTATCGAATCAACTGAGAGACATAAACTCCATTTGCAGGTGGTTATGGTATATTGCTACATGAATAAGAGAGGTTGACACTAGAAAAGTAAATGCCATCAGGTTTATCTTACAATTGTGTTGTTAGGTCACCCTTAATGTCTTTATCGGTAAAATATCCTAATATAAAACAGACTCTGTGTTGTCTTTTATTTCGATTTCATAAACGCCACATGCATGTGATAATGGTATATTGCTACATGAATAAGGGAAGTTGACACTAGAAAAATTCGTGTTCACTTTTATAAAATTTTGTTGTTAGGTTATGGAAGGGAATTACCGCCAAAAGTCTATTTATCTTGCTTTTATTCTTATTCTGCCTACTTCTTTATTCTTTGTTATTATTGTAACTATATGTCACTTTATTGTTTTCATATTCGTCTTTATTACATTTTACTTTGAACTTTTTTCATTCTTCATTTTGTCCTTACTTCTATGTTGCTTTATTCTTGTAAATTCGTTCTTCTTTCTTTTAAATTGATACAGTTTCTTTAAAAGATAATTATGATAATTTCTATTACAAATGTAAATTCATTCACGCAAACCATGAAGCACATTCAACGAAGACGAATACAAGTAGTGTGAATTTAATGCGGCATTATAACGCTAGGAGGCAGGGTGTTCGCTGCGAGTGTTGGTAAAATTAGGTAAGCAAACCCGGGCCGGGGTTATTCGTGATTTTTCAATTTTCTGCCTTAATACTTTATCAATCGAACCCTTTCAAGTTATCTTAGATATAGGTTTATTTGTATACGCGTTAAATTGCCCCGAAATGCTCAATATCTTAGATTTTCTCGAAGATATTTGATTTCCAAGTTGGTAAAATGGGAAGGCAGTATCAAGCTGGCATTTTAAGTGTTTTTTTTTTTTTTTTTTTTTTTTTTTTTTTTTTTTAACTAAAAGCTAATAAATTTATAAATTATTCTGGTGTTAAACATTATATTTTAACTATTTCTAAGCATTTCTTCTTTCAAATGTGTTTTTGTTGCTTTAAATAACACGTTTAAAGAAAATCTGGGTCATTAAAACCGGACCAATGAGGAAAACTCCAAAATAATTGTGTATTTTCTGTCACCTGAAAAATATTACTCTATTCAAGTTTTTTGTTGGATGATTGAATTCCAGTTTTATTGATATAAAAAATATTAAATATTTTGATAATTACTAGTATACCCAAATTACCCTTATAAATTGAGTTGTTTTTCAGGACCCCTATATATTCTTCCACTGGACTGACATTTCTTTCTTTCAGAATCAGAATAATAACTGTTCATGCGCATTCGCCTGATTCTGGGGACCGGGGCTAGTCTGGTTTCGGTCAACCCATAATGCTCTGCAAAGTAGTGCGGAACGTCATAGGTAGGCGTGGCCGGCACCAGGCTAGACCGGGGCATACTAGAAACTTCCCCCGGTTTTTATGAAAATATGTTTTTTTTTTGTATAGAAATAGCACTTTTCAATAAAGAAGTAAATATCTCTAGTAAGCACACAGTGTTTGACATTAGAATAACTCAAAAAATTATTTTGTCGATGTCTCGTTTGGCAAAAAATGCGTAAAATGTCGGCTTGATATTGCCTACCCATCTTAGCAAATTGGAAATAAAAAATCGCCAAAAATAATCTAAAATATTGAGATTTTCAAAATATAAATACATGAATATAAATATTGGCAATTTTTATAGCGAATACAGATAAAACTTAGAGACGTAGCATTGATTTTGAAAGGGGCAGGCAAAGAAAAAAATAACTTACCTAAAAATCTTGACAAGCAAAAAACAAACATACAAACAAACAAACAAAAAAAGAGGAAAATTCTTCAAACTCCAAAATTTTATTGGTGGTGGGGTGGGGTGGGGTCCAACTTCTTTCAATACCAAATTTTACTCATACATCACTACGTACATTGCCCTTATTTGACTAAACTGCAACAAAAAGTGGGGGGGGGGGGGAATCAGACTTTCATTGAACATTTTCAGTAGTAAAAAGTTATGGCTAGAAAAAATGTTTGGTGGCCAGCCCCTCCCCCCCCCCCCCCCCACTGCTATCGGTGTCATATAGTAAGACTTCCCCCATAGTGAGTCCTCCCCCGGAAGTCTGGCTATATAGTGAGACTTCCTCTCGGGGGGGGGGGGGGAATGACTATATAGTGAGCCTTCCGCCCTAAACGACCATAGTGAGACTCCCCCTTCCGTGTTTGGTTTGGATTTTATTTACATCGACGATGTATATATTGTATATTTAGGTAATGATCTTATATATATATATATATATATATATATATATATATATATATATATATATATATATATATATATATATATATATATATATATATATATAAAGATGTATAGTTTCAAGTGAATCAATATAAAAGTGCGCATTAAAAATTTATCGTGCACAGCAGATTATTGTATTGTTCCGAGACGATTCTTATCAAAAGAAAAAAGACATAATTAGTTTAACAGTAAAGAGGTCATTACCCGTAGAAACGTGCAGTTTACCTATGTTTACCTGCATGGTTAAGATGTTTTAATTATAAAAAGCACTATTAAAATGTTTTAATTATTTATTCATAGATTTATTTATTCATTCATAGAGGATGGAGAACTTTTATCCAAATACTGAAAACGTTAGTATAAAAACATTGTTTTACAATAAAAAAAATAATCGGAAACTTAATTAAAGGGGGAAGCTTCGCTATGAAGGGGGAAGACTGACTATATAGTGAGACTTTCCCCCGGAAGACTGGATATATAGTGAGACTTCCCCTGGAGAAGTCTCACTATATAGCTAGTCTTCCGGGCGAAGTCTTACCATCTAGCCAGCCTTCAGGGGGAACGACACCAGGTACATGCCTGAACCTATAACATACATCATTTGAAAATTTGGGTTCGATTGATAAAGTATTTAGGCAGAAAATTGAAAAATCACGAATAACCCCGGCCCGGGTTTGCTTACCTAATTTTACCAACACTCGCAGCGAACACCCTGCCTCCTAGCGTTATAATGCCGCATTAAATTCAAACTACTTGCATTTGTCTTCGTTGAATGCGCTTCATGGTTTGCGTGAATGAATTTACATTTGTAATAGAAATTATCATAATTATTTATTAAAGAAACTGTTTCAATTTAAAAGAAAAAAGAACGTATTTACAAGAATAAAGCAACATAGAAGTAAGGACAAAATGAAGAATGAAAAAAGTTCAAAGTAAAATGTAATAAAGACGAATATGAAAACAATAAAGTGACATATAGTTACAATAATAACAAAGAATAAAGAAGTAGGCAGAATAAGAATAAAAGCAAGATAAATAGACTTTTGGCGGTAATTCCCTTCCATATTAGGTTGCCTTTAATGTCTATTTTCAGTAGAGTATCCAAATATGAAACAGATTTGTCACACTCTGTGTTGTCTTTTATTTTGAGTTCAAAGGGATACTAGTATATCAAATCAATGTAGGAATGAATATGAATGTTGTTGATTGATAAAACGTCGTCTCTATATTAACGAAAATGTCGAATGAATGCCACAGCAAGGGACATCTTTTCGTGTAGAGGTTTTAAAATAAAGTCTGCTCCATATGAATACAAAGTACGTCTGCTAATAACGGGGAGCAGATTGTGCCCATGGGAATTCCAACAGATTGTTAGAAGGGTTATCTCCAAAAACTACATACTATATATTATCAATCAGAAACTCAAGCATCTTTTAATTATCATCTCCAAAATACTTGTGTGTACAATCAGAGTGTTTTTAAAAATGTTTTTGCAAATGACCAATGACAAGGTTAGTTTATTTACGAGTTCCATTTTCATTCGTCATTCCCTAAAGAGCACATTTTTAAAACAAACGAGAATCTTTAAAAGAATCTTAGAATTAAGTTTCATTAGCTTTTGTCTGAACCAGGGTTTTTTAAACAAATCATTCAAACTCTCTAGTTCTCTCTTTTATTACCTACCATTATGCGGGGCATAACCCAACTTTTATTGGAACAATCTAAATTATTTTAATCAGAGAACACTTTACACTATCTTTGGTAAAAATTGGCCTTGATGTTCTTTTTAAAATTTGAAATATTTATAATAACATGAGAAGACGACAAAACTAATGACAACGAGAGAAAAAAAATCGATCAGAAAAGCTCATTTGAGCCTTGGATCGAGGAACTAAATTACACGCATCCAAATCGACAAATCAAATGAGTTATCAACTAAGAAAAACGAATCCAACCAAAACAAAGGTAAGAGAAAAACCAAAGTATTATGAAAACAAAACAAAAATTAAAAATGATAAATAAACAAAAACAAGAAGAATGAATGTTAAAATGCAACAATGTTAGGACTTTACGAACAAACAAAGAAACATAATTCAACATATTATAATCCAAAGTAGAGTTTGTTAGTATTAATTTGAGAGCAAAACACAATTTTTATGGATGAAATTAATTTTAAAAAATTATAGACATTTTTGTTGGTAAATGCCTTTAAGACAAGGCCGCGGTATTTCCAATATATTTTATCTCATCAGATAATAATAACCATGATGCCATCTTACTGCATGACTCGCACTGAGGGTTGCTCTATTTGATGTAATGCAGCAACCAAAACACAAAGCTGAATTTTAAAAGATCAATTATTATTAAATGACAGTTTTTTTTTAATTTTAGTACTAATGGTGATTCCTTTTAGTTTGAAAACTATTCAATAAGCTATCAAACTTGCAATGATTAAAATGCCACTGATTTGAAAATTATAAAAAAAAAATCAAACATTACTGTATAAAATATTTTCATCAAAGGTGGGGAAATGTAAAAATGCCTCAAAATACAGATGACATATGAAGCATAATGTTTTATTTCACTATAACAAAAGATAGTCGCCAATTTAAAAATAATTAAATAGTAAGCTCCATAAACACAAACTTTAAGCATTATTTAGTCATTCTAAAATAAAGGGAGAGGTGAGAGGGTTGTTTGAAGATCAAACTTTTCTCCAGAGTTTTAAAAAGCCAAAATGGCGCTGATATCAGTTCCAATTGCCTCTCTTATTTGTACTGAGGCTTTTTAAACACTTTAATGAAAAACAAAAGTGAGAAGTATGGGCACAATATTATTTATTAACATAAAAAGCCTCTATGACATAATTCATACATGTATTTACATTCCAACTATTCATTATTTAATCATAAAGCAAATATATCGAAACACTGTTGTGAATGAACCTCCTCTTTCCGAAATTGCAATCTTATCATTCATCTAAAAAAATTACTAAAAATGTAGGCCTCTCTGAGGTTATATCACTTACATGTGTCTCTTAATGTAGTTAATAAGCAATTTAATTCAGACTAACACAAGATGCACCCTAAGCAAGTTTCCATCATTGGTGATGCCACTTGTCCAGACTGGTCACTGTAAAACTTTTATATTCTTGGAGAAATAACTTTTTAAATGTTTTACTTTATCATTTCAAAACTCAAGAGCATACATAAGAATAATAGAACGAGACACATTATTGATTGATTGATTGTTGTTTAACGTCCCATTCCAGAATTTTTCACTCATATAAAGATGTCATCGTATGCCTGTGAAGGACTTCAAATTTAGACCTATACTCGGCATTCAGGGCCATTGAGCAGTGAGGGATCTCCCAACGTCTACCGTGACACGAGGCCTGGGTTTTTAAGGTTTAAGGTCTCATTCGAAAGACCCGTGATTTTCACTTCTAGTGCCGGGCGCTTGGCAAAGGAACAGTCACTATCTATGTTTACGTCTTAGGTTTGACGCGGCAAACGAGAATCGAACCCGGGCCACTCAATCACGAGGCGAGCGCCCTACCACAAGGCTACCGTGACCGGTGACAAGGTATTGATAAATAAGTTGATGAACAAGGATACAATCTCGACAAGTCAAGTCAACAATTTCCCCTAGGGAAATCCTACACCAGATTCAATTTTCCGGGGGGGGGGGGGTCCTACTTTATGTAATAGTTATAGAGGGCGATTTCCACTAGAACCAATTTCTTGCCAAAACAATAGCATGTCTGTACTTATGTATAAGGGGGAAGGGGGAGACACATTGTTACAAGTGTCCTTTCTATAATTTTCCCACAGCTACTCTCGTTGTAATCTTAATGAAACTTCAAAAAATTATAAATAAAAAGTCAACATTTAAAACAGCCCCAAGTCCAACTAAAAATGCTTAAATTAACATCTATTTATAGGGGATCTACCAACTCTATATAAAATACCTCGAAGTAAGCATTTTAATACATACATACACCCCCCTCCCAAACACACATACACCCTGTCCCTCACCATCGAAAACTTATAACTTCTCCTTAAGTTGTACACTACTATTTTAACTACAATGCAGTAGTGTCGTCTGATCGTCATTTTTTGAATTTTCGATTAGATAGTCTGTCAAATTGCGTAGGACGACAAACTGAAATTTAAAGAGCTTTTCATTCACGGGTGAAATATACAGGGGATATAAATTCGGGAAAACGTCAACGAGTGTAGCAAGGAACCAGTGACAGCGTCTCTTACAGTAATTTGTCAACAACAATCAAAAGTTGCTAGTGTTATTTATTTCTTATGTAAAGGATATAAGCCAAAAACTGTATGTTTCGTGAGAGAAAGAACTGATCGAGGCCCAAGATCAGTTCTTTCTCTTACAGAATATATAGTTTGAGGCTTATATCCTATTTAAAACATTTGGGTTAAGAATTGGGAGTATCAGGTAAACTTCTTTACATGTTAACAGTGATGATATATTTCCTATTACCAATTGCCTTCATAATGTACTCTTCCAGGTAAAGATGTTTTGAAACAATGAAAACTGTTATCGTATTAAGAATGGAATTTGTCAGGTAGCAAACATACAATAAGTTCATTATTTACAGAATGGAAGTCATAGGTAAGCTAGGGTTGCACAGCAATTTGTTGAATAGCCAATGTGCAGTGTTTTCAGATGCAAAATAAAAAAAGGATCTTTGTCTAAAGAATGGGCAGGTGGATTTTGGGGAAAACCAGTATTTATAAAAATATGCGATGCTTAAAAAATCAATTAATAGTTCGCGTTGTAAAAGCATACACGTTTTCCTCCGATGGAGAGTGTATGTCAGAAACAAAATTTAATGAAGCAGAATATGCACAAAATCAGTGGTATTTCGGTCTGGGAAAAAAGAAAAGTAAGAGTAAAAAACAATATTTGTCAAAATCCGACCAGAAAATGGATTTCTTTTTCAACAAAATACAGATAGACATCACCTTAAAAAGATTGGACAGTTTTTCCAAAAAAAAAAAAATGGACATTTACATGTAACTTATTGGATTGTTTGAGGAGTAAGCTCAATAATAGGCTTTAGAATGGAGAACACAAACAAAACATTAACGTCACTATCATATTTTAACCAATGGGAATCAAGATAACCATATGACTGACGGTAATTCTCAAGCATCTAGAATGTCACGCCCTACTGAAAGTCCGGGGATAGCAAAAATTTGTACCTATCTTGACTTATGTGTGTGTCTCCAAGTTTCTAAGGTTTAAAATACAAAATAGCTACATGCTTTTGCCATGGAACTAAGAATGGGTCAATTTCTGAATAAAAACAATCATATATCCTTTAAAAAATGGGTTGACATTCAAATACATGTAAGCTTTTAGCCTAAATATTGTGAATGTGATTTTAGCATTGATTAAATATGGGAAATCTTACTCTGAGAAAAAAAAAATAGAGGGAAATTTGGTTCTAGTATGAGATTTGAAACATACAATGTATGGAATTGAAAATTTTAAATTTCATTTTTCTCAGTAACTGTCCAATTAATTCTTTTGAATTATTAAAATCTTATTCTTTTCATCTTGTCTGACTGCTTTCTGAAAAAAAAATTGGTACAATGTAATCCGTTGGACAAATTTTTAACTGTTTTTTTTTCTCCAATTGTATTTAAACTACATGTGTATAGTATTGATGTTTAAGTGTCCCTCCAAGATTCTGGTGTTTAAATAAGCTGCCGTTGCCATGGAACTAAAAATGTTTCATTTCTTTCTTAAAAAATGCTTAAAAGAGTATTTGCTCTCTGCTTTCAAATCCAAAATTACACCTCTGAAGTCGAAGGGACATACAATGCTTCGTCTTGCAAAAGCAGTGTTTCATGTATTGTTATGATTTTGGTTTTGGCTCCCCCTTTTTTTCCCTTTGAAGAACTATTCGATTCAAATACTCACAAAATGGTATGTGGAACCTATAAATAACATAAATTGTAAAATTTGTTATAAAAAAAATCCATTGATAAAATACTGGGTCTTAAGTGGGCAAACAAATTATCAAATCACTAAAGATGGACTAATATACATTTTTAAAATTCCTGAAAATACGTACAGCTGCGCCGACAAAGGAATTATTAAAGCATCGAATCTTACGATTTTTTGAGTTACTAATTTTACAACTTCCTATGAGTTAAAATTTTGGGTTGAGAGTCAATGATTTGAACTATATATGGATTCAATTATGGTCAATCATATTGATCAGTTATGATCAATTATATATTTTAAGATTTCATGCTTAATTTGACAATTCTTCAGTCGAAACACTCATATTTCCATTAAAAATCAGTTGACTTTTATGTAAACTTTTAGAAAAAATATTATCGATATGATTTTAGCAGGGGAACTCCTACTCTGAGGAAGGAAGGAAGAAGGGGAAATTTGGCTTCAGTGAGATATTTCCCCTAGGAGGGAAATCGTACCCTTGAATACTAATTCCCGGGGTAAAGCTGGCTATGGGGGTAATTTTGCTCTAAAACACCGGTACTACAAATTTTGTCTATGTCTATGTACGTTTGAAACAGTGACGTCCTACTTAATGCCAATTCAATATGCATTAAACTATGGTATTATTGTAATTAAAAAAAAATTAAGGTTCTATATTTCTCTGTTCACTCATAAAAACATTTGCTTTAACACTAATGAGTTTCGAGAATTAATTTAACTCATGATTTGAAAATGCACATTGTTGACAAAAAGGCATCTTAATTTGACATTTTTATGAAGGAATTATAATTTTATCCCAGTTAGAATTATAACTCTGATTAGATGATCAATAAACCTTAAAATCTTTTACACCACAAAATGAATACTCTTGATCTCAAGGTGTTGTCAATCCTGACTGATTCAAAAACATTTTGACAAAGTCCAGTTTGTCACTAGAAGCATGAAGTTTAGGAAGTGAAGACCGTTGGTAAATCACAGAGATACTTCAAACAATTCAAACAAAAATAAATTATTGCCTAATATTTAGGTGATAGATCAAAGTCCATATTCGTGTAAAGAATACACTGTATTCCAGGCTGTTTTTTCAGTATAGTTAAGAGATAAGGTTAAAATCCATGGAGGATAAAAAGAGATAAAAAGAGAAAAACGAAATCAATGACTTTCCAACCGATTTCATGAATACCTTCGGTTGATTTCGTTTTTGTACATTTTATTCGAATTCTAGATTCAATGTCATTCATATGTTAGAAGGAAACCATGAAAAGATACCCGCAAGCGATGCAATGATGTACAAATCAATTTAATTTAAAATAATAAAAAGTCCATAAAGTCTTTGAATGTGATGAATTTGGTGATCTCTTTATAAGTAATGACATCTCTTTGCGTCGTGTATTTGATCATTTCTAAAGTTCTTATCAGTTTTACTGGATGTCTCACCAAAGAAAAATGCACCATGGATTTTCAGTTTATCTAATGTTATCTACGAAAGCCCAGAAAGCTCATTCGAAATCTAATTTTCGAAAAATATTCGAATTTCGAGATTAAAGATCTAAATTTACCAATCAAAAGGCTATTAGGTCATTTGATTGAATATTAATGCAAGAAAGAATGTTATATGTATTAAAACGAAACAAAGTTGAGAAAAGTATATATATATATATATATATATATATATATATATATATATATATATATATATATATATATATATATATATATATATATATATATATATATATATATATATATATATATATATATATATATATAAATGAGAATATTAGTCCACACACGTAATCGTATAACGAAAAATCACAACACACGGGAAAAAGTTTCATTTTCAATATTCAGGAGTTTGACAATATATTGCATAGTAACACATATACAAAATTAACAGTCGCCCGCGTGGCGCAGTGGTTAGAACGTTCGCTCTAGAGTCGTGGAATAAGGAGTTGATCCTTACGTCGCGGGTTCGAATCCCACTGTGGGACGTGAAGACCTGTCCTTCGGATGAGACCGTATAAACCGAGGTCCCGTGTTGCAGAAGGTGCTGGAAGAAAAAAGATCCCTCACTGCTCAATGGCCCTGAGTGCCAAGTATAGGTCAAAGTTTGCAGCTGTCCACCGGCAAGTGGTGGAGTCTCCATATGAGTAAGAAAAACTCGAGAGGGACGTTAAACAATAAACAAACAAACAAAATCAACATTCTTACTATTATACCAAAAAGCGCTAATATTTACTTTCGCTTTTGCAAAGGTCATTATGACGTCATAATATAACATACGTAATTTAATACGGGAAAATTAAAATTTTGACTTCAATTTTACTATCGTCAACTTGCCTTACTTATGTAGCTTATGTATATACCCTTATCACCTGCATATGGGGTTAATATCTCCAAGATGATTCGATTCCCAAGAATATCCTCTACGTACGAACAATTTTTAAATCGAGGGGAGCAATTGACGATCATGTTGATGAAATAAGGACATCAACAGTCTCGTTTAAACTCATCATTTTGCAAGTTCTATATACAGACAATTGCTTACAAACTTTTAATTATAAAACTCTACAGTGCCTAGATATCGAGTATCTGAAAAATAATCCTCTAACGTGTTCATGTTTGTCTTCACCCTACAACTATAGTCCTGCTGGACAAGTCATTACTGGTTACGTAAATATAATTAATAATGAGGACCTTAAATCACTTATTACAATGAAGCCAAAGTTAAGGGAACCCCGATCTTTCAACTAGCTTCATAATTTCATAAATATTATGCATTCATAAAAGATTACGCTAAACGATGGGCCAAACATGAAAAAGAAGACCTTGACACTTTGTCTGAATGGATTAAATGTATCAGATGGATGTTAAAATCGCGCATTAAGCGATTAAGGGCATATGAAAACCATCTATCCTTCTGTCTTTGAAAATGCAGAAGTGAAAAAAAAAACTAAAAAGGTTACACGATCAGTATGTACTGGCCCCGCTGACAAAGCAGGTAACAACATTGTCTTTGTAAGGTTCATTATTTGAATTGTAATTAAGAGGAACTAGGATTTAATTCTGCAAGTGGTAATCTAACTTACATCCATAGCTACCTTTCTAAGGAAAACATACTTCAAAACCATATTTCAGTTTTAATTTTTTTAATATTCCCATCAATCAAAATGAATTTTAATTACAATACCTATACTGGATTCTAAAACTCCATAAAAATCCTTACAAACAAAGATACACAGCGGGTTCAAGTAAATGTTCTAAGAAGTCTCTTTCTTTACTCCTCACTTAAATATTTACGGCAATGAAGGAGAAACTTTATGAGTACTGTACAATAGTATATCCGAGAAGTGGTGTAAATCAGATGTGGATACTTAAGAACTCCAAGGAACTTTAGAAAATTTTTAATCACAAAATTTTAACAAAGTCATTAACATCAAAACGTTCGACTTTTCACACTTTATACAACCATTCCCCACGATAAATTAAAGTCCAGTCTTTTGTCATATCATTGACAGCTGCTTTTTCAAAAAAAATGGAACTCGTAAATTTACTTATCTTGTCATTGGTCATTTGCAAAATTATTTGGTTAAAAAGATTCTGATTGTACACATAAGAACTTTGAAGATGGTATAAAAAAGATACTTGAGTTTCTGATTAACAATATCTATGTAGTTTTTGGAGATCAGGTCTTCCAACAATCTGTCGGAATTACCATGCGCTCCTTATTAGAAGACCTATTTTTGCATTCATATGAAGCAGAATTTATTCAAAAACTTCTAAATGAGACCCTTATCTCGACAGTTGGATATATCGACGACGTATTATCAATTAACAATAGTTACTTCCATTCATATGTCGACTTGATACATCTGATTGAGCTTGAAATAAAAAAAAGATATCACAGAGCTTTAAGATAAACGTGTTAACTTTAGTTTTTCAATCGTCAACTTCCCTTACTTATGTAGCAATATACCCTTATCACCCGTATAAGTGATTTTGTCTCCCAGTTGATTCGATACGCAAGAGCATGCTCTACGTTTGAACAATTTTTTAAACGAGGCAAGCTATTGACAAACAAGTTGATGAAACAAGGATATCAACAGTCACTGTTTCGCAAGCTTTATGGTCGATACAATGACCTTGTAAGCAAATACAACCTGTCCTTAAGTCAAATGCCGACTGACTTTTTCCCTACTAATTGTTAGACCATTATTTACTTACGGAATTGTCGACGGATTATCCCGATCATGATAAGGAGCACACGGCGAGTGTGACCGGTCGCAGGGGATACTCACTCCTTCATGACACCTGATCCCACTTCTTATGTTTTTGGAGGTTCGTGCTTGCTCTGCTCCCGATTTGTATTGTTTAAATAGATTTCGAGCTGGAATATTGTTTGTTATCTCCATATTTTATGGTCAATACAATTACCTTGTCAACAAAATACAATCTATCATTAAATTGAATTCTGACTGACGTTTTTCATACTAATTGTTAGGTCATTATTTAAACACTGAATTGTCTGAGGATTTTTTTTCCGTTAACCCGATCATGACAATGAGCATACGGCGGTTGTGACCGGACGCACAAGGTTAGTGATTTGATATTTTCGAATCAAATCACTGATCCTGTGCTTTTCAGATGTTGGTCTCGCAACTATGGATCTAGTTTAAGATCAGTTGGACTTTCAACACTTATATATGTTGATCCAGAAATTTTGCATCTATCGTTTACTGGCCACTATATATATATATATATATATATATATATATATATATATATATATATATATATATATATATATATATATTCTTGAAATAATTTTTTCATGACATTAAAGAAGTTACCATAAGAAATACAGCATGTTTTGCCTAATAAACCCAAACATTTTAATTATTTCGCTTTGATATATTTTACACTCTTTCTTGCATTTTTACTTAATAAAATGACCTGTTAGTTATAAAAATATTCAACGATATCTTGATGGTCAAAACTCAAAAGGGGAGTAATCGAATCTTAAACCGCATTTAGATTGGTTAATTAGATCTTGAATCTCGAAATTCGACACTCGAATTTTGAATGAGCCCTCTGGACTCTCGTAGTTATCAGGTAAATTCGACAGCATAAACTACAATTGTGTATATCAACCGTTCTGCAGCACACTTTCGTTTATATTAAGATTACATGACTGCAATAGAGTTATTGATTTTTCTTTAAGGACTCACTTTTCAAAACTAGGGTAATAGAACAGGAAGAAACTAAATCCGTCCAAAAAACACAGAACATTCTTTACTGAGTTGTAAGTACCATGAAATTTTTCTATTCAATAGTATTTATTTTTTCTTTATTATCAAACGAGCATTAAAATTGATTTCTCCTATTATTTGATGTTACAAAGAGTACATCATAGAACTAATATTTCTATCAACAATTACAGCGCGGCTTTTATTTAATGTCGAAATAGACTTCAAATTTCTTTCTGCGTGATAGTATATTTTACTAATTATTATTTTATTACAGTTCGAAGCTAGGGACATTGTTTTCGTAAAAGTTCATCTAGTTGGAGGATGGTTGGGAGGGGGGGGGTGTTCTTGTTCTTATTTAGAGATATCTTGTTTGGTGATTACATTTTTTAATGTGTTTCCTTTTTTTTTTAAGACAACAATGCTGTTCATAAGAACTCCCAGAACTCTTTGTACTCGTATTGCCATTGTCATCATTTCATGCAGTCTAATTATACGGGTAAGTATTGGTTTCAAAAATAAAATGAAAAAACACGAATTTGATCACAAAATGATTTACTTTTTTCTGTAATGCTATCATTTTTCTAGATATAGCTGATAACTTTCTTGTCAGGCTAAATGGGTTACATATTTTAAAAAGTGAATTCATAAATCTTGAACATATTTAAAATTTTGGATTTTCGTCAACACTTATAGTTGTAATCAGTAAATATTGTATATTTTTACACCTAAACACTGCTTATTTTCATTTGTTTCCTTTTGATTTTGATTTATTTTTGTTTTTCGGAACTGTAGGTGTTATCTATTGGTTATGTTGTCGGAGGTTTTGTTTTGAAATATCACGAAAAACTCTTTAGTACCACCAGCATTGATGTGCTTAATAAAGTATCTGTAGGATCCCTGCCTGTTGGATCATTCCTCAACGCCCTGTTCCTGTCTTTGATTCCGACCATTATCGTGCACACAGTTAATGCTGCTGTTACATTCTTTGGAATTTGTAAACAAAGTAAAAGATGTTTAATTGCAGTAAGTGTATCATTCAAAAAAGAATGAATTTGTTAAAAGAGTGCACTGAAATGCAGACGTCTGTTTTTTGAAGTCATGCATACCAATGTACTTGTTATCAGTGACAGAGAATCTCTCTCTATCTCTCTCTCTCTCTCTCTCTCTCTCGTGAAAACAGAGAGAAGTATATGCCCAGATGCATCTATCTGATTTTTTTCTTATACTTTTCTTATAATTTTGTTCAATTACATCATATCATTGATCCGATTATTTCTCTTTAAAAAAAAGTGAGGTATAAGAATAACTGCTCTCTCAATATGTGCGACGCATTTGCACATGTGAGAGAAATGCACGTCAGTATTTGTAATTAAAGAAGCTAAAGATTTAAGAAAATATTAACATTCAAATGTAAATTTTATTTTATAGAGTGTCGTCACAAACGTTATTATGGTGATTTTTAACATAATTACCATAGCTCTACAATCCTGGTTACTTGATGAGGTATATTTTACTCTTTTTTATGCTTGTAGCTCTGACCAATTCAAATTATCATAAGACCTTTTCTTTATGTCAACTGAAATGTTAGCAAATTTTTCTTTCTAAAAAACTGGTGGATCCATAATAATGATCTCATTATAATTATATCATTTAAAAATCCATTTTATTTAAACATTATTTTATAGCTTTATTCCAGAATCCTTGCGTCGCTACGACAGAGGTTTTTCGAAGATAGCTACATGTTTCGCTTAGCTGTAAGTTTCGAAATACAAATAATTATAAATGCATGATTTGTGATAACGTATTAATCTGGAAGTATATTAGTTTATTTCGTTTTCCTCAAATGAGTCATGGAAATCAGCATGTAATGATAGTAAACGTTAAAAAATATTTTTGACATATAAAATTATGCTCGTACCGTAAGTTATATTTTTCGGCTTTAAAAGCAGCCTTTTTTGTTGAGTCAAAAACATTAAAAGAGCTGAAAATGGCTCTAGAAAGGAAAGTTCATGGAATATATCAGTTTGTTTACAACTTCAATTTTTTCACTTTTTAGTAAATCTATGCTGGTTAAAAGTAATAATATGAAACATTGATTAAGTATGATCCAAGTATATACTGTAGACCTATCATATATCAATAACTTGTGTTACTCCTATAAAAAAAAATATGAAAACATTTACTTTAAGGCATATATTAGGATTTGAAGCTTTATATATTTTCTTGTTTTTTTTCCAGATGAACTGTTGTGAATTTGACACGCCTTCTACCATTTGCTCGTACGATTGCAATTCTTATATTGCAGACACTATAAACACGTTTGGCAGCTCTTACATTGCTGTCCTTGTCATTAACGTTATTGTGTCTGTAAGTTTTATTTACAATGATTGCGTTTAATTTTAATTCTTAAGTATTTTATAGTAAAATAGATTTTGAATTCATGTAAGAAAAAAATCAGACTCTGTATGTGTCTCTGTTTTGCTAATTGACATTTATTCCATGAAAAATGGAGTTTAAGGTATCTGCATTTTGAAAAAGTCTTTATTTTTTCAATTCTGGATTGTCTGTGCGATCGCTCGTCTATTCTTTGATATAACCTCTGTAAAGGAAAAATCAGATGCTTTCTTCTTCATATGGTTCTTTGTCTTTACAATAAAAATATCTCGTTCTTGTCAATCTTTATTTCTTCTTCAATAAACATTTAAAAAAAAAATTATTTATTTATTTGATAGGTTATCATGATCATTGGAACAGAATATCTACACAGATTTATAATCGCCAGATCACATGGGATGAATGATCGCCGCCAAGGGAATGTTATTGAAAAAGGGGAAATGCACAAAATAAGAAATGGACTTTGTGCTAATCTTTGCTCGCTGTTGAAAGCTCACTGGACGGGGTGTGTAAATACAGTTACATTAAAGGTGCAATCGCTAGAATAGATCTGGTGCCTTTATACACTTAGAACATGCTAATAAAGGGGTGTAATTAACAAAATAATAGTTCAACTGATAATGTATCCTGTATTCTTTTTCAGGAGTACTAGTAAACTAACATCTTGTTTTGGATATCTAACTTTCTTATCAATGGTTTGTATTATTCATATAGATTTGTATTTCAAATATTCCTAATTTTGATTTTTGTAATTAGATCAAATTGCCTCAACATTAAAATGATCTTTTTTGAATTCTCAGACATTGGAGGGGGGAATGATCCTGGCCATAATATTCATCAGATACAACTATTACGACTTAACAATGACAGCAGAACTCTATAGAGTAACCAGGGAATACCACATTAACATGGGCTATCTTAAAGATGCTCTTCTGATAACGGCCATTTGCCTCCTTGTCTGGTCAATCATTGCCAAAACTTTGTGTCTTATTGGAATGTATTTCAAGAAGAAATTCTTATTTGCAATAGTACGCATTCTAGATACTTACTGTGCATCATTTAATATGATTATAAATGTGTCTGATTTATATATGCATTCTACCAAACGATATTTACAGTTTTTTTAATGAATGTATTTCTCTAACTTTATCTTACCTGCAATGATGTACCCCTCTCCCATACTTTAAATCGAACATCTTACTGGAGATGGCAACAATTCCACATGATCTCCATAATGATGACAGGGGGCGTTTTTTATGCTAAACATGTGCTGAGGGGGTAGGCATATACATGAGGCATATAAACGCATATCTGTGGGGAAAGTTTCTTAGGAGCTAATTAATTGCATTTCATATATCCATAGCTCAAAACTGTGTCACCATATAGCATGTAATTGATAAATTAGAAGGCACGTGTACTGAAAATGCAGTTTGGGTCCCCATCTGCACCTATACAGTCCATTCCAGTGACAAGCGAGGAGGATAAAACACCCAGGAATTAGTAGATCAATGTATGCTTTGATGAAAATTCACTAATTGATCCGGGCCCATTCACCTTCCCTCTGACAGAGATACAGATTTTTTCTAAGCCATACTGCTTTTCAGCTGAATTTCCTCGATAAATGACAGCATTCTTAATTTGGCATTTACAGCTCTGCATATGCTTAGCATCATAGCAACACCCATATGTACATCATTTTTCTCAACAAGCACTCTGTTACACTTCAAATATATCCCATAATTATTCTTTTTACATAAAGTATCACATCAAACAGGGTATTGCTCAGTTACATTTTTAAGAAATTTGACTGAAGCAAATGGGGCATAACTTTTATTTTATTTTGGGCGACTTTAGGCAAAATAAATCGCTTTTGCATTCGAATTCCTTCAAATCCTATGAAATTTTTATTCATTATCAATGACGTAGCCTTTTATTCGTTAACACAAGGTAAAACACAATTGCGAGTTTACCAGCCGTTTTCTTCAACAGCCATGACAATCCTCGCGTGATGTACTGCGACTTGTGCTTGGAATTTAGAAAGGCTTGATTGAGTAAATGTCCGTGTAGATAAATGTCTGTGTTGCATACATCGATAAATTAAAGCATTTTATATTTATTTATATATTTATGCTTAAACTAAAACAATTCTTAAATAGATATATATTCCCGCCTATAAGATCCCGAATTCCTATTGGTTGACCCAAAAGAAAATCGACCAGTGTTAGCAGATATGGCGGACAAATGCAAGTTGTGATGTTGACATTCACGAAAAATAACCGATATATGGACTATTCATAAAATTTTGGATCAATTATGTCTTGCATGCATATGGTTTCATTTTTTAGTTAAGGTAAATGTCAATGAAATAATCACTTCCGCTCTAGCACCATTACTGATATCCTTTGTTGTTGCAGCAGTCCTTACCCCTTCCCCAAAAATGGAAATGGCTACATCATTGCAGCTCACTTTATCTTTACAATAATAGGGGTTATTTGTTGCAGAATATGATTACAGACCTAATTTTACTGACAGCTGAGTGTGTCCTTTTAATTTTTGCATCATATCTTCTTCGAGCTGTACGTATATCCTTATCATTACTGCTTTAATTGTTTTTTTAAAATCCCTGTAAGATAACTTTTATAACTGATTACTTTTCAATACTCTGCTAGTTTTGTTTCAGTTATATTGCTGTTTCTGGAATAATATTGATACCTGTCAGTTTTCCTATGGAGACACCACGCCCATTCCAGTAAGATTAAAATAGTATTTACATATATTAATTTCATAAACGGAAAAAGACAAATTTACTATAAAATTTGAATGAAAGAATAGCAAAATATTGCAATAAATAGAAAAGGCAAGTCTAGAGTTTAAATACTGGTAACATATCGATACCCATCCTTTATGCAATGACATTGGGTTTTGGGGGAAGGAGTTACTAAAATATGTTTTTCAGAGAGTCGGAAGGATTATTTTCTTCAAGCCAAAAATTGTAATGAAAACGATTTCCATATTTGATTGACAGATGTGCATTTCTAGCTGGAACAATACTGCACGGTTTATCTGGTGTTTCACTGGAATACTTATCTTTCATATTCTTTTAAAGGTAAGTTTATTAATTATAAGATTATTTATTAGCATTTCAGTAGATATTATCAATTGCATTCACTGTTTTCTTTCTAATTTTCAGATCTTTACAGTTGGAATGGCGGATCGTGTTTACAAGCATTCCATGTCTACAATTGCAATGAAAGAAGGTGATGTACCAAAAGAGATTTCTGGCTTTTTCTTAACAGTATTTGCCTCAGTGAAAAGGTAAGAAAACACCCTAACGAAATGCTTTCTCTGCTTTTTAAAATAAATCCATAAAACTATAATCACTTTAAGTCGTCCTTTTTCTGTCATCTTCCTTTTCTACCCTGGATTGTTGAAAAAATGAAAATAATATGTTTACTGAATATTTGCATTTAAACACTATTAGATAAAATTAAAAATAAAAAAAAAAAAAACATTTAAAAAATCCACCAAGCCTGATATTTTTCAGTACACATGCTAATAATGAGTTGACAACCAATTATAAATAACAATATGATTATTTAAAAAAAAAAAATAGGAACAGGCCTCCTTTTTTGGTAAACAAAAAAATTCAATTTCCAACACACCACGGGGTTCCTACTGAGGGACCTTCTGTTTTTCATGATTCCTTTAATAAACTTCAGTTTTCATATACAGCACTTGATTTCATTTCCATAAGCCTCCATATTCTTTAATCAAATTGAAGACAGAAACAAAACTATGATTTTTATTTACAAAAACTAGAGATTAAATAAAATTACTTATTCTCTTTTAAAATTCAAATTTTAGTTGCCTTCACCTTTGACTTGAAAAATATCAGGACAAACTGCAAAAAACAAGAATAATTTTGTTTGTTTGTTGTTTAACGTCCCTCTCGAGAATTTTTCACTCATATGGAGACGCCACCACTTTCCGGTGGAGGGCTGCAAATTTTGACCTAAACTCGGCACTCAGTGCCATTGAGCAGTGAGGGATTTTTTTTTCTTTTCTACTGCAACACGGGACCTCGGTTTATACGGTCTTATCCGAAGGACCGGTCTCCACATCCCACAGTTTATTTGAACCTGTGACTTAAGGATCGAATACGTACATCGCGACTCTAGAGCAAACGCTTTAACCACTGCACCACACGGGCGACAACAAGGACAGTTCTTTTTTACTTTTGGATGACGTATTTTCCAATACGCAGGTTTCGATACTGTAGCTCTCTAACTATAGAGGCGCATAAATATCCATATGAACATGGAAGTGGGACAGATTGCCCATGTACACAAACGTGTATAAGTAAATGAACGATGACTACGGCTTTTAAAATTCATTTAATGTTATAGATACATTATAAGGTCAAGAAGTGATGATTTTGATGATTTTATTTAGCGCTATTTACATGTTTTATAAATCTTTCATTTACATAGGATACTTGAGATAAAAAAAGAGACGTTATAGTTTATATCAGATTACTTTGTGAAAGAGATGCCTACCTGATTGTACAAACCTTTTCCAAAATGTTAGTGGATCCTTTGAGAGTATTTTAAGGGAAAGAGTCGGTGTGTGATTCAGAATGCCGACATGCAATGATCAGATGCGTGTGTCTTTATTAGAGATACGTCTATCTTTTTCGTCTGAAAAGTCTTATCTACTAATATTTTCTTTTGCTCCAATATTTTGGTAGAATAAAAAAATTGACTTCTTTACTTAAATTCGGTAATTTTCGAGTTGTTGAGTGCATCCCACCAAACAGTTATGATAGACCGGTATATCCATGATGTAAGGTATCCAAAAATAAATAAATGTCCTGCCGGTTTACGCGGAAAGAAAACTCCTCTCCGTAACTAAGGGAGATAATCGAAACTTACCTATTGGCTGTCATGTTAGAGGTCAACCTGGAAAGTTTTTCTATTTGATTGACCAACTTTTGTGGCAGGATATGTGGGAAAATCTTTGCTATATGAAAATTATGAATTAAAGTAGGTTTTACCAAATTCGTATTCATTTTTTTTTTTTTTTTAGAAATTGCATATTTTTCATAAAAGCAACTTTATCACACGATAATTACTTTAAAAATTAAATGGTTCAACAATAAAGGAAACTGAGTATGTTGACCTCCAATATGGTGGCCAGTGGAATATAATTTTTGCTTACACTTATATACGTCTATCGAAAACTATTTTTATCATAATTCTGATATTAATTAAACTAAGTTGTGAATTATGTCTGTGGTAACGTTGAGAAAGATAACGACAAATGTCTTCATGGAGAACAATGACTATCCGAACTCAACTTCTCACTGCCTTTAAAGATAGTCCGTAATAATATTTTAACTACATTGATAAAATGACTTTACTTTCAAAATCAACTTATTTTCTGACACTCGATAATTTTAGTCGTGTATGTAATAATGACTTACAAGTACATGTAATTGTAATACAAATTATGAAGTTATTGAAAATATGTGCAGTAAAACAGGAATATTCCTAGATATGTCGAAACCCTTCAAACATGAACATTGTCCTATATTATGAAAATCATATCTTTTTTTTCTGAAAAGAAAAACTTAGATCTATTCAATATAAAAACTCATATATGAATGAATTTATTACTTGTTACCTTTAAGTGAAATCCCATACCTGCATAATTGTCGCCCGCGTGGCGCAGCGGTTGAAGCGTTTGCTCTAGAGTCGCGGTGTAAGGAGCGGGTTCGAATCCCACTGCGGGATGTAGAGATCTGTCCTTCGGATAAGACAGTATAAACTGAGGTTCCGTGTAGCAGTAGGTGCTAGCATGAAAAAGATTCCTCACTGCCCAATGGACCTGAGTGCCGAGTGTAGGTCTAATTTTGCGACCCTCCACTGGTAAGTGGTGGCGTCTCCATATGAATGTAAAATTCTCGAGAGGGACGTTAAACAACATTAAACAAACAAACAAACATACCTGCTTTATCATTTAAAAAAAATGAATATTATTCTATTGCATTTAGAAAGTATATTTTTCATTTTTATTTTATTCAGGCATCCCTTAATTGCTACCATTGTCGGGCTTTCAATTCTTATAATTGCAAGTATTATATATTTTGGCATATGAAACATGAAATAACTTTATAAACATCAGACATTCGCTGAAGATAACTATTTGCTTTTTCCCATTTAAAGGTAGTGGATCTGATAATGTTTTGCGGACTTTTAGTTATACGATACGGTTATTCTTCTTACAAACTTTTGAGAAATATTCTGGCTGCTATTTCTCACGGACCTTTAAACATGTCCACTAATCGAGACAACATCATTCTTATGACGCTAGCTGTGACCGGCTTTTCCTTTTTTCTACAAGTTGGAAAATTCATTTCTATTGGTTTGCAAAAGCCAAAGGTTACATTGCTGGTAATTTCTCAAGTTTATATTTCATTTTTTTCGTTTAAAAAATGATAATATATACTTTTAGTTATTTATAAAAATAATAATTATTTGTATAATTAATTTTCTTTACGACTTTATTTTGCAAATTAATTCATAGAAACGGATTATTTGCTCTTTGAGAGAAAGATATCAAATTTATTATATCCTTATGCTTTATTTTGTGAATGACGTGAAACATTTCAAATAAATTGATAGAAAATACATAAACTGCTATCCTTCAGATATTGTGGAAAGAAGTAGTGGTTGTCGTTCTACTTATTGCAGTTCTTGGTTTAATATCTGTTCAGGCAAAGCTGGTAAGTATGATAAATATGTTATATAATACATGTACCTTTACCGATTCTTACTGAAATGAGATCATAACATTAGATGTGATTAATTCCCTAGAAATCGCTGTAAATGGAGAATTTCTGTTTTTTCTGTGCATGAATTAAGCTGATCCCTGCCTCAAAATTAATACTGGTATAATAAAACAGCTAAAAGGTGATTAATCTTCAATTTTAAAACTTGAAAAAAGTAGACAATATTTTGAAATAAACATTCACTGATAATTTAAATCAAAATGCTGAGATTAGGGCAATATGCTTTATCAGACACAACAACAATCATTTTGATTATACTTCTAATGAAAATAGATTTATATTAGATGGAAAGTATGTCAATATCTATGTAATTTTGCTTTATCCAACTCATATGAGTGATGTATATTTTCTTGACAAGCCTCCCAACAATATACACCTTGTCAAAACAATTATATAATATAAACAAATATTAAATCAAACAATATAGATGTATACATTAGGCTGAGTTTCTTAATAGGTAAGAAAAGTCCTAACGAAAAATTATGCCTCATTTCAGACCATTTGTACTTAAAAATACCTTTGTTATTGTGGTCAACCGGGTTTTCACTTTGTTTTTTTCCCTTGTTTTCGTTGTTTGTTTATTAACAGGTTGTCTGCTGCTTTTCCTCTGGTGAAAGTTGTCTTTTTACGTATAAAGAAATTGTTCAATTTGATGAAGTACTTTACACTTATATAAATCGAAATTCTAGTGACATGGTAAGTATAAAGAAATATATATATATATATATTTCTGGAAATTACTTTTGTGAAAATGTTGAATATTAATTCAAAACTATCTAGTCTATATTTTAAGCAAACATATTGTAGTTAATATTAATGCACCATATCATCTTGTAGTTCTGTGACAGAGAAAATCCAAATGTTTTTGACGCCGCCGAAACCGAGGTCTGGTTAATGCTAGGATTCATGCTATTGTTAATTATGATGCAGGTAGAAGAAAAACCGGATAGTATGTTTATCTATAAAGAATTAAGATTATCTGACAATTGTTTTTATATACTTTTTAAAAACCTTCTTTAATGTTTTTCCCTCAGGTTGTATGCACCATTTTAGGATATATTTACTATAAACGATCGCCTGAGGGGCACCTCGGGGTTTTTAAAGGAGTCATTGAGCTTTTCAAGAGTATGTGGTTTGAAATAACAAATAACAGGTACTAAACTACGTTTTTATACTTAAACACAACTGTGGTTTTTTAATTATTTGATGTGTGCGATATTTGACGGAAATTGCTTATTCAACAAATTAATACATTTACAGTATGCCAGACACGAATTTTCTTTTAAAAAAAGTAAAATTAATTGCTGAAAATAATCGATTGATTTGGTATCTGTATCGCAATACTTTACATTGAAAACTATTTCTATACAGGTTTATCAATGAAAAGACTATGCCAAATTACAGAAAACAGTTCGGAATATTTTGTGTACTGACTGGATTCAATATGGTATCAAAATAGCGCAGTAAATCAATAATTAGCATTGCTTTAAATATGTCCCCTTTTTGAAATGTAGACGAATGTACGTCAATCTGAATTGTGTGCATTTTGTGTAAACTTCCTCACTCACTTACCTTTTCTCTCCTATCTGCTCACATGTCTAATGTTTTCTATCATTCGCAAACTTTTGAATATTTTAATATTTTTTCCCACAACTCACAGCTGTAGCAATATACTACATAAGAAATTCTTGTAATTTGACTCTCGGCAGACCTTCAGATAAATTGTACTTGTTACGTCGATACATTTTGCACACAGACTGGTTTTTCTGAATGAATGATAAATTACCATGAAATAGTGCACATATGTATTTTTCTTACTAGCATGTTTTCGGTGTAACCGTGTACACTTTTATTCCGTTTTATTTTTGTCGTAATGTACGGTGAAAAAGCCAAAACTACCATGATCAAATATCATAAAATACTACGCAGATTTTAATCAACCCTTATTGTCAAAAAGAATTATTGAAAGTCCCGTTCATCCCTTCAATAACAATAGTTACTTCCATTCATACGTCCACTCGATAAAATCCCACTAAATTCGAATTCAAAGACAACACAGAGTCTGCTACATTTTCCTTTTTTCTCGAATTTGGATGTTTTACTGACTATAGACGATAAGGGTTAACTAACAACTAATCTGTATGACAAACGAGATGACGTCAGCTTTTCCTGTGTCAATTTTCCTTATTTATGTAGTAGGATTCGCCTGTCACCTGAATATGGTGTTCATGTATATTATTCGATGCTCAAGAACATGCTATGAGTACGACCAATTTTTATGCCGAGACAGACTACCGGCAAATAAGTTGATGTTACAAGGATTTTAACAACCTCGCTTAAAGCATTTCGTATATTCTATGGTCTTCATAATGACCTTGTTAGCAAATATACAACCCATCATTGTGACGTATTTTAACTAAAAATTTCACATGTTAGGTCTTTGTTTTTTTTAAGTAAAATTACTGAATTTGACTGCGGAATATTCCCTCTACTTGATGAATACATTAGACACACGGAGGTTGTGACTGGTCGACAGGGTAGGCTTACTACTCCAACAGGCACTCGGTCTCACCTTAGGAATTTACAGGGGGCTTGTTTTATGCCCTGTTTACAGATTTGTATTGTTTGTAGGTTTTTATTTTAGATCCTTATTTTAGTTCCTTATCTTCCCTTATTTCATTAAAGAATGTTTCCATAAGGCCTTTTTTCCGTTAAGGACTATGATGAATACTTCATTTAAAAATAATTCTAAAAGTAATCTTTTTTTTTAAGTTCACAATTTTTAACGTTAAGGGTTACAACACCGCACGCATATGTGTATATATTTTCCTGCTTTTATTCTATGGTGTATGAATACAAACGATTATTAGAATGTAATTTTTTAAACTAAAGCTTGTTTTTTATTTATTGTTTTTAACAAATGAATTGAAAGAAAAAAATTATGCAAGGAATACCCTTTTTGCTGTTCGTTTCTTTCTTTTCTTTTTTAATGGAAAATCTCGTTTATGTTTTTATTGGTCAAAAGAGCTTTTACTTCTTTATAAAACGTATCAATAGTAATTGTTTATGATCTTTTTTGTCTTCCATTACTTCATCATATTTACCTCGCTGTCAAGATCCAAAATATATTTCTATTATTGATTAAAATTTCGCGAATGTTTTCGCTTTGGTCTAGATCCTGGAATTAGTCTTTGCTGTGTCCCTTTATGCCTACTACTTTACAGAGGGGAACAATAATGAAATGTTGCAGATTTTGAATCTGTTTACTTACTTTCGCTACAACATGGAATCCGTATACAAGGGCGTGGCTTATACCGTCATGGTTATAATTCCATTGGCTATTGGGCTTCACATCACTGCTTTCTGTTGGCTCCTAATGAAGAGGACAACCGTTGCATTAGGCACAGTATGGCTAATTTACTTAACTCTTGCCGTGGATACAGCAAGGCTAACTTACTTAACTGTAGAATATCACATTAATGAAAATGATAAACTTTGTCTTTGTTTTCTTCAGATATTAGGATTATCATTGTTTTGGACTATTGGAGAGGTCGTAGTGTTGCGATATGCTTCTTATACGTTAAAACTGGTATGTAAATATAATTTGATTTATCTTGAATGAACTTATCTTGATTGAAATCTGTATACTCTAATTCATTCAAATCCATTTTTATATAAGATAAATGCAAAACATTCCACTAAAACATTTTAAATATCATTTCTAAAAATAAAAGGAACATTTTCAAACGCTATGGAGATATCGTCTAGAAGTAAACCAGGTAGTTCCATCCATTGGTCTATTTGTGATTTACTAAGTTTTCAATTTACATGATTCTAGGGCAAAAAGAAAATAACAAATCTAATGGTCATAAAATTAACGCTAAACAAATACTGGATCAGAAACTACACTGCATATCCGTATGGTTGAAACGACCAAATAAATAATGTAAAGAAAAGCACAGGCTCTGGGAAATAATCATTCCGAATGAACTCGTTTATTCCTTAAACTTAAATTTGCCAACAAAGGAATAGATGGAGAAAACATTAGCAACGTTCTAAAATTGTTTTATGAAACAAAAATATCAACAGTCGTTTAAAGTCATAATTTCGTAAGTTCTATGGTCGCTATAATGACTTTATCAGCAAGTACGATCTACGAGTCGACTGCTGACTGAAGTTTTTCATACTAATTTTTATACCATTGTTTAAACACTGAATTGGAAGGGGATGCGTACTTCTCCATGGCACCTGATCCCAAGTCTGATGTTTTTTAGAGGTCCGTGTATGCTCTGCTCCCAATTTGTATTATTTCAATGTACTTTTGAGCTTGATTGCTGTTCATTATCTCCATATTTCATTCTAAAAAATAAAAGAGTCTAGTCTTGCATTCCACCATATTTAAAGTTGAAGTCTTCATCTATCAATTCGTACAGATATTTCCTGTTGCTTCAAACTTGTTAATTTCAAACAAGTGAAGTGCCTAGATATTGAATATCTAAACAGCATCCTCTTAACAATTCTTGCTTTTCCTCTTTTTTCAATTATAGTACCGCTTACACTGGTGATGGTAATATAGTGCAAAAATGAGGCCCTAAAACTCATTTTAAAAGTTCATAAATACAGGTTACAGTGATTTTTTAATTGGCGGCAGAACTTCATTTCTATTATGAATTCCGTCGAAGATTTTACCAGATGTTGTGCGAAATATGAACACAATATGTAATTGTTCAATTAGACAACGCTTGTAATAATATCGTCTTGATTTGTAAAGCTCATTATTTTAACTGTAATTTTAAAGAACATGGTTTTAATTGTCCATCTGGAAATTCTACTTACAATCAAAATTCAAAGGATGAAATTCTTCAAATTACATTTCAGACTTTAACACATTTAATATTCCAGTCAACGAAGGTAAGATCTACCCTACCTATACCGGATGCCTAAACTTCATTAAAGTCATTACAAACAAAGGTACATTGCTGTGTCCATCAAGCCCAAATCTTTACTCCTAACAAAATTAAAATATTAATTGCCGTGAAGGAGAAACTTTCGACGTACTGTTCTAAACAATGTAGAAGTGGTTTCAATGAAATGTAGATTCTCAAAAATTCCAAAGAACTTTTAGGAATTAAATTCACAGAATTTTTCAGCAACAGAAAAATATATACAACCATTTCTTATAATGAATTAAAAACTAGACTTTTTGATGTCATATATAATTGCTGCTTAATAAAACTGGAGCTCGGAATTTTTCATATCTTGTGATTAAAAATTAATCTGAATCTACACACATACTCAGAACATGCTGAAGTTGATATTAAAAGGATGTTGGAGTTCCGCATTGACATTTGTGCAGTCTTTGAAGACCAGCTCTTCCAAGAAAGTGTTGGTATTCCGATGGGCATTGTATTGTAAATACTAAATTGTACACGGATTTTTTTCTTTTTTCCCGATCATGACATGGAGCACACGGCGGATGTGATCGGTCGGCAGGGATCCGGAATGCTCACTCCTTCATGTTACACCTCTAATATTTTAGACGTCCGTGTTTGCTCTGCTCCTGATTTGTATTGTTTGAATGAACTTACGAGCTAGAATACTGTTCGTTATCTCCATACTTCATCCACATCTGTACAAACTTGAATGTTACTGACTATAGCGATAAGGGCCAACTAACAACGCATCTGTATGAAAAACGAGATGACTTCATTTTTCCATCGTTAACCTTCCTTATTTATGCCGTAATATTCCGCTATCACCTACAAACGATGTTTATATCTCCCAACGTATTCGATACTCAAGAGCATGCTTTGAGTACGATCAATTTTTAAACCTAGGCAAGCTATTGACAGATAACATGATGTTACAAGGATTTTCACAGCCTCGTTTTAAGACAGCATTTCGTACGTATATTCTATGGTCGTTATAATAAACTTATTAGTAAATGTAATCTATCATTGGATCGCTTGTTTTTGACATATTTCATACCAATTGTTAGGCCCTTGCTTTTAACTTAAATTTGACTTCGAAATATTCCGTCTACCTGATCAATACATAAGGCTCACGGTGGGTATGACCGGAGTACATGTAAGTCCTAAACAAATTGACCCGTCATGATGGAATCACATGTTGATACTTAAAAACTCCAAGGGACTTTTAAAAAATTACCTTGAGCAGAACTGAAAGGTTCCTTCTTAGGTTAGGTATTTATACCATAAACTACATTTAAGAATTTTCTTAGATCCTTCTTTACTTACAATCAAGCTAATTCAGTGAATTTGTGTCCCCCGCTTAGGGAAAAAGAAGAGCATGTGCAGTTCTAGTAGGGGGGTGTCGGACTCCCCCCTGGATTTGTAGAATTATTAAATGCATACATGTTTATTGAAGCACATTAAATATGCCAGTATGGATATAAAGATTTGATTGCTTATTCTTTAATATGTGTATAGAAGATTCTTTTTATATAGAATATTTATCACACTGTAATAATGATTTCATGAGTTTGTACACGCCAGGTGTCATAATTTTTTTTTCATTTCATATGTTGAATACTATAATTTAGTAATTCAAAAAAAAAATTTAAAAGGGGTCTTCCGGGATTTGAACCCGGGACCTCTCACCTGCTAAGCAAGAATCTTTTTTTTTTTTAATTTTTTTTTTATCTTTTATTGATAAATCTTACAAATAATACAATACATATATATCACAGTCAATATCCAATATATGTAGTCAATACATCATTTAACAAAAGAATTAAAAAATGAACAATAGGGTTCCTTCGGTTTCTATCAAAATAGAATTTTTTCTCAAAAATTTCTTGTAAAACATCTTTCTATTGTTTTCTACCATACATAGATGATAATAATTATAAGAAATGAAATGTCTTATTAAGTATTTACAAAATCTTTCCAATTCTAGTTTTTGATTGCTTTGTAAAAACAACTGTCTCCTTCTATAAATAGTAAATCTACAAATTGATATGAAAAAATTAACGAAAAAAGTATTAACATTCTCAATACCACTAGGAAATGTTGTTAACAAAAGTTCTTCAATGTCTAAAGTGTTATATATACTATTCTTACAGTCCTTCAACAATGACTCTAAATGATACATGACAAAATTGTTTTTAAAACCTTGTATATCTTTACATTTTACAAACATGTGCATTAAATCTTCACACTCTATATTACATGGTGGACATCTATTAGAATCTGTTTTACCAATTTTAAACAGTTTTTCATAGGTAAAAATTCCATTATGAAAAATTTTAAAATCAAGTTCTACAATATCAGGAGGTATACACCTTTCTTTCAATACAAAAAATCCTGAGGATCATTTCCTTTCGAGACTAGCATGCTAACCACTAGACTACACAATTCCTTAAAGCAAGAATCATACCCCTAGACCACAGAGGCACTTGATTATACATGAAATGAAATGCAAAAATAAGGTCTCATATAATGTTTATCTCGTTCGATATTGTCAAAATTTTACACAATATACGGTGTATTTAGCCTTTACTAAACAGTTCTAACAGATGTAATTAGAATATAAAGTCCGCCGACAACCTGTATTATATGTTATAACTCTCCACATGCCCCTGTGCAAAAAATAGTGCCAAGCTTCTTTTAATACAGTAGAGGGGCGAGAGAGGCCATATGAAGTTATGGTATAAAATTTCATTGCAAAAGCTCAAAAGCTTCTTGAGATATCGCCCGGAAACGAAAGTGTTACACACAGACAGAATGTATGAATTTACGACCTTGAACTTTGACCTCAAAATCAATAGTGGTCTTCCTTAGGTCACAGGGTGTTGTTACGTAAAATGTCACCGCAAAAGCTGAAAGGATTCTCGAGATATCGGGCGGAAACGAAAGTGTTAAAATAGACAGAAATTAATATCCCCCACTTTCAGTGAAAGCGGGGGAAAAACCCAATTGGAATATTTGGGTTCATTTCACATCTGTCTCAAGCATGAAACAAATGACACTCATGACTGGTATATGAGTATGCTGTATTTCATGTATGATTATATGAAATGAATTACTTGGAAACCAGATTTTTTTTTAAATCAGGGACAATGATACCAGGTAGATATCTTAATAAAGGTGTATCTCAATAAGGTGTAGTACATATCAAAATGATTGACATATGTAGCTTTATGTTTCTTATTTCCCAGTATTTCCAATACCAATACCAATAAATTCTCGATAATTACCAGTATCTCCCACCATCCTTAGAAACATGAGTATTTGTAAGTTTTTTGCCAACCCTGCAATATACCCTTATTAATTATCACCTGCATATGGGGTTTATGTCTCCCAGTTGACTCGATATGCATTGATTGATTTACTTAACGTCCCTCTCGAGAATTTTTCACTCATATGGAGACGCCACCACTTGCCGGTGGAGGGCTACAAATTCTGACCTATACTCGGTACTAACGGCCATTGAGCAGTGAGGGATCTTTTTCGTGCCAGCACCTACTGCGACACGGGACCTCGGTTTATACGGTCTCCACGTCCCACAGTGGGATTCGAACCCGCAACGTAAGGATCATCTCCTTACTCCGCGACTTTAGAGCGGACGCTCTAACCACTGCGCCACGCGGGCGACGACTAGATATGCAAGAGCATGCTCTAAATGCGAACAATTTTTAAAACGAGGCAAGCTACTGAAACAAGTTGATGAAACAGGAATATCAACAGTCTCGTTTAAAGTCTTCATTTTGCAAGTTCTATGGTCGATACAATGACCTTGTCAGCAAATACAATCTATCATTAAGTGGAATGCTGACTGATTTTCATACTAATTGTTAGGCTATTATTTACACACTGAATTGAAACTGACTGATGTTTTTCATACTAATTGTTAAGCTATTATTTACACACTGAATTGTCTACGAATTTTTCTTTTTGCCTAATCATAACAAGGAACACACGGCAGGTGTGACCGGTTGACCGGGGATGTTTAATCCTCCATGGCACCGGATCCCACCTATGCTTTTGAGTTTATGATATAGTTAATAGATGCGATCTAGCTATCAGCTATTAATGAGGAACAAGATAGGCTAAGATTTCGTGTCCCCTGGTTTGACATTTCTCTTGGAACGATGCAGTAGCTTATAATTAAAAACCTGTTGCCATTTCTTTTACAAAATAAGTATTGATTGTTAGTGATAGAATGCACAGAGGTCACAGGAACAGAATTTGACAGTTAACTAATTAGTAATAATAATCTTCTCATTTTCATTGAAATTTTCATTAATTTTAAAGCACATTTTGTTTCAGAAAACACAGAGCAAAAGCTTGCCTCACTACCACATTTTATGTAAAATATACAAACTGGATCAAAATTAATGTTGGTTTTAAAACAAAAATCATTGAAAATTTAATTACAAACTATCACAATTTTGACTGTTTTGATTTTTGGATCAAATAATGGACCATACTTGACCTTTTCCATACTGGTCCCTTATAAGGATGATAAAAATGTGATTTTCCATTATGTAAACGCATTTTTGTCATATTTAGGCATACGATTGTCTCGATTCTCTCTACTCTTTCAACACGACTGTCTGGCCATGGTGGTTTGTTACACCATCTCGAAGTACCGTGAGTAATGTAGTACTGGAATGCTTTGACTAATTTTTTTTTGAAATCCATTAATTATAAATAGGACAATTAGCTTATTTTTAATATTTAAACAAAATTATTCAGAGTTTATACATAACACATATTTTATGTACATACATTTCAGCTTTGCAGGCAGTACAATTCAAGGATCTTTAATCAATGTGGAATCTTTATTGGATATCTTGTGGTTCATATAACTTTGAACGTTAGTGAACTTAAATCTTTTAAACAAACTCTTAATATACCTTATTTTGTTGTACGTATACTGTTTACAGGAAAGCAATACTTCTTTTAGATCGGCATGATGCTTCTACTGGATGCAATGTATCCACATATTAAACGAGATAACATCAACAGACTATCCAAGAGATTATGGATACGATTACGAGACATGTAAGTCTCACCCTCACTGCATTATAACCCTTCAAATGCAGGATAAGATTAAATTAACTATAATCAATAATTTGTATGTTTTGATCTTTCTTTCATCTTTAAATTGATATTTCATTTTAATTGCAGAAAGAACTTTCAAAGCATTTTATTTAATATTAAAAATGACTTTGCTGGCTGTGAAATCGGTAAAAATTCATTTACATATAGGTGATAGAAACAATAATATAATTTTAATATTCAGGATGCTTTTTTATATTCATTTACAATTAATGGTATCATAAATGAAACATATAATCATTGTGTTAATTCCAAAATATGGTGAATTTGTGTAACAAAAACTATGAACTAGCAATAAAGATTGTAACTATATACCATATTTAATTTTTTGAAATATATATTTAACCCTTGTATAATATAGATCTCTCTCCTTGTCATATAATAAGAATTTCACTTATTTTGAATAGAAAGAAGCAAAACATTGTGACAAAGATATACATCGGTCTTCAGACATTATCGCATGTACGTGTTGGTTATTTACTTTACTTTGTGGATAAGTTCTGGTCTTAGATTATAATCTGAATAATAATTATTACAAATCATTTAACAGATTATGAACGCAGTCTTTTGGATAGGACTTATTCTCATGGTATTAATTCCTGGATATATCCACAGTGACAATGTCTGCATTGAAGCCAGAACCAAGAAAGATCTTATGTTGAGAATTGCCTATGCATTAGTGGCAATTGTTCCTCTTTCTTCATGTATTCAATTAGTGGGTATAATCGGTGTAATAAAACAAAGAAACATGGCTTTAAAATCGGTAAGTAAATGTGTGACTGTATCTCATTAGTAGTTTTGAAGTCGATTGAATAAATACATATGCAAATTTGCGCACCTTGTCATTGGTCAGTTGTAATTTTTTTTTTTTTTATAAAAATCATTCTAATTCTTCACACAAATACTCCGAGGTTGATAACAAAATGATGCTTGAGTTTCTCATTGACAATATATATGCAGTTTTCGGAGGCCAGATCTTCAAACAATCTGTTGGAATTCTCGTGGATGCTAATTGTGCTCAGTTATTAGCAGACCTGTCTTTTTTTATTCATATAAAGTAGAATTTATTTAAAAACTTCTACATGCAAAGGAGAATTATTTCGCTATGGCTTCTATTCAACATTTAGATATAACGATGACGTTTTATGACTTATCAATACTCAGTTTCATTCCTGCGTTGATTTGATGTATCCAATAAAACTCAAAATATAAAAGACACCACAGAGTCTGACACATCTGTTCTATATTTGGATGTTGTAAACTTTTGAATGTTTAACAAGAAAAAGACAAAGATGACAAACATCTAAACTTTATGAAAAACGTACTGTCTTCAACTTTTCTCTCCTCAACTTCTCGTATGTATGTATGCATGTGAAATTTGTGTTCCCCAGTAGATTCGATGGGCAAGAGCATGTTCTACGTACGAACATTTTTTGAAACGAGGAAGGATGCTAAGAAATAAGTTGACAATACAAGGGTATCAAAAAATCGTGTTAAGCCATTATTTGACAAATGCTGTGGTCTATACATTGACCATGTTTGCAAACACAATCTGTCATTATAATGAATGTTGAGTGACGTCTTTCTTACAAGTTGTTATGCCATTATTTCACACTGAATTGTGGTTTTTGTTTAATCGATCAAGACAAGGAGCACACGGCGTGTGTGGCCGGTCGATAGGAGATGTTTACTCCTCCTTGGCATTTGTGCCCACCTCTGTTTTCAGAGGTCTGTGTTGGCTCAGCTCATATTTTATATTGTTTAAAGGGACTTTTGAATATAATAACTATTCGTTATCTTCACATTTTCATTTAAGTCCATAATATTAAAAAAACTATTCGTTATCTTCACATTTTCATTTAAGTCCATAATATTAAAAAATAGGATTCAGTGCAGTTTCTGCACAATGTTTCATTTGTTATTTCTTTCTTATTTATCCCACCTCTGTTTTCAGAGGTCCGTATTGCCTCTGCTCATAATTTGTGTTGTCTAGATGGACTTTTGAAATTAATTACTATACGTTATCTTCACATTTCATTTAAGAAAATCAATGCAGTTTCTGCATGATTTTCATTTGTTATCCTTTCCTTTTCTTAGGTAAATTATCAAAAAAAATTATCTTTTAAGACAGTAAATTGACAACAATCAGAAACGACCTCATCATTTATAATTAAATAAGTTGTAAATCCTAAATGGCTTTTAGTGTATATGTTTGTTTGTTATTTAACGTCCCTCTCGAGAATGTTTCACTCATATGGAGACGCCACCACTCGCCGGTGGAGAGCTGCAAATTTTTTACCTTTACTCGGCACTCAGGCCCATTGAGCAGTGAGGGATCTTTTCCGTGCCAGCACCTACTGCGAAACGGGACCTCGGTTTATACGGTCTCATTTGAAGAACAGGTCTCCACGTCCCACAGAGAGATTCGAACCCGCGACGTAAGGATCAACTCCTTACTCCGGGACTCTAGAGCAGACGCTCTAACCTCTGCGTCACACGGGCGATTTTAGCTTATAACTATTTGAACTAATGCTGAACAACTATGTGTTAAAATGAAAGTTTATTAAGTTGTTTTATGGAAAACTGTTATTTATCTTTTTCAGTACATTGTGTTTTTGGGGATCTTTACAATAGTGGACGTGGTGTTTCTTGCTCTTTCTGTTATGTTCCTACACATCGTAAGTATTATTATTAATAGATGATAACCATATTAAGCAATATATCAACTTTATATTTTTTTTAATTAAAGGTGACCTCTGTTAAAGAACCGTATTTTTAAAACTATAAAATTACTTTGAGATAAAATTTCTACAGAAGACTACCTTTCTCAGGTATATTGCACTCTTCAGAGTGCAATATACTGTGGCGTGTTCACTGTGTATCAGGGGGCATAAAAAATAGGATCAAATAGCATTTATTAACTAGCTTTACAAGGGTAGAAATTGAGCGAACATTTTTCAGCACTGTATTCCATCATCAAAATAAATATTATGGACTTTTTTAATCACCATCTTGAAACTGTGTTTTCCTCATTGTTTTGTCTGCTTTCCCGATAGAACGCTAAAATTCGGTCCGACTACTTTCGTATAAAGTAAATTGTGACCTGTCATTTAGGCTTGTATTGATTAGCATATGCATTATGAAACAATCTTTTGAGTTCAAAGGCGTAAATAAGTATACTAGCAATGTTTTCCTATATTATAGTACTATCAAAAATGGTCGTAAGGACATTCATGCACGAGATCTGATTGGCTAATACTTAATGGCCGTTTCTCTTGAGATTATACCCTTCCTTGTCAGCATTGCCTCTAATGTCAAAACTAACAATCCCTTTGTGTAATTTTTTCCCCTTAATCTTCACTTTGACTTTTTTTTTTTTTTAGAATTCCGTAATTTGAAGGACAATTGCTTTTTCAAAGAGTTCATCGGGAAAAATTAAGATAATTTCAATGAAAAAATGAAAATCTCGCAAAAATATGTAGAATGATATAATCTTTCATAACACAGGTTTGCAAAGCTGCAGGCGCATACTTCAAGGCCTCTTGCGTGTTAGTGTCGTACCTAGCGATAACAATCGTTCTACAGGTAAATTAAAATTTTCACAATTACATGCATAATAAATAATATTAGCAATTTTACTTTTTTCGAATTTTTTAAAGAATATAAAGACGAAAGACTCTCATCATATATAATTTATGAAAAGAGATTCCTTTAATTCCTCTTTAAGAATTGCAAGACATGTGCATAAATAACAACGAAAGAAAAAAACTGTAGGAAGATCTAAAATGCTTCGGTTGTATATTTTGTCTAGTTTCTGGGGGTTTTTTTTAATTGATTTATTTTTTTGTTTTTTGTGTAAGTTTTTATAAATTCTTGAGAATTTTTCTAAGAAGAACGTGACCATGTATTTGAAACGAAATTCATAACTGTTTTTTTTTTTTTTTTTTTTTTTTTTTTTTTTTTTTTTTTTTGTAGATCACATGTTTGATTTGCTCCATCAAAATAAACAGAGGGATAAGATCTCTTACTGGAGTCAGCGAAGAGACACGGAATCTTACACAGGTTAAAGATAATGAAAACGAAAAGCTCATAGGTTCACAGCAAAATACATTTGTAGACAAAAATAACAGGTCTGAAACGGAAGACCTCCCAAAAAAATTCTCTGATCAGACAGGAGATAGGAAAGATGCTCTCGACAAAAATACTCCAGGAAAGGAAGATTTTGGAACAAAAAATATCCTAGAAAAAATGATGAATCAGAGTGAGAAAGTACATACAATAAAGGAGAAAAAAATTAAAAATATTGAAATGCTCATCATGCCTGAAAATGAAAGAAAGACGGAAGATCTTTTTGATAAAAAGATTTTAGGAATCGAGGATACTTCAACAGAAAATGGGCAAAATAAAGAGATAAGCCAGACTGTAAAGGCGCAAACAATGAAGAATAAGAAAACCAAAGATATTGAAATGCTAAGTATGGACGACGAGAAGACTGAAAGAAAGGAACAGAGTAACAACATAACCGGGGATGTGCAGAATGTGGACATGGGCTACCGAGTCCAAACGAATGAACATGCGGAAAATCAAATGATGGACACTAATAAGAAAAATGGCAGAGATGACCAAAATGACACAGTGGGCAAGAATGAAACATCAGGAGAAACACGTACAGAAACAGCCAGTATGAATGTTACAGATGGCGGTGAAAAACAGAAGAAAAAGAAAGGAAGAAAAAAGAAGGATAGGAAAAGAAAAGAAAGACATAGAGAGAAACATGATATGGAGCAAACCAATGAAATGGATTCTCCTACAAACAGACAAGTGGATGAGGATAAAACCGATGATATGAAAATTGCAGATATGTTGGCGCCTAGTGATAAAACAAGTGAACAAGGTAATTTGAGATTATACACAGTACATCTACATGTAGCTGTTAAAAACGTTCTAGAATTTAATTCTATTTAGAAGATATCTTCTAAACATGTAAATCGGATATCAAATGGGTCATGAGATAGTACATTGTGTATTTTGATACACATCTGTATTTTATTAATTCCAACTCAGTCTGTGTGCCCAGATGTCTCTGCTTTTAAGCTGTTCAACATTTCTATTGTCGGATTAATAAGACCGATCTCTGTTCCTTATCTTCAACCATTTTCATTAACATTGAAATCCTATTCAAGAAAATCTGGATTTATTACAATTATAGTAATTAAATATAATCGGCGTGTTCGATGATCAGTATTCCATTGTACTTCTGCAGTCTTTCAGATTTCTGGATCTGCATATGTTCTCTATTCATTTCGAAATATTTTTGTGAAGTGAAGTTGAAAGCTCCCGTTTTGTTGATTAATATCACGTCGAACGGAAAAAATATAGAAAACACTATTATTGCCTTTTGTCATCCTTCACATAATAGCTGATTGATTGATTGTATGTTGTTTAACGTTCGTTCGAGAATTTTTCACTCATATAGAGGCGTCAGAATACTGGTGTAGGGCTTTAAATTTAGACTTTTCTTGGTACTTAGGACCATTGAGCAGTCCTGTATTTTAGTGTGTCAACGCCTGCCGTGACATTTTTAAGGTCTCAATTGAAAGACCTGTGATTTTCACTTCTAATGGCGAACGTCTCTATATGAGTGAAAATTTTCAAATGGGACTTAAAACAACATTCATTCAATCAATCAATCTCCCTATGCATCCCTCTTTCTTATTATTGGGTCACATTCATTTGATTTATCTTTTTAATGAAATCTCATTCTATGCCTATAATTCTTTTTCAAATGTCATTGATTCTTGGTATGGCTTCCTTTTGCAGATTCCAGGAACAGAATGATAGAGCAACATTAAGCCTACGAATTTCGAATCACAGTGTTACTGCTGACTTTGTTACCCTTTTACAATCTTGGGTATCCAACAATGAATCTTAAAATGATTTATAAGATTGAATTCTTTTACTTTTATGCATTTATAATTGCTTTCAACTGTGTTTGTGTGTATGTCACTTTGGAATAAATTCATAGAAAACCATGCATTTTACATTATTATTTATAAAGATATTCTACGTCTAACACATACTGAGTTCACTTCATGACAGTATTATGACAAATAAAACAAGGCGCGATAAGAACTTACCGTCACGTTGGCTCTGCTTTTCTTTGAAACATGAATCAACACTCAATGATATTCTAATAATTACTATCTTATATAGCCTTGGTTTTCTTGATCAGATTTAAAAAAAATTCCCTTTTGACATTTATTTCTGAAATTTGATCCCTAAATTTAGCCTTACGTAACCCTCACGCAAATAACCATAATTTGTACAAACTTAAATTCATATAACATGGGAATGTTTGAATATCAGTATTATTTATTGTCGCCCTGCTACTCTCTTAATATTTTGTTTCAATTTCCTAAAAATATTCCAATGTAAAATTTAAGCCCCTATTGTGACACCATCCTATCATCGGGGACCATGATTTGCACAAACTTAAATCTGCATTACTTGAAAATCTTTGCATACGGACATGACCTTTCTGTTATTAGGCAATTTTTAACAGATTTTTTTTTTTTTAATTCCATTTATCTTCTCATGTAAATATGAAATTTTCAAAATATCACAAAAAGGTGTTGCACTCCTGACATTTTAGCATCATTTTTGTGCATAACTCTTTTGTGACTTAAAACATCAATGATGTATTTGGCAGGTATTTAGGCACAATTAAAAAACATATGCTGAGTCATCGAAATTTATTCACATATTCCGTATTTTTAGAGCAGACTGATAAATATGTATCTGGAATTGTTTTTAATTCACCCATTTCGAAAATTCTATGGTCGTTATTATAACCTTGTTTGCAAATATAATCTATTATTTGGTCGTATTTTAACTGACCTATTTCATACCAATTATTAGGCCTTTGATTTTACACTAAATTTGACTACGGAATATTCCGTCTACTTGATATAATACACTGGATCACGGAGGGTGTGGCCGGTCGACAGGGGGTGCTCACTCCTCCTAGGCACCTGATCCTACCTTTTGAATTGCCGTGGTCCGTGTTTCATGCCCTGTTCACCGATTTGCATTATTATGTTCCCCAAACGCAGTTTGGGAACATGTTGTTTTTACTCTGTTTCTTATTATTATTATTATTATTATTAAGGTCTTCCGTCTTCAGCGGAAGACCTTCTTGTTATTCTTCGGTTTCTTTTCCACTGTTTTTCTTATTATTTTTTTTCTTACCGATTTTGTGCACGCAATTTCTCGAAAACGGTTCGCTCGATTTTCATGGAAATTTCAGGTCTGATAGAACATTAAAAAATCTTGATACATATTTTTTTTATTTTGATGACGTCACTTCCTGTCTGAAGATTTTTGCGATTTAGTGATTTTTGGAGGGTCAGTTTGTCCGCAGGTTTTCTAAGAAACCACTCATCACAGGAACGTGCAACTTTTAGGGAAGACAGAGCAATATATGTAGATTTGTAATACGTAGTTAACTTTCATCGGAAGTGCCACACGTCGAGGCTCGCTATGGCCTGAAAAAAGTCGTATCGAAAGTTTCAAAATTTCGAACACTTTCTGTACGATATCTTTTTACTTGGAAATATTTTGTTAAAACATATATAACAAAATTTGTGCAGAATTATAAGATCTTTTAAATGATATCACGAAAAAAGGGCTGGCCCCTAAAATAAGGAATCTAAAGGGGTCAAAATATTTTTCCTGATATCTCAAAAAGTATTTAGAATTTGTAATACTTCAAAGAAGCAAAGTTGTTCAACATGACAAGTAGCAGCTTGCGAGATCATCAAAATGCGTCGAATGACGTCACTTCCGGCCAAACAGGAAGTAGTAGAAAAAAGCTTATTTTCACAGATATTGGTACAGTGCTGCTATCCCACAAGTTGACATGGGATGGAATTTGATAGGATTCAGGATTGAGGATTCACGATAGAAATATGTAGTAGTTAATCCGACCCTATCCTATCCTATCCTTTTCTGTATCCTACAGCCTTCAGATTGGAGTAAAGGTTACTTCATATTTCAAAATAAATTACAGAAACGCAAAAAGACATAGAACGTTTACAAAAGAAATATTCATAAAATCACAAAAGAAAATAAACGTTTTTTTTTCCTTATCACACATTTATTCTATTACCTTCGAGTAATATGGCGTACGATCTAACCATGAACGATCACCGGAAGAAGTTTCGCATGTAAACAAAGAAGAGATCGGACATCAAAAGATCGTATTTCTTCAGCATGTTTGGATGATTAACTCGATTCCTACTTGTGTTACAGTTCAATAACATGTTTCTCTGTTAAATGTGCTATGTTTGTCTGGATAATTCCACTTGAACCGTCAGCGGCGGACTATAACAGATCATAATCGCAGTTGTTTGGTGCAAGACCATGTAAGTATACTACACACTGTGTGTGCATGTTTATACATATCTCTCCCTTTAAGCAATGTTTTAATGACTTGAACTATTAAAATTTTATTCTATTGTAATATACACAGAAATCGGATGCGGAAAAAAGAGGTTGTGTAGAAAGGGGACGGGTAGGGGTGTTAAATATTTACAAATACTTTGTCACATGATCAGATGTATTACACACTTTTCAGTTTGTTATTGCTATATAATCATTTCCCTACTGTGGTTAAAAAATATTTTTTCTTATCTGATTGCAATTTAAAATAATTAAATGCAGAATCATCATGATCATTTCTTATACTACTGTCAGGTCTGGTACAATCACTAGATTTAGCTACGTAGCTTGAATTACCTACATAGCTTTATTTACCTACTTGAAGTAGCTTTATTTAGCTACTAAATCAAACTTATTTCTTAAATATGAATTTTTCCCAGAAAGTGCAGAAAATTGCACTTTGATGCAGTGATAATTTTCAACTTTGAACTCATCTGAAAACAATTCATGAAAAAATCACTCTTGGAGATGTGTCTTTTTTTGCGCAATTGCAATCAAAGTTCTAAAAGTTATGGGGCTATATACAACAGTTAATTTGTGACCTAACAGTTACTTCTTGAGTGTAATAACAAAGAAAACCAGTTTTGGTTAACATGAGCACAATGTGAAGTAATCATACTTATCCATGCCTCATCTCGCACAAGGTGTGTACAGTTACTCAAACAATGGGACTACATATTTTCCTTAAACATGATCAAACGCAGCAATGTTAAAACTATCTCTGCTTTAGATTGCTTTGTAAATGATACCTAGAATAAATATTAGTAGACATTTTCTTGCGACTTTTTGTCTTTTTAAGATAAAAAGCAAAATTGTGAAAAGTTGCCTTGAAATAGCTAAATAAAGCTACCTGAGGTAGGTAAACAAAGCTACGGTAGGTAATTTTAGCTACGTAGCTAAATGTACTGATTGTACTGGACCTGACTGTGTATAATAAGCTCACTCAGCACTTGCATGTACATTGTATGTATGACCTATTGTGAGTTGAACATAAAACATGTAACATAAGTTAATCATTTATTATTCTTCTTCATTCTAGAGAATGGTACCCAATCTTGCCTGCCCTCATCAGTCATCACAATATAAAGGATTTTACATTTAGAAGTAGGTATGATTAGATTATTTTTTTGTGTGTGTGTTTATGCATGTAATAATCATTAAAATACATAAAAATCATTATCTAAGTTGAGATGAAGTATCTGCAGATTTTATGAATAAGTGATTTTCTTCTTTTTAAAATGTTGACAGTAAAACTGAAATTAATATATAATTGTTCTGGTCATTATGGTCATGTTATATGTATTTTCATTTTTTTTTATATTCAAATTTCAAGCAAAAAATAAGAAGAAATTAACAAACAACATATTAAATAGATTAATACAAGCAGAAAATAGAGAGAAAAAAAACATCCAAATTGGCATAGATTGGAAAATTCTGATAACAATTCTCTTCTGTACAATGCTTTTATCAATTCCAAAACACTTAGTACAAGTAGAGACTCCTGGTTCTCTTGTATACTTGAATTTTTGAATATTTTAGAAATATCAAAAAATGCCTCCTCTTTGAGTCTATCTAAATTCAAAATTGTCATCAATAATCAAATCCGCAAAAAGTTTATTTGCTCTTGGTTCAACTCTAAAGAAAAAAGTTCTTCTGGAATACTGGATTCTTATGTAAAGCTTAAGAGTAATTTCCAATGTGAAGAATATTTAACATTACTGAATAACTTTGACTTTAGAAGAGGCATAACCAGATTAAGAATATCTTCTCACAGGCTAAAAATTGAAACTGGTAGACATATTGGACTAGAAAGAGATAAAAGAATATGTGAAAAAGGTAATTTGAATGTAGTGGAAAATGAAATACATTTTACCATAGATTGTCCTTTTTACAAAGAAAAAAGAACCAAACTTATAAATGAAGCACAGAAACATAATAAAAGTTTTAATAGCTTAGATAGTTCTCAAAAATATTTTTGGATCATGACATGTGAAAATATGAATGTTTTACTTCAACTTGGAAACTACCTCTCTAATCATTTAATATGACATTGTAAAGCACAACAACTTTCTATGTATGTATTTTACTTTAACATTTTTTTTTTTAATTTATCTCCTTATTGATAATGAACTGCCTTTGTCTACTTATGTATCTTTCATGCCTCTCTGGGGGCCCTTGATTGGAAAATAATATTGTCTATTGTCTATTGTATTCATACTAGTTAGCAAGTCGACGAGATGAAATGAATTATAATCTACAAGTAAATTATGTAAATTATGATTGTTTAATTAAGATATGAGTTATGACTATGAAGTTGCAGTATAAGATTTGATTTTGCTTAATTTCTTTAAAATTAATGCATTACTCTGGGAGAGAAAAAGGTGAAATTAAGACAATTGTACATGAAATGAGAAAGATAATCACAATCAAATACATTTTTAATGTATAATGTATATGACAAAATTTACAATATACATGCATATAATGGTGTGTGTTTTTTTCTTCAGGACAATCCTGCAAATTTGCAGCTGTACAAATTGCACTTCATCTCATCTGCTGCTGGAATAAATAATGAAAGATTTTCAAACCAGTGTCCAAGAGCCCCCTAGAGTCTGAATTGAAGGTGTTCTTTATTAAGGAGATCAGTGTGTGATGTATTTGTTTTCTGTGCATTGGTGACATTTGTGAAACTGTTCGGTTACTTTATGACCATCTCTCTGACAACTACTTCAACATTTGAAATTCAATTTGAGCGACGGACAAGCAAACCAAATAATATGCATGTAAAACATTATACAGTTGTAATGAGACATTGATAAACTTCAATTTTAACAAACTAGATGTACATGTATCTTTGAGCTTGGCATTGAAATACATGTATACTTTACATGGATACTTTTAATGAATTTGTCTCCTGATAATGAACATTCAATTGTTATACATTGTAAATATAAATTGTAGATAATATGTATTTAGTCCAATATATATGATTATATTTATATTCACTGAAAAAAGGAATTACCCTGAATAAATATTGTGAACTTCGTCAATTATTTTTATTCCTCATTTAGACACTGAATAACATTCAAGATCAAATGTCAAGGTCAAAAACAAGATTTACTTAAATCCTTTGGATTATAAATACTGTAACAACTGTGGACTCTTATGCATGTTTTATAAGATCTAAGGAATATGTGTGAGCTGACTACAATAATTATTGCTGTCAACCTGTCTGACTATGAAGATTTAGGAAAATGTTTTCTGTTAAACATAAATTGATTAATTTCTCTCACATAAATATTTTTTTTTTAATTAAGATACACTTGTACAGCACTGAACTGACCATAAATAGAGAACAAACTGAAGCGAAATAAGAAATTTTAACATTTTGAATATCTTGATTTTTATTTAGCAAACATGATGAAAATGTTGCATGTTTGTAAAATATTCACATACAAATAAATGATGAACTGAACATTTCAAACAAGAATAACTTTAATAATAAATATAAAACAAAGAGCTAGGTTCACTTTATGCATAAAATGGCCCTGTAGATATACCGATTTATTGACTAACACCTTATGTTCCATTTCAAACATCAAGATAAAGTAGAGACTTAGTGCTTTCATTTCCTATTAAATTTTTTCTCCTTAAAGTCCAGGTCTTGGAAAACAAGCTTTATGGAATTGCAATGTTCTTGATTTTTAAGGAAAACAGGTATATTTAAGTACTTTCAGAGAAGAAAAATAATATGAGCGCACCCTCTGATCTAAAAAATAAAATATGTCTTGTAATCCTCAGAAACGGTTCTATCAGTAAATAATTGCATATTTTAGATCAGAGATTGTGCTCTATATTAAATGTCGAAAAATAGCTTTAAAAATTGGCTGTTTTTGTAGAATTGTTCAGGATATGAGGAAAATGACGCATTTCATGACGTCATAATGCATTGACTAGCCAGAAAATTACGTCATTTTTGGTAGAATCACAATCACCAAAGGTCTAAATGAAATGTAATTCATTGTCAACTAAAACTAAGCAGTTTCAGTTTTTCAGAAATTCACAGGGCCAAAAAAGGCCCTAAGTGAACCTTGTTCTTTTTATCATACATTTAAAATTGAATATAATATTAAAGACAATTTTAACTTATTTAATAAATGAAGTCAACATATTCTAGATCTAAATTTTGACTTGTCTGTTCTCGGTTTATGGTCTTGTCATATCTTGAAGTTCTTATTTAAATTAGATTTACGTCAAAAGTAAAATCTAATATACAGCTGATATAGGTGCAGTTAGATCTATATGTTATTTTCGTGATGCCCACTTAAGGGAAAAATAGTTTTGCATAAATTTTACATGAACAGATGAAACATACACTTGTTAAAACATCAAACAAATCCTACTTTTGTCATTATTTTGTATGTGTAGACATGATAGAGAAATTATTTCTTCAATGGGTACGGTTATAATTCAGTCTACCTACCCCGTATGAAAGATTTGGTATTCGTGGTCTTAAAAAGAGTTTAAATTTTGTTCCTTTTGTCTACTTTATCATAACATTAGAAAAGTATCTGCAATCTTTATTGTTTCCCCCTTTTTCTCTCTCTAATTTTAACTCCATTTATTTTTCGTAGAGAACAAATTCGAAAAGAAATCACAAATACCTTGGCGTCTCCTGATCATTGTTAGTATGTAAAATTAAACACAAATAAGTTTAACTATATTTTTTCTTCAATTCTTCCGAAGTTCCAATTTCTTCACATGTTCGCTAGATCAAGTAGTACTTGCCTACGTTTTATTACAATCCTTTCATTTACATTTTTACTGGTTACTCGCAAATTAATTCATGAGAGTTGTTGGAAATTAATGGATGTCGATCTCGATTATTTTTTCTCCATTAAAATTTATTACATTTAGATTAATTACATAACTATATTTTACTTGATGGTCATTTTATAATTTTTTTCGTTTTGTCAAATTAACTCTTTAATATTAAAAAAAACTGAGAGCAGCAGGATAGGATAGGATAGGATAAGACTGAAATCACAGGATAGGATTGTGGATGCAGGATTCACGATAGGATAGGATTGTCAACTTATAGGATAGCAGCACTGTATTGAATTGAATTATGCATGTCACAGAGGACGTCTGATTGTATTTCCTGTCGAATATCGTCTCTTTTGTCAACTTCCGGCTAAACCGGAAGTAACTATAATGACGTATTTCTGCAGATATCAACATAAAATCAAATGATTGAATTCAACCAAGATTTTTGACCCAATTTTCTGTCGATTGGGGTCACTTTCGGTCAAACCGGAAGTAGTCTTGATTTGTTTTATTTAACGAAAATCAGCATAAAAATCATAAAAAACTAAATACAGATCGACATAATTTTTGGTCTGGAGGCCTTCTTTTTAACGAAAACTTTACTTTCATTTATCCATCTTACAAGCAGTGCTTCTGAAAATCGGACGGAAGACCTACTCGTTGCTTTGCAACGAGCTTTGCTCTAGTTATTATTCTTTTTTATACTTATTTCTTCTCCGGTACTTTTTTGTCCGCGAGTGTTCTCGGAAACTGCTCATCCAATTGAGTTAAAACCTTTTTAGGGTTAATAGGCATGTTATGTAGATTTGCGGACGTGCATGCATTTTGCATGCATTTTGCGCGCACGTGCATGCACGTGCGTGCGCGTGCAATGCGTAAAATGACCAATATACTTGATATAGCTGTAACTTATATATTTTTTGATGAAATGCTTTGATACTCAGAATATAAGGATATATTAAAAGTGTGAACAAGATGACATGGTCAACATGCACATGCATGCGCGTGCGCGCACGCGCAAAGCGTAAAATGACCAATTTACTTGATATAGTCGTTAACTTTTATACTTTTTGATGAAATGCTTTGATACTCAAAATATTTATATATATATAGAAAGAGTAGACAAGATGACATGGTCATCATGCACATGCATGCATATGCATGCACGTGCGCGCGCGTGCAATGTGTTAAATGACTAATATAATTAATATAGCCGTAATTTTTATATTTTTTGATGAAAAGCTTTGATATTAAGAATATATAGATATATTAAAAGTGTAGACAAGATGATTTGGCCATCATGCACATGCGCGCGCGTGCAATGTGTTAAATGACCAATATACTTAATATAGCCGTAACTTTTATATTTTTTTATGAAAAGCTTTGATACTAAGAATAAACAGACATATTATAAGTGTACACAAAATGGCATGGTCATTAGGAACATGCATGCAGGTGCGCGTGCGCGCAATGCTAAGATGACCAATATGCTTGATTTAGCCGGAACTTATATATTTTTTGATGAAATGTTTTGATACTGAGAATATAAAGATGCGTATATAGTATAGACGGGATGACATGGTCATCCTGCACATGCATGCACGTGCGCGCGCGTGAAATGCAAAAAATGACCAATATACTTTATTGCCTTATTTAATGAAGCTTACAGGAAATAAGACACCAAAAGGGAGTTGGGGAGCGTTTGGGGAACATCTGTAACGGTCCCCGTTACAATTATAACTAGTTTGTAATTTTTTTTAGATCGAACACTGTTCGTTATCTTCACCTTTTTCATTCATTTAAATCCATTGAGGATTAAAGAGATACAAGAACAGAGAAATCAATAATTTTTCGATATGATTCGATAAGTATACGTACCTTCAGTTTAATTTCGTTTTGTGAAATTCCTTTGTCATAAGGGGTCATTCATAGATGGGAATGAAATGATACCTACCATCGATGAAAATACACTAAAAATAACATACATTAAAAAGATGATTCCCCTTAATTCTTATAATGAGCTGAATCTGCTGATCACTTTATAAGAAGTAGAATCCCTTAATGTCGCGATTTTGGTCATTTAAAATGTTCTAATCAGTTTCACATTTCTCACCTTACAGAAATTTATCATGAATTTTCTGTTTATCTAAGGTTATCATGTAAATTCGACGGCATGTTGATTTTGTATACATATCAACCGTTCTACTACAGAAGTTTGTTTAGATAAAGATTACAATGCTGCAATGGAATTATTGATTTTCTGTAAATGCTAATGTTCAAAACTAAGGTAATAAAACAGGTAGAAACTATGTCTAAGAACACAGCGCATTCTTGAGTGGATTAATGTAAGTACCATAAAATTTTGAACTCAAAGTTATTTTATTTTTCTTATTATCAAAATATAACGTTAAAAATGAGTTCCTCAAAGACGTATTATTTCTTAAAACACGGTTTTTAAATTACTGTAGAAACAAAGAAACAGCAAAACTTCCAATTTCTTTCTACTTCATTTTCATTAAAATCCCTTTAGATATCTTTGAAGATGGGTTGGGATTGTGTGTTTTTTATTTTCTACCATTATTGAAAAATGTAAGTTGTTTTGTAATAAGAAAATGCTTTGAATGTGCTTTTTTTTTTTCAAGAAAACCATGCTGTTCATCAAAACTCCCAGAACTCTATGTACTCGTATTGCCATTGTAATCATTTCATGCAGTCTAATTATACGGGTAAGTATTGGAATCAAAATCAAAGTTGATCATATAATGAGCTGTTACTCTCCAGACCAATCAAAATTCTTAAAAATATGTAAAACTGAAAAGCGACTAACTAGTCCTAATGGTTAAATTATTTTAAAAACAAAATTTAAAAATCTTAAACATAGGGGATATTTGCTTTTAATACCAAGGCATTTTATACCAGAATCCTGTACGTAGCACGCAATAATCTAGTATTGGCCAGTTGTTAGGAAATCCACATTGCAATGTTAGTTATAAAGTTAGTTTGAGACCTAACATGAGTCATCCAGGGTGTGAAAAGGGAATCCGGTATTGGCGAGGCGAAGTAATGTCCCAATTCAGAATTCTTTTTCTCACCCTCAGTGACAAACAAGGTCACAAACTAACTGTTTAACAAATTTATCCCGCTAAAGACTTATGAAAGATTTGTTTCGGGTCAGTACATGTAACATATTAAAAGAAATATAATTCAAAATATCATTAAGCATCATATAATCTCAGTATAACATCGTCACAGTTAAAGATATATGCATACAAGTGTTAAAATAAATTTCATCAGTCAAACCGTTTGCTTGCCGCTTTTTGTTTACAGAAACACGTAGAACAGAATCTTGTGCCCAATTTTTAATACAACCATAACTCGGAAACGACGTATTAGAAAATTTCAGGGCGTCGTGTGATCTTATTTAGCTAATAAATATTTGTCAGATGCGGGATAGAATATTATACACATGTAAATAAACTAACAGAGCATTCTAGTCGCTCCTTTGTAGAAAAAGGCGAAGAAAAAGAACAGTGAACAATCGCAGAAATCTTGTAAACAATACGAATTATGAACAGGAACCCCTGGAATCTGATTTAGTGAATAACAACACAACGGTGAAAAATTGTAACCTTGAATGTTGGCGCCACAAACATTATATGGCACATTTAGTTTTATCAGTAAAGTAGTGTGTTATATTCACACCCAATACTGCTTATTTTTTCCTTCGATTTTGACATTTTTGTTTTCTGGAAATGTAGGTGCTGTCTATTGGTTATGTTGTCGGAGGGTTTGTTTTAAAATACCACGAAAAACTCCTTAGTGCCGCCAGCATTGATGTGCTTAATAAAGTGTCTATAGGATCCCTGCCTGTTGGATCATTCCTCAACGCCCTGTTCCTGTCTTTGATTCCGACCATTATCGTGCACGCTGTTAATGCTGCTGTTACATTCTATGGAATTTGTAAACAAAGTAAAAGATGTTTGATTGCAGTAAGTATACAATTAGTAAACAAGATATTTGTTACAAAATGCATTGAATTATAGATCATCTCTCCGATCTACGTGTTATAAGTGACAGGGATCTCTCTCTCTCTCTCTCTCTCTCTCTTCACATAATGAGACTGTGCCATTTTTTTTTCAACTGAAAGGTCTGGAAAGTATCTGAATGGCAGAGTCCTCCCACAAGACACCTTTAAGTAAAATTCTAGTCATCGATCTTTTAATTAACTGGATGGCATTGTTTCATATCTCTCTCTCTCTCTCTCTCTCTCTCTCGTGTTCAATCAAAACATCTAGAAGTTTTTCCCGATGTATACATAGGGTTTTTTTTTCTTTTAATTTACTCTGCAATGTTTATTTAATATCAATGACCCTATATATCTCCTAAACTGAGGTACAAGAATTATGAAAATGCTAGTGCTGTCTTTACATGTGTGTCATATTTGTACATGACAGAGAAATGCTTATTATATCAGACTTTTTACAGAAGTTTACGAATTCAGTAAATATTTGAAGCATTCACATCATTTGAACGTATATTTTGTTTCTAGAGTGCCGTCATAAACATTGTTATGGTGATTTTTAACATAATTGCAATTGCCCTACAGTCCTGGATGCTTGAGGAGGTATGTTTGTTTATACTCTTCTTATGAAATAAAGTCTAATTTTAAATATGATCTTTTCTTTATGTAAACTGAAATTTTAGCTACTATTTCTTCTTCAGAAGTTAAGGATTCATAATATGATCTTGCAATTTTATTTATTTCATATCAAACATCTGAAACACCAATTTTTAAGCTTTTTAAAGAAATTTGATTTTACGACCCTATCATTTCTAAAAAAAAAAATCATTCCGAAGAATGAGAACTTGTTTAGACGAATGAGATATTCGTTTAGACAAATAAAATTCCTTTTGAAGGAATTAGATATGTGTTTGAACAAATAAGATATTTGTTTGGAAAAATATGATATTTGTTCGGACAAACTAAATATTTGTTCGGACGAATTAAATACATGTATTTGTTCGGACAAATGAAAGATTCATTCGGACAATGAACAATTTGTTTGGACAAATTAGATATTTGTTCAGACGATTTAGATATTCGCTTGAACAAATTAGAAATTCGTTCGGACGATTTAATTATTTTTGGACGAAATTATATTCGCTGGAAAAATTAGATATTTGTTCGGATGGACAAGATATTTGTTCGGACTAATTAAATATTCTTTCGGTGAGATCAGATATTTGTTTGTACAAAATAAATATTTGTTCTGAAAAATTAATTATGTAATATTCTGAGATGGCAGTTTAAATATACGGAGAAATGAATCGAGAATCAGCGCACTTTTTGCGCAATAAATATACGTACACTATCTTTTAATGGGTGGCATTGTAGTTCTCTGGTCGTCCATCCCAATTTTTTTGCAGAACAGATCTGCAGTTAGTTTCAGCTCTCCCTCACAACCAAAGAATCTTTTCATTTTGAATTACGATTGTGAGTTTTCAAGAAACTTTTAATAAGACATAAAACTTGCGTAAAATTGCAATCAATAACCCCCTACCCTATTCGTTTGTAAACAAGTCAGGAACAATTAAACAAAAGTTGTTTTTTACCAATAACAATTCTTCATAAATTGTTTTTAATTTAAACAAACTTGCCCTTCATATTGCTACAAACTACTACCATTGTCCCTCCCTTGCGACTACAATCTCTCTCTCTCTCTCTCTCTCTCTGCGGCCTAACCATTTAGTTTTACAAAATGAAAGTAAACAAATATTCTTAATTCGGACAAATAAAGTTCTTTTTTTAAACAAAGAATTTACTCGATCGGACAACTATTTTTTCGTTCGAATTAATAGTTTATTCGTTCGGAAAAATTAATGTTTGTTCAAACAAATAACTAATTTTTTCCGAACAAGTAAGTGTTTCGTTCGGACGAATTAGTAAAAGACAATGGGTGACAACACATCTCGATTAATGCACGATTTGTATGCAGGCGTTGACAAACAAAATATTCTTATTATTTGCAAATAAATTAATAATAGAATTGTCTATAGCCCCATAAACCCGTAAGTTCCAGCCGAGGAGACCTGGTTTGCAGAGAAGTGTTTGAAAAGATTTGATCTAATTTGATTCTATTTCAATAAACGACAGCTTCCGATGTGTGAGAAAAGCCCGACTTATGAGAGATATTCTTGCTATTTGTCAAACAGTGTCCCTAAGCGGAATCCAACATGGAGGCTAATTCCATGCCTTGTTATGTTTAGAGTAAAGTAGAAATATATTTTTAACAATCAAGCTGGGGAGTGCCTATGTTTTATGCCTTATTGCTTAAATTAAAGCACAGAAAAATTAATAAATACATTGGACAATGAAGATTTGGTTTTTCTGTCTGTAATCAATAACAAAATATTGAAAATCAACATAGACAGACCATCCGACAAGCAAAATTATGAAACACTCATATTGAAGACAGAGATGTTTGTCACCTTCGTTTTTGTTCACTGCAGAATGGCTTATTTAAAAGTTGTAGGTAAACTATAATATATGCAATGTATGGCACATGCATTCAATCATAACCTTTCGATAATCCATATCAGGATCGATATGCTCTTTTGCGAGGGGATACTGGACACTTTGCGGTGCCCTTGTTTGCACACAATCACAGACCCGTATCAACGGTTTTAAAAGTTGGGAAGGGGAGCAACTTCCTAAAAAATCTGACAAGCAAAAAAATAATGATAATAAAATAAAAAATAAAACTAAAAACACCAAACTGACCAAAAGTGGGGGAGGGGCAACTTCACAATATAATCTGGCATTTTAAAAGGAAATTAATTGTCCAAATTCTGGACTTTGCCAGTGTTCTACTTTACAACAACAAAAAGTGGGGAGCCAACCAGCATCTAAAGGAAGTTTACTTTAGTAAAATAATTTACTCAGAAAAAGTGGGGGACCGGCCCCCGTGACCCCCCCCCCCCCCGCATTCTGCGGGCCTGAATCATGCTGATTACAAAGATTTTTGTAGATCTAAGGTATATTTTGCAGGAGATGGTTTTTTGACTTACCCCCGTCCTCCCACCCCCTCTTTTATAGCGTCATTACAACATACTTCTTGTGGAAGTACCAGTATGAAAACAAAAGATCGAATGTGCTAATACCCCACCCTGAAACTTCCTAATCTGACAAGCAAAAAAACAATAACAAAAAAATTAATAATAATCATAAAAAAAAAAAATAAAAATAAAAAAACCTAAACTGACCAAAAGTGTTGGGGGGGGGGGGGGCTTCCAAATATATTCTGACTGAAAGTTTTAGACCTTGAAAGTTTTAGACCCGGGGAAGGGGACTTCATTGTTTCCGAGCCCGATGTTAAATTTACTGTAGTCACTTGAGGGATGGATCGCGTAAATTGGAGATGGTACCTTTTCTTTTTTTCACAGAAGTTGTAACAAACCAGAAGTACCACACCATGAAAATTTCTGACTGCGGGGCAGGGGACTATACCCTGTTTTCCGAGCAGTATGTTTATTCATTTGGAGCCAATACAAGCGTTCCAAAAATTCATAAAATAAATAGGCTGTTTGCACACTACATAATCTGGAAAAAAGAAGCTAATAATTTTAACACCAGCTGTATCCTGGTTTAGACAAATTGCATTTGATTTACACAATAATCTTTGTGGAGGTGGACCTTTGTACTGGTGGGCATTCGGAATAATATAATGTACATGTACCTTCAGAGTGGCAACTTTTGACCTAATAGACACCTTATAATATAGCAGTATTTTGGTACCTTCAGAAAAATTGGAATCAACGTCAGTGCCATATATTTGTTTCAACGTGTGCTTGTCATTGGTCGGAACAGCCACATGGTGGCCAAGTGGTTCTTGAGAAGAAGATTTTCTAAGATTTTTCCTATATATTTCAATGTAAAACTTGGATTCCCTATTGTGGCCCCGACCTACCCCCGGGGGTTATGATTTGAACAATTTAGATTCTACACTATCCCAGGATGCTTCCATATAAGTTTCAGCTTTTCTGGCCCAGTGGTTCTTGAGAAGAAGATTTTTAAAGATTTTTCTTATATATGTCAATGTAAAACTTGGATTCCCTATTGTGGCCCCGCCCTACCCCCGGGGGTCATGATTTGAACAATTTAGAATCTACACTATCCCAGGATGCCACCACCTAAGTTTCAGCTTTTCTGGCCCAGTGGTTCTTGAGAAGAAGATTTTTAAACATTTTTCCTATATATTTCAATGTAAAACTTGGATTCCCTATTGTGACCCCGACCTACCCCCGGGGGTCATGATTTGAATAATTTAGATTCTACCCTACCCCAGGATACTTCCATATAAGTTTCAGTATTTCTGGCCAAGTGGTTCTTGAGAAGAAGATTTTCTAAGATTTTTCCTATATATTTCAATGTAAAACTTGGATTCCCTATTGTGGCCCCGACCTACCCCCGGGGGTCATGATTTGAACAATTTAGATTCTACACTACCCAGGATGCTTCCATATAAGTTTCAGCTTTTCTGGCGCAGTGGTTCTTGAGAAGAAGATTTTTAAAGATTTTTCTTATATATGTCAATGTAAAATTTGGATTCCCTATTGTGGCCCCGCCCTACCCCCGGGGGTCATGATTTGAACAATTTAGAATCTACACTATCCCAGGATGCCAACACCTAAGTTTCAGCTTTTCTGGCGCAGTGGTTCTTGAGAAGAAGATTTTTAAAGATTTTTCTTATATATTTCAATGTAAAACTTGGATTCCCTATTGTGGCCCCGCCCTACCCCCGGGGGTCATGATTTGAACAATTTAGAATCTACACTACCCCAGGATACTTCCATATAAGTTTCAGCTTTTCTGGCCCAGTGGTTCTTGAGAAGAAGATTTTAAAAGATTTTTCTTATATATTTCAATGTAAAAGATGGATTCCCTATTGTGGCCCCGCCCTACCCCCGGGGGTCATGATTTGAACAATTTAGAATTTACACTATCCCAAGATGCTACCACCTAAGTTTCAGCTTTTCTGGCCCAGTGGATCTTGAGAAGATTTTTTAATGACCCCACCCTATTTTTGTCTTTTCTTGATTATCTTCCCTTGTAAGAGAACTTGGCCCTTTATTTTAACAATTTACACTCCCCTTCATCCAAGAATACTTTGTACCAAGTTTAGTTAAAATTGGCCCAGTGGTTCTTGAGAAGAAGTTGAAAATGTGAAAAGTTTACAGACGGACGGACAGACGGACGGACGACGGACAACGGGTGATCGGAAAAGCTCACTTGAGCTTTCAGCTCAGGTGAGCTAAAAATAGGTCTGCTAACAACGGGGCGCAATTGGTACCCATGGAAATTCCAACATAATGTTGGAAGACCTGGTCTCAGAAAACCACATAGATATTGCCAATCAGAAACTCAAGCATCTTTTTAATATCAACTTCAGAGTACTTTTATGTACAATCAGAATGTTTTTTTTTAGCAAAATAATTTTGCAAATGACCAATGACAAGGTAAGTAAATTTACGAGTTCCATTTTTATTGAAATAAAACGTCTGTCAATGATGTCAAAAATCCTGGACTTTAATTTATTGTTGGGAATGGGTGTGTACAGAGTTGAAAAGTCGTTAGTTTTGATGTTAATGATTTTGATATAATTTTGTGATTTTAAATTTTCCAAAACTTCTTTGGGATTTTTAAGTATCCACATCTGATTTACACCATTTCTCAAATATATTGTTGCACAGTACTCCTGAAGTTTCTCCGTCACTACTGTTGATATTTTAGTGAGAAGTAAAGAAAGAGGCTTGGTAGAGCGAAATAATTGGCATATTAGGTTTTATGTAGTTATTATATATCGGCTATTTACATATATAATGAGCTCATGCATATTGTTAAAATGGAGGGCATTGCTTCAACTTCTATTTTACTCGTGCGACCGCGTATATTACACCCACGCGTAATGTTTGACAGTCACAAACGCGTACTTAACAACCAGTGTAAATAATCACTTTTACTAGTATTTTGCGTAAGGACGAATATATGTAATATTTTTCTGTCTGCAAAGTTTGGAATGGGTTCTTTAGTGTTCCTACATTCAAATTTTGAAATAACTACCGTAAAAGCAATTTTTTAAGGAGTTTATAACTTCATTGGTATATTTGATGCTGAGCATGTACTAAAGACGGTGGTCTGTGTGGCAAAATAATGTATCTTGTAATAAGAGCAGTATGTCATTCTGCACAATATTGCATGTGACTGGGTTTGTGATTTCGGACTTGAATTTTGCTTAAAATTTGAGGCACATTTTGATGGTTCGTGGCCCAGGCTCTTTGATCGAACGAATTTCTAATTTTTGAAACAAATATCTAATTCATACAAACATCTAATTCGTCCGCACAAGTTTCTAGTTCGTCCGAACAAATATCTAATATCGAAACAAATTTCTAATTTGTCAGAACAAATACCTTATTCGACTGAACAATTATTTATTTCGTCCAAACAAATAAATATATTTTACTTGGTCCTCAAGCGGCCCCGTATGATATAAATTAATTATTTTTTTAAAAAATCAAAACTCTTTTTGTAGCTTTATTCCAGAATCCTTGCAACACTACGCCAGAGGTACAATGAAGATAATAACTTGTTTCATTCAGCTGTAAGTTTCAAAATAATTGTAAATGCATTGAGTGTGTTACGTAATTATAATATAAATTATATGTATTGATAACAATAAATATACTAAGTTATATTGGAATACACTTTAACTGTTAAGTGTGATTCACGTAAGTTTTGTGGCAAGGAAAAACATAACCATGCCTGTAATTCTCGTATGTTAGACTTTTCAGTTTCTCCTATGTTGCTGGGGTTGAAAAATTAAAAAAAAGCAGAGAGTGGCTCAGGGGAATAATCTTGTAGTGTTCATTCCTAGATGCACCAACCATCCAAGTTAAATCTAGGTAGGGTTTTAACCTGTGTACTCATCCGGAAAATATAGGCCAATATATCCAGCATCTGTTGCTAGCCTGGTAGTATGCATCCTTAGATGCATCAACCATACAACATAGGTCCAGGAGGCTTACTGTTCTTTTGGAATGAACCTACTCCAAAACTTTTAACCTGTTCACACCTTCAGAAATTGTTGGTCAGATAGAGCATCTAAAGCCATTCTAGTAGTTTGCATCCCAAGATGCATCATCAATGCAAGTTTGGTCACTGTATGTTTATAGTTACTTGGGGATGAACCTGCTCCGAAAACTTTAACCTAGTCTCTCATCCAAGTCAGGTTCAGAATCCACAACCAGTCTGGAAATGTGCATTTCTATATGAATCATCGATGCAAGTTTAGTTTAGGTAGGTTTTACCCTGTTCACTCATCCAAAACATGAACGTCAATTTATCCAGCATTTGAAGCAAGACAGGTAGTTTGCATTCCTAGATGCATGATCCAAGCAAGTTTGGCCCAGGTAATGCTTAGTTATTTGGGAATAAACCTGCTCTTAAACTTTCCTGATCACTCATCTGGAAAATGTAGGTCAGATCCAGCATTGAAGCCAGTCTGGTTGTATGGATCCCTATATGCATCATCAATGAAAGTTTGGTGACCATGCAGCATATAGTAACTTGATGGATGAACCTGATCCAAAAACTTTAATCGGTTCACTTATCTGGAAAATGTAGGTCAGATCACACATCTGAATCCATCTGGTAATATAAATCCCTATACGCATTATCGATGCAAGATAAGTCAACATAGGGCTTACCGTGACATTGACATGAAACCTGCTCCTAAACTTTAACCTGCTCCAAAAACTCTAACCAGTGCTCTTAAAACTTTAATCTGGTCATTCATAGAGGAAATGTACAGGTTAGATCCTACATCGGAAGCAAGTTCAATGATGCACGATATAGGCAAATTTCGTCCAGCTAGGGCTTATGGTACTTGGGAATGAGACCCTCTCCTAAAACTTTAACCGAGACGCCAATATTGGGGCTATAACATAAGCTCATCTCAAAATCGTAGAGTTTAGCTAAAAATGTCGAGAGTACTTTTTATAACTTCCATGTTTTCCTTTCATAACTAGTGTAGGACATCAAATCCCGTCGTAATGTTTATATAATAACCCAGCGATATACGCTTAAAAAACGTTTTTCCTACTCAAAAACACAGCTGGCTCCACCTTTCCAGCCAAATTTTATAATGATGTTTAAGATGTCGTTTGTGGCATAACAATCGCCGTTGCACACTCATGTGAATACGACCTCAAATCCGGTGAATAAGTAATTTTATAAACCGTTTTTTTTTCTTGGATAGATTATATAAAGACTATAAATTAGACTAAAAATAATATCTATTATTTTCTTTTCTATTTCTTATGAATATATGGAAAACATTAAGATTTGAAACTTTTTGTCATGTTTTATTCTTTCTTTTTTCTCTTTTTATTTCAGATGCACTGTTGTGGATTTGATACGTTTTCTCCCTTGTTGTGCTCGTACTTATACAACATCGATTGCGCTTCCTACATTGCAGACACTATAAATACCTATGGCAGTTCTTACATTGCTGTCCTTGTCACTAACATCATTGTGTCAGTAAGTTTTATTTAAAACAATTACAATTAATTTTAAATTATGAGAGTTTTTGAGTAAAGAAAAAAATGATATAAAATGATGTCAGTAAAACTATTTCCAGAGTCTTTATCTTTGTTTTGCAATTTTACGTTTATTCCATAAAAAATGCAGTCAAAGATACTATTCTTTTCAAAACTCATTAAGCCACCATTCTAGAATGTCTGTATAACCGCTTGTATGTTTATTAGTATAGCATCGAAAAAGGAAGGCAGTTGTGTCTTTATAATAAAACTATCTTTCATTCTTGTGGGTATTTTTATCCCTCTTCATTTAACATAAAAACGCTTGTATTTTTTCATTCCCCTGTTATTTATTTACTTATAGGTAATCATGATCGTTGGAACAGAATATCTACACAGATTCCAAATTGCCAAATCACATGGGAAGAACGATCGCTGCCCGGGGAATGCTATTGAAAAATCGGAAATGCACAAAATAAAAAATGGAATTTGTGCTAATCTTTACCGTCTAGTTAAAGTGAGGTGTGTAATGTAAAGAATGTCAAATTCTGCAATACACAAGGGCAAATTCGTTGCCTATTTATCTTTACACCTAGAACATGCTAATTTTATAATGCACAAAAGACAAACTCTTGATTAAACAACTGATTCTGTGTTCCTTTTCAGAAGTAAACTAACATCTTATTTTGGATTTCTAACTTTCCTATCAATGGTTTGTATCACTCATTCATATAAATTTGTATTTCAAATATTCCTAATTTTGACTTCTGTAAAAAGTTCAGGTTGTCTGAAACAAAGAATGAATAATGGAGATCTTTTTCGAATTCTCAGATATTGGAGGGTGGAATGATCCTGGCCATAATATTCATCAGATACAACCATTACGACTTAACAATGACAACAGAACTCTATAGAGTAACCAGGGAATACCACATTAACATGGGCTATCTTAAAGATGCTCTTCTGATAACGGCCATTTGCCTCCTCGTCTGGTCAATCATTGCCAAAACTTTGTGTCTTATTGGAATATATTCCAAAAGGAAGTGTTTGTTTGTGATAGTATGCATTCTAGATACTCTTCATCACTATATATCATTATACATGTATGTTTTATGTTTGCATCCTACCAAGCGAAATTTCCAAATTTTATGAATATATTACTCTAACTTCTTTATTTTTGCTATAATAAGGTTTATTTATTACAGAATATGATTACAGATCTCCTCTTACTGACAGCTGAGTGCGTCATTTTAATTTTTTCATCATATCTTCTGAGAGCTGTACGTATATCCATATAGTTACTGCTTTAACTGACGTAAACCCTGATAGATAACCCTTATAACTGATCACTTTCCAATACTCGAGCTGTACTTATATCCTTATCATTACTGCTTTTATTGTCTTTTAAAATCCCTGTAAGATAACTTTTATAATTGATCACTTTCCAATACTCTGCTAGTTTTCTTTCAGTTATATTGCTGTTTCTGGAATAATATTGATACCTGTCAGTTCTCCTATGGAGATACCACACCCATTCCGGTAAGATTAAAATATTAGGTGTAAGTTTCATGATGGAAAAGGACAAATTTACTATAAAATTTTAACTGAAAGAATAACAGACAAAAATGCTATAAGTTAAGAAAGCTAGTCGAGGGTCAAAATACATCTAACATATTGAAACCATCTCAATTTGCAAACACGTTTTTTTATTGTTTTTTTTTTGGGGGGGGGGGGGGGGCTTGCTAAAAAAATGTTTTCAGGGAGACGGACCCAATGTTGTAATGTGATATAAAACTGATTTTAATATTTAATTGACAGATGTGCACCACAAGCTGGAGCAATGCTGCACGGTTTATCTGGTGTTTGACTGGAATACTTATCTTCCATATTCTTTTAAAGGTAAAATTCATAATAACTTTGCAGTAGATATCATAAAATGTACTAACTTTTTCTTTTTAATTTTTAGATCTTTACAGTTGGAATGGCGGATCGTGTTTACAAGCATTCCCTGTCTAAAATTGAAATGAAAAAAGGTGACGTACCAATGGAGAACTCTGGCTTTTTCCTTACAATATTTGCCTCAATGAAAAGGTAAGAATTAAAACACCCCAACGACATCTACTCTCTGCCTTTTAAAATAAATTCATATACACATATGCATGAATCTATAATCGCTTTAAGCCCTCTTCCTTTTTACAATAAGGGATCAAAGTTTTACATTGAAATATATAGAAAAAATTCTTTTTAAAGAATTTTTTTCTCAAGAACAACTTGGCCAGAAGAGACGAAACTTACGTGAAAGCATCCTGAGGTAGTGTAGATCCTTAATTATTCAAATCATGGTCCCCGAAAGTTAGTTGGAGACGCAATAGGGGATCAAAGTTTTAAATTGAATTGAATAGGAAAATTCTTTCAAAACCCTCCTCTCAAGAACCCCAGAACCAGAAAAGATCAAACTAAAATGCAAGCTTTCTAAGGAACTATTAATTCTAAATGATACACATTATGGCCCCCAGAGGTAGGGTAAGGTCAAAACTGGAGATCAGAATATTACATTGAAATATATAGGAAAAAAATCTTTAAAAATCTTCTTCTCAAGAACTGGACCAGATGAGATGAAACATGTGAAAGCATCCTGAGGTTGTGTTGATAATAAATTTAGCAAGGCCTGGAAAGTCATAATGATATTAAAGCATCTCAATGTTGTCTGAATTAAGAGATCTTTATATATATATGTATATATATATATCAAAGCGTAAACTGTTCCAACACAGGTTATACCAGAATAACTTGGGTAGATATTCAATTCAATCCTTATAATTTAATTTTAAATCATTAAGCGAAGAAAATAAGACAATTTATCTTTCAAAAATGCATATTTTAATTGTAACGTCGAGCGGATTGATATGCTTTTGACGGAAGTCATTGTGACGTAGGCAACACAGGTTATATGGTATAAACTATTTTTTATCCAATCATGTGACGAGTTACAACCAAATTTAATTTTATATATATATATATATATATATATATATATATATATATATATATATATATATATATATATATATATAGATAGATAGATAGATAGATAGATAGATAGATAGATAGATAGATAGATATATTCTTATAAATGTGGACATCGGATGAAATCGCCCGTATTACCAAAGAGGACTATTTTATAAGACTGTTGAATATAAAACTATTGATTATGTATTAACAGATTTTATACCATTTCTATGATTTAATTATACATTGTATTTTAACTGCGTTGAAAAAGTTTATTGACAACGTTTAGAACTTTTCATAACTGTCTGAAGAGCCAACATGGCAGAAAGCGCTAACAGTAAAGATTTTATTTAATTTGGACAGTAGCATTCTGTTTTTATTCATTTAAGTATATATATATATATATATATATATATATATATATATATATATATATATATATATATATATATATATATATATATATATATATAAAGCACTAAAAATGACCAACGACACGAACAATAGAAATTGTCAAATTTCCTCAGGACAAAGAAAAAGTTAAGAAGTCATAAAACAAAGAAAATAGAAAAACAAAAACGGATAGCACTACTACTAAACTACCAAACACTATTTATTTACAATGTTACATGTTGAATTTGAGTTTTATAATCAGTTGTAAAGAAATAAATCCGGACCGCTATGAAATACGTCCGGTCTTTCGGGTGTACTCTGGTGAAGTGCGATTTACATAATTGAACGAATTATCTATCGCTAATTAATTACGGCCAAGCAGTAAATCGTACATTGTCTCATTCTCTCAAAATAGCTTAACCTTACATGATAAAAAGAAACCAAAAGAAACCAAAGAAAGATAATTTAGATGTATTATAAATGTCATTTGGAAATGTTTTAGAACTGTTTATCGGATAAAAGAAATAATAGACAAAAGTGTAAGCAAAAAATCTATGCGTGGGTTGTTCCAGAATTGATAATGCGAATTAACGGTAAAGTTAACACTATATAGAGAGAATAAACTTGTTTGTTACAATCAGGAATTGGGTCTAGTTCACATTCATCCTGGTGAAGTCATTTAGTTTGTTGATACCATTAGGGCGGAATGACTTCAGTCTGTGCATCCAGAACTTTTCCTTGCTTTTTCTCTGAGCATCGGTCCAATTCGGATTATGGTCAATAACCATAATAACACCCGATAGACCGGACGCAATTCGTAGCGCTCCGGAATTTTTTGTTCACAACTGTTTATAAACTTCAAATTAAACATGTAACACTGTAAATATTTAGTGTTTGGTAGTTTAGTAGTAGTGCTAGTTGTTTTTGTTCCTCTATTTCCTTTGTTTTTATGACCTCTTAACTTTTTTTTTCTTTGTCCTGAGGAAGGGACAGGTCGTCCCGAAAATTTGACAATTATTATTGTTCGTGTCGTTGGTCATTTTTAGTGCTTTATATAAATTTCCATCCGTGACCTTGTATCTACTTAGTAGATCCGACACTTTGGATATACAGTGTTGTTGGTTTATAGTGCTTTATATATATATATATATATATATATATATATATATATATATATATATATATATATATATATATATATATATATATATATATATATATATATATAATAAATATTGGATATTGGATTTTATCATTGAATTGCCTAAAGAAAGTTTTTTTTTAATATTATTTTATAGGCATCCCTTGATTGCTACCATTATCGGGCTTTCAATTCTTATAACTGCAAGTATTATATATTTCGGCGTATGAAATATCTCTTAATGATCTAAGATATTCTCTGAAGAAAATAAGTTTTTTTTTCCCCTTTCCAGGTAGTGGATGTGATAATGTTTTGCGGACTTTTAGTTATACGATACGGTTATTCTTCTTACAAACTTTTGAGAAATATTCTGGCTGCTATTTCTCACGGACCTTTAAACATGTCCACTAATCGAGACAACATCATTCTTATGACGCTAGCTGTGGCCGGCTTCTCCTTTTTTCTACAAGTTGGAAAATTCATTTCTCTTGGTTTGCAAAAGCCGAAGGCTACATTGCTGGTAAATTCTCAATTCTCATTTTTTTATTTAAAAAAGTAGTAATCTGCTTGCTTCTTTATTTGAATCCTTAATCTTTGACACGTGCAAATAACAAATTAATTCATAATTACGTATTATTTTGCTCTTTGATACAAAAAGACCATAGATTAAATATCAATGTTTACATCCTTACGCTTTCATTAGTCAATTACTTGAAATATTTCGAATGTGTAAATAGAAATAGATTAATTGCTTTTCGTTAGATATTGTGGAAAGAAGCTGTTGTTGTTGCTCTATTAATTGCGGTTCTTGGATTAATATCTGTTCAGGTAAAGCTGGTAAGTATGATAAATTATATTATAACACTTCTTCTGATTTTCTGTGAAGAAATTAAAGCAATAGATGGACTTTTGAGCTTGAATACTGTTCGTTATCTCCATATATTTCATGTGAATAATTCTCTAGAAATCGATGTGAATGGACTTATCCCTGTTTTGCCGTTCATTAGTCTAGTGAGATTATCTCTGCTTCGAAATTTCTATTGATATATTAAAACAGTTAAAAAGTATATCATTGAGGGAGTTAGAATTAATTCAGTACCCCTCGACCTGAATATGTTCCTCAGCTTCGCCTCAGGTAACAGTCCTGGCCTTGAGGAACTGGAATCTTGCTGTTTCAATGATATACTTTACATGTAACTATATACTAAGACGTTTAGCTACCAAACAATCAGAAAATGAATTTTCTTAATGTATAATAGGTCGCTAAACCTGAGAGAATACGTGTGCCTGCAAACTTATTTTTTTTAAAATATAATATTTGTTCACCCTCTAACGTTATTTTTAATATCAATATATTTTGGAATATGTAGCTTTGTTTGTTCAGCATACAGTCATTAATGTAATGCATTTTGCAGTGATTTTTCTTCAATTCTAAAACTTTAAAACGGGCCGGGTGACAATATTTTTGAAATAAACATTCAATGATAATGTTATTCAAAATGATCAACCTTTGTCTATTTTAAAGGCACTAAGATAAGTTGTTATTTTGTCAACTGGACATGCACTAATTAGAGCTCATCAAAAGCCCCCCCCCCCCCTCTAAAAAATTAAAAGATATATGAGGAGACATTTCTTAGATTTTATTTGCTTTGTTTCTTTGTCTGTTGTTTTTGCTTTGTTTCTTTGTTTGTTTGGGGGGGTTTTTTGTTGTTATTTTGTTTTTGTTTATTTTTATTTCTAGCTTTTTGTGTCTTTGTGTCTTTGTTTGTTTTTTGATATTAATAGGTTGTCTGCTGCATTGCCACTAGGGAAAGTTGTCATTTTACCTATGAAGAAATTGTATATGTTGATGGATTATTCACTTCTACGAATCGAAATGCTAGTGATTTGGTGAGTATAAAGAAATAAAACTTATTATTTTATTGATGGAAAGTACTTTTGTGAAACACTTTTGAACATTATTTCACAACTACCATATATCCGGATAAACGGTATTTAATCTAGCTTTTAAGCAAATAAATTGTAGTTTATATCAATGCAACAAATTACATTGTAGTTCTGTGACAGAAAAAATCCAAATGTTGTTGACGCCGCCGAAACGGAGGCCTGGTTAATGCTAGGATTCACGCTATTGTTAATTACGATGCAGGTAGAAAAAAGGAAGTGAAGATGTTTATCTATTAAGAGTTAAGATTATCTGACAATTGTTCTGTATATACTTTTTAAACCTATTCAATTTTTTTAATGGCCATCAGGTTGTATGCACCATTTTAGGATATATTTACTATAAACGATCGTCTGATGGGCACCTAGGTGTTTTTAAAGGAGTTGTTGAGCTTTTCAAGAGTATGTGGTTTGAAATAACAAATAACAGGTAATAAACAACATTTGTACTTTTTCATACTTAAACACTCACTGTAAATGATTTTTTTGGCGCATACAATATTTGGCGAAATTGATTTTTGAACAATGTGAATGTGCTTTATAAGAGTATGTTTTCACAAGACATTTACTGATGTACTTGATTTAGCGGAAGTAGCTTTCCTCAAAAGACACTAAATAGAGTTTCTGACCAAAATATAATGCATTTACAGTACGCTAGAAACGAATTGAAAAAAAAAGAATGATTTGCTGAAATAATCGATTGATTTGATATCTGTATCGTAGTACTTTTATTTAAAACTATTTTCTATACAGATTTGTCAATGAGAAGACGATGCCAAATTACAGAAAACAGTTTGGAATATTTTGTGTACTGACTGGATTCAATATGGTATTATAATAGAGTAGTAAATCAACATTTGGCATTACTTTTAATGTGTATCCATTTTCAAATGAGGTTAAATGCTGTATATAAATCTTATTTGTTTGTATTTTGTGTCACTCTGGTACTTTATCTTTCCTGCCTGCTGATGCTGTGTATCATTCGTTGAACATTTTAATTTTTTCCACTACCCACAACTGCAACAATATACAACATAGACAACTCTTGTAATGTGAAAATGGACAGCCCTTCAAATAAATTGACTTGCAGTAGCAATACACTTTGCTTACGGACTGGTATTTTGGTTGCATGGTTAATTTGTATGATATACATTAAGCGCATATTTTTCATTCTGGTTTGTTTTAGCTGAAACAGTGTAGACTATTATTACGTTTTATTTAGGCCCTCATCATCAAATAATATAAATGCAACGTAGATTTTTATAACCCCTTATTATCAAAATAATTTGTAAGTCCCCATTATCGCTTATGTTTCGATTAAGCATTTTTTTCGTTAAGGGTTTTAATGAATATACACACTTATTCTTAATGTAATAAATAATCAACAAACATTTTTTTTTTACAATTACAATTTTTAATGTTACGGGTTGCAAAATAGTGCATAAATGGCATATATTTCCTTTTTATTTTTCCAATACGGAAGCGAATTGCTGTCAGTTGAAAATATATTTTGACATGTCATACTTACGAAATACTAAGTCGCATGAACGACATACCATGTCGTACGTACGAGATAACAAGTCGTAATTACGAGATAATATGTTGTAAGTAATAGATACAGTAAGTCGTAAGTACAACATAATAAGTCAAAATAACGAGATAGTATGTCGTAGGAGATACAAAGTTGTACGTACCCCACAATAAGTGGTAATTACGAGATATTATATGGTAATAACGAGATAATAAGTCGCAAGAACGATCGAGATAATAAGTAATATAACGACATAAACTAAGTCGTAATAACGAGATAATAAGTGGTAATAACGACATACTCTAATTCGAAATTAAGAGATAATAAGACGTAATAACGAGATAAATCGTAATTTCGATATGTTAAGTCGTATGAACGAATACAAAGACGTAAAAAGATACATGTATGCTAAGTCGATATAACCAGAAACTAAGTCCCACTTACGAGATCATATGTCGTAATTACGATGAAATAAAACGTTATAACGAGATTATCCCCCTTATTCTCCGCTTACACACATAAACCACGGATAGATTATTCACATTTATAATCTTTCGTTTTTATACATAATATTTAAAATATTATACATGTATTTATCCTTTTTCTCGTCAAAGAATTTCTGAGCCGGATTTTTTAAGCGGAGTTTTACACCACCACTCACCCAACCCCTCTCCAAAAATTCCCAGGAAATTTGACGAGGGGGAGGGTTAAATATCCTCTCAAAAATGTACATGTAAATGAAAGAATCCAAACTTGAAACATCTTTTTCATTATGTGTGTTGTATCTGTAGGGGTATTCTCGTTATTACGATTAATCATTTAGGACGTATACGTAGTCGTTATAACAACTTTTTATGTCGTTCTTACGACATATTATCTCGTTATTACAACTTATTATATCGTTATTACGCCTAAGTATCTCGTTAAAACGACTTTTTATCTCACTGTTAAGACTTTTTATCTCGTTATTACGACTTAGTTTCTACGTACGTACAACTAGTATCTCGTAGGTACGACATATTTTCTCGTAATAAGGAGTTATAATCTCGTACATACGACTTAGAATCTCGTTCGTACGACTTATTATTTCGTACATGTACGTACGACATAGCAAAAAAAAATCAACTGACAGCAATCCACTTCCTACGATAGTGTTCTTCAGTACAAACAAATATAAGAATGTAAAAACAAAAGCCAATTTAGAGTTTGTTCTTTATTTATTGTTTTTAAGGTATTCCATCTCTATTCACTTCAGATCGAATGAAATTAAAAATATAACACATATGTAAGAGTTGAATACTAAGTATATGTATATTTAGACATAACTCATATTTATCTTTCTTTGGTTTTTATCAGTAAAAATAAATTTTAAAAAATGTTATCTTGTTTAAAAATTATTTTAATTGTTTTTCTATTTCTAAGGATTAAATACATCTTTCCACCACTGCATTTATTGGTATTCTTAGTGTTAGAATTTTTATTTTCCTGTTCACATAAACCTCAGTGCAATCTTCATTGATTAACTACTGCAAGGTAATGAAATAATTGAAAAATTTTTCTCTGTAAATCTAGTTCTACTCTAAAATGCTCTAAATTAATATCACAATATTTAATATATGATGGATATTCAAAGATAGAGATTTGGATCCCCTTAGGGGTTGAATACCTTAACAAAAAATATTTAGAGGAATACCTTTTTTGCTGTTCATTTCTTTCTTTTCTATTTTTTAATAAAAAATCAAGTGATTTTTGGATTAATCAGAAGAGCTTTTACTTCTTTATGGAATGTATTAATAGTAATTGTTTATGATCTTTCTTGACATTCCATGGAAATCGCCCACAACTGAAGACAATTTTAGAGTCTTTCTTCATCATACTTGACTGTTAAACTGTTTTAAAGAATCAAAATCTACTTTTTGTATTATTGATTAAAATTTCACGAGATTTTTTTTTTGCTTTGTTCTAGATCCTGGAATTAGCCTTTGCTGTGTCCATTTATGCCTACTACTTCACAGACGGTGACAGTTATAAAATGTTGCAAAATTTGAATTTGTTTTCTTACTATCACTACAACATGGAATCCGTATACAAGGGCGTGGCTTATACCGTCATGGTTATAATTCCATTGGCTATTGGGCTTCACATCACTGCTTTCTGTTGGCTTCTGATGAAGAGGACAACTGTTGCATTAGGCACAGTAAGGCTCAACTAACTAACTAATTTGTTGCCCTAGGCACACTAAGGCTAATATAGCTTACTTAACTGTTGCCCTTGGCACAGTAAGACTAACATAACTTACTTATCTGTTGCCCTAGGTACAGTTAGGCTTTCTTACTTAACTGTTGCCCTAGGCACAGAAAGGCCAAAATAACTTACTTATCTGTTGCCCTAGGCACAGCAAGGCTTACTTAACTGTTGCATAAGAGCTTACCTACGTTAATGTAGATATGTAAAACGCACATTTTAAAATGAAACTGAGAATCTATTTTCTTATTGTTTTTAGATATTAGGACTATTGTTGTTTTGGACTATTGGAGAGGTCATTCTATTGCGATATGCTTCGTATACTTTACAACTGGTATGTGAAATATAATTTGTAATTTGATTTATCTTAAATGAATTTATCTTGGTTGAATTTTATCTATTCATGCTTATTTTTGCAGAAGATAAATGTAGAACTCTCACCATTAACTTGACAATGTGTTTAGAAGACATTGAAATAATTGAAAGTCATATCTTCAGTTGTTTAAGAGATATTGTCTAGAAGTGAAACAGAGTTCCATTGGTCTATTTGTGGAGTACTGAGTTTTCAATTAACGTGATTATGAGGCAGAAAAAAATCGGCTGGTCATAAAATTTAAGCTTAACTTAGAGGAGTAAGTCGTGAACAACTTGATCTGTAAAGATGGGAGAAATACATTAATAACGCAAGGGCAACACAGAAACCCCAAGAATCTAATTTTTTTTTCATAGAATGGTTTTTGCTCAAAGAATTTTCCGCAGAAAGTTTTGTTTGTCATAATTTCATACCTTTCAATAACAAGAACTTTACTCTAAATACTCAATTTAAACATAGTTTAATTATGGCTTTTATACATTTGAAGCTATAGAAATTTTCATTTTCATGCCTTGTTCGCTCCTTCAAAAGAATGATGGAAAATGTCACTTTCCATAATGCATATATATATATATATATATATATATATATATATATATATATATATATATATATATATATATATATATATTGTCGTATTTATTTAGGCAAAAGACTGTTTCGATTCTCTCTATTCTTTTAAAACCATTGCCTGGATATTTGTTGCACCATCTCGAAGTACCGTGAGTACTAGAATACTGAATGCTATGTATGAACTTTTCTAGTATCCATGTATTATAGATATGACTATTTAATCCATTTTCAATATTAACAAATTATTCGAAGTTAATACATTATACATATTTTATATATTTTAGCTTTGCAACCAGTACAGTTCTAAGATGTTCAATCAATGTGGAATCATTATTGGATATCTTGTGGTTCATATAACTTTGAACGTTAGTGAATATTGCTCTTCCTGATCAGAAAAAGATCACGATCTTCCTCACCAGTAAAATCTCTTAATAATGAAAACTCTTACTAAACCTTAATTTGATGTACGTATGCTATACATAGAAAGTCTTTGATGTTGATTCTTATAACAAAACTTTAATTCGTTCAGATCGGCATGATGCTTAATTTGGATGCAATGTATCCACACGTTCAACAAGACCATAACATTAATAGACTCTCCAAAAGATTGTGGAAACGATTATTAGAAATGTAAGTTTTCCTCTCGCTTCTAACCCTTAAAATACTGTCTCGAACTATAGGAAAAGATAAAATAAAATAATCAATACGATAATCAATAATTGGTGTGTTTTGATATTTTGTTTTATCTTTAAATTGATATTTTTGTACTTACTGTAGTAAGGAAATTCAAATTATCTATACATTATATATTCCATGGCATATTTCGATAAATATCTTTGTTATTACTCCTTTAAAAGTTCCAAAATGTAAAAACTACGCTTATATACTTTAAAAACACAGTATATAAGGTAACGGTTTCTGGGGCGTAATCAGTAGCGCGTTGGACTGACGTTCTCGGGGTCATGAGCTCGACCACCGGCGTTGGTGCTGTCGAATTTTCTCTAGAAAAAGAAGTCGTGCACTATTTCAGCATAGTATTATTATGCTAAACAAAGCCTTTGTAAACTAAGCCAGAATAGTTGAGTATTGATTATATGCAAACAAAATTACGACAGGTTTAATAATGTATACAAAAATAACTCTCTCCTTGCCACATGATATGAATATCACTTTTTTTTAAATAGAAGGAAGGAAAACATTGTAAAAAAGATAAACTTCGGGGTTCAGACATTCTCGCAGGTACGTAGGGATAATTATTTACTTTACTATGTGGAAATTAATGCTTTCGTCTTAAATAAATAGTTGAATAATATTGATAACAAATCATTAAACAGATTATGAACGCAGTCTTTTGGATAGGACTTATCCTTATGGTATTAATTCCCGGATATATCCACACTGACGATGTCTGCATTAAAGCCAGAGGCAAGAAAGATATTGTGGTGGGAATGGCCTATGCCTTAATAGCAGTTGTTCCTCTTTCTTCGTTAAATCAATTTTTTGGAATGATCGGTTTGATAAAACAAAAAAATATGGCTTTAAAATTGGTAAGTTTATGGGTGATCATACCTCAGTAGTAGCGTTTAAAGATGATTGAATAAATAATAGAATTCCATAACATTTAAGGTAATCAATTGAATTATATAGTGTAGAGTTTCTTTTTCAGTGAATATGCATTTTCCCAATTTGTTGTCCTTTTATTATATCAATTTTCAAAATAAATGTAATAATCTATCAGGAACTACATTGACATCAAGAAGAAATTTAAAAGAACTCTTCAATGATAAATCTAATAGATTGTTAATCCAATGGCTTATAATGAATTAATATTTCAACTTATGTTAAATAAGTTTGTGTTGAAATTATGGCGTTATTAAGTTGTTTTATGTAAAACTTTTACCTATTTCAGTACATTGTTTTTATGGTGATCTTCATAATAGTGGACATTGTGTTCCTGGCTTTTTCTGTTTTGTTCCTAGAAAACGTAAGTGTTGTTATAGAAAGATGAGTACCATGCCTTCCGTGTAAGCAAATTCATCAACTTTGAACTTCTTAATGAATGGTGACGTATTTTTAAAACTATAAAGAACACTTTGAGATAAAAATGAAACAAGAAGACTGCCCACCTATCTCGTGGATATTGCGCTTCTTTGGTGGCATGTTCCCTTTCTATCAGAGAGCATAAAAATTGAGAAGTATTTTCAACCAGCTATATCAGGAGAGCAGTTTACCAGACTTTTTTCATTAACATTTTCTATCAATGAAATATGGAGATAACGAACAGTAGTCAAGATCAAATGTCAATCGAAACAATACAAATCGGGATCAGAGCAAACACGGCCCTCTTAAAAACATCAGAGTTGGGATCAGATGCCATGGAGGAGTAAGAAACCCCTGTCGACCGGTTAGAAACGCCGTGTGCTCATTGTCATGATCGGGAAAACTGATATGTCAGTGTTTAACTAATGGCATAACAATTAGTGTGAAAAACGTTAGTCCACATTCGACTTAATGTTAGATTGTATTTGCTGATAAGGCCATTGTATCGACAATTGAACATGCAAAATGATGACATTAAACGAGACCGCTGATATCTTTATTTCGTCAACTTGTTTGTCAGTAGCTTGTCCCGTTTTAGAAATTGTTCGTATGTGGAGCATGCTCTTGTGTATCGAATCTACTGGGAAATATAAACCCCATATGCAAGTGATAAGGGTATACATATATATTGCTACATAAGTAAGGGAAGTTGAAGATAGAAAATTTGAAGTTATCACGTTTATCATAAAGTTTTGTTGTAAATTTACCATTAACGTCTTTTTCTAGTAAAATATCCAGATATGATGTACCAGACGCTGTGTATCTTTTACTTCAAGTTCACTGGGATATATCGAGTTGACATATACATGGAAGTAACTATTGTTAATTGATAACACATCGTTGATATATCTAAATGTCGAGCTGAAGGCCACAGCAAGTGTCTTCCTCTTCTCCTGTATATTCCTTCGCTAAGCACCCGGCACTAGAAATGAAAGTCATGAGTCTTTCTGATTAGACCTTAAACGTGTCAGGGTAGGCATTGGCAAGATAAAGAACCCTCTTGTACTGCTCAATGGCACTGAGTGCCGAATATAGGTCTAAATTTGATGTCCATATGATTGAAAAATATTCGAATGGGACGTTAACAACATGCAATCAGTCAATCTTTTTATGTAACCTGAGTCACTCAGGTGACTTATTGCAGTCTGGTTTTGTCCGTCGTCGTGCGTCGTCCAACATTTTCATCTTCTTCTCTGGAGCCGCTGAGCCAATTTCAACCAATTTTGGCATAAAGCATCTATTGTGAAAAGGATCAAAATTTGTGAATATCATTGTCCCTGCCCTTCCTGGGGCCTTAGACGTGGGGCTTAAACCCTCAAAATTAGTGCTATTTTTAAAAATCTTTTTCTTTACTCTTAGATAACAAGCAGTGAAGCTGTTGGCATGATTGTTATAAGCATTGAGCCTTCTACAAAAACTGTGAAATTCATAGCCCCAGGGTCAGGGATTCTGAAGTTATGGTGGGGCTATATTGATCACAAGATGAAAATACAAAAAATTCTTTAAAAATGTTCCTCTCTCCCCCTGTATATTTAGCAAATAACTTACATGCATATTTATGATAAGGAAGGATGCCTCTTTCAAAATTGTGAAATTTGTGGCCCCAAGGGTTCTGGTGATGGCGGAGGGGCTGGGTTTGATTGCATATATACATGGATTGAAAATACATTAATTCTTTAAAACAATTTTCTCTGCTCCTAGGTAATTAGCAAACAAACTAAATATAGTTATGATGAGCAAGGGACATCTTCCAAAATAGTGAATTTCATGGCCCCGGATCAGGGTTCCTAGAGTTAGGGTAGGGCTCTATTGATTATTGATTCTATACTTCCACTGTACATTTAGCAGATAAAATACATGCATAATTATGATGAGCAAGTGTGCCTCTTCCAAAATTATGAAATTTATGGCCCCAGGGTCAGGATGTCTGTTGTTGGAGGGGGAGGGGGGTATTGATAATATAGTGAAATGCATTAATTCTTTGAAAATCTTCTCTGCTCCTAGGTATTAAGCAAAAAAATGTTGTATAATATATATATATATATATATATATATATATATATATATATATATATATATATATATATATATATATATATATATATATATATATATATATATATATATACAGAATGCAACAGTCCAAATTTAATAGAATCTTTACTGTTAGCGCTTTCAGCCATGTTGGCTTTCCAGACAGTTATGATAAGTTCAAAAGGTTAAAATACAATGCATAATTAAAGCATAGAAATAATATAAAATCTGTGAATACATAAACTATCATTTGCGATTTAGTTTTGTATTAAACAGTCTTATAAAATAGTCCTATTTGGTAGCACTCGGCGAGTTTCGTCCCTTATATGTTGTTTGTGAACCTTCACTCGTGCGTTGAGTTGATTTGTCTGTCCTATATAATAATCGCCACAGGTAGGGCATGTTGCACAGTAAATCAAATTTGAAGATTTACAACTCATACTAGTATTTGATTTTGAAACTTTCCCTTTTGTAATCTGTTCGCCCTCCTGAATGAAGTCACACGTTCCACATCGGGGGTCACCACACTTTTTGACGACTCTCTTGTTGCTAGAGGAAAATTTTGCTTTGGTTAAAATCCGCCTAAGGTTTGATGCTTGTCTTCTGCTGTTAATAATTGACTACTTCTCCAGAAGATTTTTCATGTTTTCAGATTGTTCTAATATTGAAAAACATTATTTCGCTGAATTAAGAATATTGTGGTTACGTGGGTTATGAGTTATCACAAATGGAATGTTCTCTTCGTCGTTTTCCTCTGGTTGACGAATATTTCCTAATTGGGTTATAGGTATGAAATGTGTAGCCCCAACGTCAGGGGTCAACTCGGCAACTTGGTCAAGTGTTCTGGTTTTGGCAGGGCTGTATTAATATGTATTTTACTGAGAGAAGTTATTCCCCTTTGCCATTCACCTATGATAATTAATCACTGTAATAATGTAACTGAAAAGTCAATTTTATGAGATTTTTACAAGAATTTTTATGTGTTATAAAAAAGTACTTTCATAATTCTAAATGGCCAGGTAGACTTGTTATTTATAGATAAATAAAAATGAGACAAAAACCTTATTTTTGTACATTAAATGTTCATAGACCAAAAGAGGGCAGTGTAAGAAGGAATGAGATGGGTTTACCAATAGTGCTCAAGCACCTTTGTTTTGTTTAGTTTACAAGATAATAGTTACAAATGGGAGCAGGTACAGGCAAACTATATAGATCTAGTTTAAAATGTATAAAAGAGCAAGAGACTACTTAAATTGTTGATCCCTTATCCTTATATTTCTTGCTTTGGGGCAAAAAGTTCATCTTTCAGTTTGTTTTAATTAATACGTCTATGGATTTATTACAGTGTTGTATTATACTCAGGTGACCCTTAAGGCCTTAGGGCCTCTTGTCCTGTATAAGTTTTTGAATACATTCTGGTTCATTTGAATACAAAATAGGTCTACTCATAGCGGGGCACAGTTGGGACCCATAGAAATTCCGACAGATTGTTGGAAGACCTGATCTCCAAAAACTGCATGGATATTATCAATCAGAAACTCAAGCATCTTTTTAATATTTACTTCAGAGTACTTGTGTGTACAATCAGAATGTTTTTAACAACATAATTTTGCAAATAATCAGTAACAAGGGAAGGAAGTTTACGAATTCCAATTTTATTGAAAAAACAGCTGTCTTTGATGTCAAAAAGCCTATGTGGACTTTAATTTATTGTGGGGATTGGTTGTATAAAATGTTGAAAAGTCGTACGTTTTGTTGTTACTGATTTTGGTAATATTTGGGAATTCAAATTTTCTAAAAGTTTCTGTGGAGTTTTTAAGTGTCCACATCTGATTTACACACAGGCGCTTGACGTTTTTAACCTTTCTTTTCATAAATAAAAAATCCCCCATACTATAATAATAACAAGGTTCGTCATGGTCGCCATCTTGAATTTTTCAGTTCAGCTACTTCGCCTCGATTTTTGGTCTACAGTGTGTTTAAAATTAACGGATACAACCGTTTCCCTCAAGTACTTACTCTAACTATGCCTCCACTTTCGGGCAATTCAACTCAAATCACATTAAATCCTCTCTAATTCTTAAAATGTCGCTTCAATCTCAGTCTACTGCTACCGATTCCGTAAAACTTAGAAAAGGGAGGCCGGAAGTTGATGTTAGAACGTCACAATCCGGGAAAGCCCTTTTCTGATTGGTGGATATCTTGAGAGTTATATTAATATTAAAATCGCGGTTAAAAGAGCTGTTTGAAACTTGAAAAAAAAAATGGAGCTTAAGCAGTTCTAGACTACTGGTACGTATTATATAAATAACTTAGTAATATATATTGATACATCTATAGTCCTCAACTGTTTGCAAATAAATATATATTTAGCCTAAAACTGTGTACTTTTTCAACTGCTATTTAAGAAACATTGAAATATTTAGGCTGAATTGTATACACTGTATTTTACATACAGAGGCGTAGTTACACACCTGAAAGTAAAGGGGGGCTTGAATCCAAATAAAAATTCAATGATATTGTCAAAACATAAAAGCGTTTACAATTTAATTCTGAAATTAGGGGGGGGGGGGGGGTCTGGCATATTTTGAAAATAAATTTAATTGTCCTTCACTGACAAGGAAATAAAGCTGAAAAAAAATTGCCAGCCCTTGAATGGGGGGGGGGGGGGAAGCTCCTGGGTTGTACAAATATTTCAATCACATTCTTGCAGGAAATAACAAAGTGTTTGGCTTTTCTTATGGAAGACAGAACAGTAATATTGTTTTTAACACGAAGTTTAACTTTCTCGGAAACTTATTGTAAATGTACTTGAGGCATGCAGAATCTTTTACCGCTACATTTGTATCGTCTGCTCTCTGTAATTATTACGTATAATGTTCAGCAATAAGTATTTCAAATGTTAGTAGCAAAAATAATTTTAAAATCATATACTCACTGGCGGATCCAGGAATCTTGTAAGGGGGGGGGGATGCAGTATGGGGTCAGGGTAGGGGCCCACAGCCACACAAAAAAATGCTTTTTTTAAATCTTATGTATATTTTGGACACAAAAGGGGAGCCCTGTCCCCCCCCCCTCTAAATCCGCCAGTCTATTATTTGATCAAGCCATTTGACGATAATTAAACTTCATTTCTCAAAGGTCTTATAGAATTATTAATGTGTTATAGAACACTTACTATAGATTAATGATTTATTTGGATTTGGCAATGATTCAATAAAAGATTTCAAATAGACGTAATAATATAAAATTTGATTCGAAATAATGACAATTAATAATCTGAAGCAAAAATATTTGCCGGATGATGCTAATATTTGTTTCTCTCAACAATGTCTCTCTCTCTTTTTTTTTTCTCTCTCTCTCTTAGATCTAGATTTTTTTTTTAAACGATGTGTAGTAACGCACTTGCGTACTTGCAAAGACAGCTACGCGCCTGTAGAAAGGGGGGACATGGAGGTTCAGTGATCTGGACCAGCTCACCACTGTGATGAAAAATAAAATATACTCATATTTATCCTTCTTTTTAAATGTTTAAAAATGATTTATCTAGGCTGACTGACCTTGAATTACACAACTCAAAGTAGTTTAAAATTTCCATCGCTTCCAAACACTGAAAATAGTACCATTATAGGGAAGAAATATTTATGCACGAATGCAAGATGCCTGGTTTACACGAGAAATTAGTAACCAGAATTCCAGGACCAAGCATAATTTTTATTTCCTCATGATTTTTTTTCTTCAACAAAATAAAAGAAAAAAATCTTTCACATATTATTTCTGATGAGTATGGAAAGCATCGGCTTGCTCAGCATTCAACATGTCGAAAAAGTATGTCACTGTCTTTGCATGATTTTTCCCGCGAAACGTCTTATTTCTTTTAACCAATTAAATTTAAGTAGAGGGAATTTCCATTTACATAACAACATCAATTCCGGCCTCCCTTTTCTAAGTTTTACGGAATCGGTAGCAGTAGACTGAGATTGAAGCGACATTTTAAGAATTAGAGAGGATTTAATGTGATTTGAGTTGAATTGCCCGAAAGTGGAGGCATAGTTAGAGTAAGTACTTGATGGAAACGGTTGAATCCATTAATTTTAAACACACTGTAGACCAAAAATCGAGGCGAAGTAGCTGAACTGAAAAATTCAAGATGGCGACCACGACGAACCTTGTTATTATTATAGTATGGGGGATTTTTTATTTATGAAAAGAAAGGTTAAAAGCGTCAAGCGCCTGTGGATTTACACCATTTCTCGAATATACTGTTGTACAGTGCTCCAGAAGTTTCTCCTTCACTGCTGTTAATATTTTAGTGAGGAGTAAAGAAAGAGGCTTGGTAGAATATTTATTAGAGCCCGCAATGTATCTTTGTTTGTAAGGATTTTAATAAAGTTTAGGAATCCAGTATATGTATGGTAACTCAATTTTATTTTGATTGTTGACAGTATTAAATATATTTAAAACTAACATATGATTTTAAAGAATTTCCTCCTTACAAAGGGAGCTCTGGGTATTAGTTGGATTACCAGAATAAATCCCAGTTTTTCTAAAATTCAATTAAAATAATGAGCCTTCAAACAAAGACAATTGTTGTTTCCTGCTTTATCAGCTGGGACCAATACATACTGATCGTGCAATCTATTCTTTTTTTTTTGTTTGTTTGTTTGATTGTTGTTTAACATATCTCTCAAGAATGTTTCACTCATATGGAGACGCCACTACTTGCCGGTGGAGAGCTTCAAATTTTTTACCTATACTTGGCATTCGGGACATTGGGCAGTGAGGGATCTTTTTAGCGCCAGCACCAACTGCGACAAGGGACCTCGGTTTATAAGGTCTCATCCAAAGGACCGGTCTCCACGTCCCAAAGTGGGATTCGAACCCGCGACGAAAGGATCAACTCCTTACTCCGTGACTCTAGAGCAGACGCTCTTACCACTGTGCCAAGCAGCCAACCTAATTCTTATTTCATTTCTGAATTATTGAAGACAGAAGGATTGATGGTTTTAATATTGCTCCTTAATCACTTAATGAGAGATAATAAATATTGAGGACTTTTAATTAAAATCCTGAAACAAAGACCTAGTGCTTTCATCATTGCTTTGTCTTGAACTCCATCATTTGGCTTGATCGCTTTCGTATTATTTCACAAATTATCAATTGTGTCTAGTCAATTATGATTGATTGATTGTATGTAGGTTTACGTCCCATTTGAGAATTTTTCACTCATATAGAGACGTCACCATATACCGGTGAAGGGCTTCAAATTTTGACTTTTACTCGGTACTCAGGGCCATTGAGCAGTGAGGGATCTTTACCGTGCCAACGTCTACCGTGACACGGGGTTTCGGTTTTTAAGGTCTCATCCGAAGGACCCGCAACTTTCATTTCAGTGCCGAGCGCTAACGAAGGAACAGTTGCTACCCATTTTTTATCGACTTAGGTCAGTCGCAGCCGAGATTCGAACTCACGACCTCCCGATCACGATCTATTCAATTAGGATAGTTGTCAGCATATGTATTATGAGACATTTTTTTTTATTTCAAGAGTATAATTAAGTATGAAGTATTCTTATATTATGGTCACTAAAGGTGAATACAAGGACATATATGCAAGAATGGCTAGTACCTAAATTGTTGTATCAACCAAGATTCTATGCTTCCGTAAGTCAACATTGCCTCTCTTGCCTTTCGGTAATTGTTTTTTTTTTTTTTTATGTATTATGGATTTTGTAGAGTATTACGCCAGACGATGGGCCAGACATGAAAAAGAAGACCTTGACACTTTGTCAAAAAGGATTAAATTTATTGATAAATAGGCTGAGGGGCAATATGAGAACCATCTATCCTTCTGTATTCAATAATCCAGAAATGAAAAAAGAATTAGATAGATTACATGATCAGTACGTACTGGTCCCTGCTGACAAAGCAGATAATAACATTGTATTTGTTTGTAAGCTTCATTATATTAAATGTATTTTAGAGGAACTTGGATTTAATTCTACAAGTAGTAATCCAACTTATACTAATAGTTCCCTTTCTAAGGAAGAAATTCTTCAAAATCATATGTCAGTTTTGAATATTTTTAATATTCCAAATAACCAAAATGAATTTGAATTATTATATGTATATTGGATTCCAAAACTTCATAAAAATCCTTACAAACAAAGATACATACCGTGTTCCATTAAATGTTCAACCAAGCCTCTTTCTTTACTCCCCACTAAGATATTAACAGTGTTGAAGGAGAAACTTCGAGAGTACTGTGCAACAATATATTCGAGAAGTGGTGTAACTCAGATGTGGATACTTAAAAATTTCCAGGAAATTACATTTTATGTAATATGTTATTTGAAATTTAGAAGGCCCCGGGGAAGAATAGTACCTTGTACTAATCGGGTTACCTTCTCTAAATAAAGCATTATTATTATTATTATTATTATTATCATTTAGAATTAATAGTTCCTTAGAAAGCTTGCATTTAAGTTTGATCTTTTCTGGTTCTGGGGTTCTTGAGAGGAGGGTTTTGAAGGAATTTTCCTATTCAATTCAATTTAAAACTTTGATCCCCTATTGCGTCTCCAACTAACTTTCGGGGACCATGATTTGAATAATTTAGAATCTACACTACCTCAGGATGCTTTCACGTAAGTTTCGTCTCTTCTGGCCAAGTGGTTCTTGAGAAAAAAATTCTTTAAAAAGAATTTTTTCTATATATTTCAATGTAAAACTTTGATCCCTTATTGTAAAAAAGAAGAGGGTTTAAAGCGATTATAGATTCATGTGTATATGAATTTATTTTAAAAGGCAGAGAGTAGATGTCGTTGGGGTGTTTTAATTCTTACCTTTTCATTGAGGCAAATACTGTAAGGAAAAAGCCAGAGTCCATTGGTACGTCACCTTTTTTCATTTTAATTGTAGACAGGGAATGCTTGTAAACACGATCCGCCATTCCAACTGTAAAGATCTAAAAATTAAAAAGAAAAAGTTAGTACATTTTATGATATCTACTGCAAAGTTATTATTATGAAATTTACCTTTAAAAGAATATGGAAGATAAGTATTCCAGTCAAACACCAGATAAACCGTGCAGCATTGCTCCAGCTTGTGGTGCACATCTGTCAATTAAATATTAAAATCAGTTTTATATCACATTACAACATTGGGTCCGTCTCCCTGAAAACATCTTTTTAGCAAGCCCCCCCCCCCCCCAAAAAAAAAAAACGTGTTTGCAAATTGAATTGGTTTCAATATGTTAGATGTATTTTGACCCTCGACTAGCTTTCTTTACTTATAGCATTTTTGTCTGTTATTCTTTCAAATAAAATTTTATAGTAAATTTGTCCTTTTCCATCATGAAACTTACACCTAATATTTTAATCTTACCGGAATGGGCGTGGTATCTCCATAGGAGAACTCACAGGTATCAATATTATTCCAGAAACAGCAATATAACTGAAAGAAAACTAGCAGAGTATTGGAAAGTGATCAATTATAAAAGTTATCTTACAGGGATTTTAAAAGACAATAAAAGCAGTTATGATAAGGATATAAGTACAGCTCGAGTATTGGAAAGAGATCAGTTATATGATCAGTACGTACTGGTCCCTGCTGACAAAGCAGGTAACAACATTGTCTTTGTTTGTAAGGCTCATTATATTAAATGTATTTTAGAGGAACTTGGATTTAATTCTACAAGGGGTTATCCAACTTATACTCATAGTTCCCTTTCTAAGGAAGAAATTCTTCAAAATCATATGTCAGTTTTGAATATTTTTAATATTCCAAACAACCAAAATGAATTCGAATTACCATATTTATATTGGATTCCGAAACTTCATAAAAATCCTTACAAATAAAGATACATAGCGGGTTCCAGTAAATGTTCAACCAAGCCTCTTTCTTTACTCCTCACAAAGATATTAACAGTGTTGAAGGAGAAACTTCGAGAGTACTGTGCAACAATATATTCGAGAAGTGGTGTAAATCAGATGTGGATACTTAAAAATTCCAAGGAACTTTTGTAAAATTTGAAATCACAAGATTTTACCAAAATCAACAGCTTAAAAACTTACGACTTTTCAACTTTATACACAACCATAAATTAAAGTCCAGGCTTTTTGATATCACTGACAGCTGTTTTTTCAGTAAAAATGGAACTCGTAAATTTACTTACCTTGTCATTGGTCATTTGCAAAATTATTTTGTTAAAAAACATTCTGATTGTACACACAAGTACTCTGATGTGGTTTTTGGAGACCAGGTCTTCCAACAATCTATTGGAATTCCCATGGGTACCAATTGCGCCCCGTTATTAGCATACCTTTTTTCTATTTATATGAAGCAGAATTTGTCCAGAATCTTATACATGAAAAGAAGAAAACACTTGCTGTGGCCTTCAATTCGACATTTAGATATATCGACGACGTATTGTCAATTAACAATGGTTATTTCCATTCTTATGTCGATACGATATATTCTGGTGAGCTTGAGATAAAAGATACCACAGAGTCCGACACATCTGTTTCATATTTGGATATTTTACTTGAAAAAGACGTTAATGGTAATCTAACAACCAAGCTTTATGATAAACGTGATGACTTTAAGTTTTCAATCGTCAACTTCCCTTACTTGTGCAGCAATATACCTTCATCACCTGCATACGGGGTTTATATCTCTCAGTTGATTCGATATGGAAGATCATGCTCTACGTATGTACAGTTTCTAAAAAGAGGTAAATTATTGACAAACGAGTTAATGAAACAAGAATATCATCAGTCTCGTTATAGTCATCATTTCGTAAGTTCTATGGTCAATACAATGACCTTGTCAGCAAATACAATTTATCATTGAGTCATATGCTGACTGACGTTTTCCATACTAATTGTTAGGCCATTATTTACACACTGAATTTCCCGATCATGACAAGGAGCACACGGCGGGTGTGATCTATCTGCAGGGGATGCTCACTCCTCCATGGCACCTGATTCCACCTGATGTTTTGGAGGTCCGTGTTTGCTCTGCTCCTATTTTGTATTGTTTAATGGACTTTTGAGCTTGAATACTGTTCGTTATCACCATATATTTCATTCGTAAACCTTGAGTATGACGTTTTGTTTCCAGAATTCCGTTAATTGACGGAAAGTTTTTATCATAGAGATCACTGGGAAAAAATGAAGATTATTTCAATGCCAAAATAATTTCTTACAAATTTACGTAACACGATGATATATATGAACACACGTTTGCAGAACTGAAGGTGCATACTTCAAGTCCTCTTGGGTATTAGTATCGTACCTGGCCACGACAATTGTTCTGCAGGTAAATTAAAACTTCAAAAAATACATTTGAGAGTTACTTTACTTTTATATTTTTTTTAAAGCAATATAAAACGCGAATAACGTTCACATGTAATTTCCGAAAAGGAGTTTCTTCAAAACTGTATAGATGTTGATTTTTTCCTTTGTCTAAGTTTTAATAAATTCCTGATATTTTTCTAAGAATCATGTTTTCTCGTGTTTGAACTTAATTGATATTTTTTTAGATCACATGTTTGATTTGCTCCATCAAAATATCCAGGGGGATCACATCTCGTATTGGTGTCGATGAAGATACAACGAACCTTACAGAGGTTATGGAGCTTGAGAGAAATGACGTAGATCAGGAACAAACAAACGGTATGTCAGTTACACCTTTGGCGGAAGAAAATGGTCCAAATATAAACCAAACAGATGGTTTGGCACCGTTTTCGGTGGAGGAAAAAGATACACGTCTAAATCAAGCAGGTGATATGTCAAGGTCTAAGGTGGAAGAAAATGGTCCACATATAAACCAGAAAGTTGGTTTGGCAACGTTTAAAGGGGAAAAAAATGACTCATCCGTAAACCAAACGGGCGATAAGGCAATGTCATCTGTGATGGAAGTAAACGGTCCACTTGAAAAACAATCAGGTCGCAAGGCAATGTCTATGGAGGAAGAAAATAGTGCACTAAAAATCCAAAGAGAGGAAATGACAGCATTGGAGGAAGAAATCTATCTGCTCAGAAGCTAGATTTTTTATGGACGAGAAATCAATCAATTAACTTTTATTTTATGCAACATCTAAAAAACTAATCATATCACATGAATAAGAGTAGAACATCGGATGGATAAAGGCAATGTAAGAAAAAAATATTTAGTCAAGAAATAATAACTTTAAAGACTTTGTCTTTTTCGTTAGTTCTGTATTTCTGAATTAAAAAAAAAAGTACACAGGAGCTTCGGTGGCAATTTGGCAAAAAAAAAGGCCTTTTTATACCGGCCCCGCACTTTCTAATGAAAGTTTGGGTATATTGTTGTTACTCATGTCTGTCCGTCCGTCCGTCCGTCCGTCACACTCTTCTTTCTCAAACTCCTCTTACATTTTACACAGTAGCCTAATCACCTTTTGGGAGATGGTTGGTGGTGTCATGTAGATGTGCACTAAGGTTTCGGAATTTTCATTTTCACCCTGGGGGTCAAATGGGGGTCGAAAAATGACGTTTTTTATGCAAAAAGCCCCTGGTTCCCTGAACTCCTCTTACATTTTACACAGTAGCCTAATCATCTTTTTTGGAGATGGTTGGCGGTGTCCTTGTAGATGTGTAGTAAGGTTTCTGAATTTTTATTTCCCCCCTGGGGGTCAAATTTTTTGGAAAAAATATTTAACATGTTTAAACACCCTGGTTCCCAGAACTTCCCTTATATTTTATGCACTAGCCTTAAATCATTTGGAAGATGTTTGATTTTCTCCTGTGGATGTGTAAAATGGTTTTAAAATTTGCATTTCCATGTGGATGGCAAATAGGGGCAGGAAAAAAATGGCCCCTCCCTAACCCATGGGGTCATGATTTGTCCAAACTTGAATCTACACTTCTTGGGAATGTTTCCATACTAATCTTGCTTTTGTTGTTTTTGAAAAGAAGAATTTTGAAGATTTTTTTTCGTTTTATTCCTATATTAGATTTTGATCCCTTATTGTGGCCTGACCCTATCCTTGGAGGTCATGATTGAAAACTAGAAATATGTTCATAGGACATAAATGCTCCGCCGAATGTATATTACTAATGCAACATGAAAATTTGTATGAGTGTATGAAGTTTGATGAGAATATCTTAAACAGTTTCTTTAAAATTGAAACTAAAATCTTTAAAAAATGGATATAGATGATAAATTCTCACCAAATTATGTATAAGTGCATGCTTACATAAAAATATCTTAGATTGTTTCTTTCAAACTAAGCAAAATACAAATTAAAGAGAAGGGAGGACAAGGTCACAGGAAAGTGCAAGGTGAAAAGTTTTTGATGCAGTTGAATAGCCCTCACTAATACATATCAGCATATTAGGTTTGATAAAATTATCTTCAATGATTTATTTGAAACTGAGCTTAACACTTATTTGAGAAAAGAAAGGTCAAGGTCAAAGGAAAGGTTGAGGTCAAAATGTTGATGCAGTTGAAAAGCTTACATCAGTATGTATTTACTATTAGCAAATGAAGTTTGATAAAAATATCATAAATGATTTATTTAAAACGTAGATAAACACTAATTTTAAAAAGTGAGGTCAAGGTCAAAGGAAAGTCAAGGTCAAAAAAGTTGATGCAATTGAAAGCTATCAGCAGTATATATCAATATGAAGTTTGATAAATATATCTTGAATTGTTTATTCAAAATTGATCTAGACACTAATTTAAGAAAAGTGGTCAAGGTCAAAGGAAAGGTCAAGATCAAAAAGGTTGATGCAGTTGAAAATTTTACATCAGTATGTATCAGCATATGACGTTTGATTGAAGTCGGACATGACAAACACTATATGCCTCGGCCATATTCATGGCAGGGCATAAAAAACTTGAATCTACACTATAAGAGGATGTTTCCATATCAAAATGACTAACAAGCAAATTCAAAGAATTGTGGTCCCCTGCTCTCCGTGTCCTAGTGGATGGGATGCCATTATTTATGACATATTGTTTCAAATATACACGCCCTATCATATGTCATTCAAAAGTAATCACCAAAGTTAAAATTTTTGAAAATTAGGTAAAACATCAAGGTCAAGGGGTAAAAAAATCATAGCATGCTCGGAAACATATTGTTACATGTTATGTACATGTCAAATGTGAAAGTCCTGTCGCTTCTCAATCAAAAGTTATAAGGAAATATAACATTTTTGAAAAGTAGGTTAAACTTCAAGGTCACTGTCACAGAGTCGAAAGTCATGATATATTTAGAAAGGTCTTGTCACAGGTAATATACATGTGTAATATGAATGCCCTATCTTTTCTCTTTCAAAATGATCAATTTAAAATAATGTTAATTTTTTTGAAAAGTAGGTCAAACTTCAAGGTCAAGGTCATGGTTCAAAAATCATAGTATGTTTAGAAAGTTCTTGTAGGTAATGTACATGTGAAATATGAAAGCCCTATCTCTTATTATTCAAAAGTTTTGACCAAGGTTAAATTTACAGTGACAGATGGACAGACTGAAAAACAGACAGACTGACAGACAAACGAGATTTAATGTCCCCTAGGTCCCTTTCGCGAAAACGGATAACAATAATGCCCTTGCTGTTCTTGAGAAGAAGATTTATGATGGATAAAATCCTCTGCATTTTTCTATGTAAATCATTGGATCCCCATATGTGGCCCCACCCTACACCAGTGGGTCATAATTTGAACAAATTTGAATCTACACTAAGTCTATGTAAAGAAAGTTTCAACTTTTTGGGCCCAGTCAGTGGTTCTTGATAAGACTTTTTTAAATGATACCACCAAATTTTCAATAATTCTTGATTATCCCCCCTTGAAAGAGGGTGACCCTTCACTTGAACAAACTTGAATCCCCTTTACCCAAAGATGCTTTGTGGCAGGGTTGGTTGAAATTGGCTCAGCAGTTCTAGTGAAGAAGACAAAAATGTGAAAAGTTTACAGGTGGACAGATGGATGACAAACAAAATGTGATCAGAAAACCAGAAAAACTCAAGTGAGCTAAAAACTTATGATCACAAGTACTTAGAAAGAGTTACAGTATTTGAAAAGCATTTTTTTTTTCATGCATTGTTTTGACAGAAGCTGAAAAGGTATGACTTGTATCCATGTTGAAGAAAACTTCACATTTCAGAAAACAGTATGATTAAAAATAGTTAATCAAGGTGCTTTGAGTAGCAAAATAAGCTAAACTGGTATAGCTAATTCAACCACAGAATTTTAAGTCAATTTTAAAATGCACAACCTTTTCAACTCTTAATCATTCTTAAAATATTTATACCATTCATTTCTGATTCAAGGGAGAACTAGAGATTTGACCAGAGGTATATCCGTTGACTAAATAATAAACATGTACATGTATATTGTGTTTTTTAAGTCAAAAATGTTTGTTTGTTGTTAAATGTCCCTCTCGGGAATTTTTCACTCATATAGAGACACCACCACTTAAAATTAATGAAGACGTACAAGTCGGATTTGATGTTAACATTCATTATAGGAGTTTTCAACAATTAAGACGTAAAGAGATAACTCCTTCCCCTCGCCCCTTCCCCTGTTTGTTCATGAAATTAATACTTTGTTTTGACATAAAAAAAATGTGAATATATACAAATAGTTTAATGGTCCATCTTTGTGAATGATTTTCATTCCTAATTCTACATGGGTTGACCCAAATTCATGAATGAAATGTCAAGCAGTCTTATCATTGATGATGCACTTTTATTTAATTTGATGCAGTCATATTGTGAACATTTCCAGTTCATTAAGAGAGTGGGGATGACCTCCATGGGTTTATAACCTTAAACCATTAGATGTACATAACATAATAACACAAGAAACAAAATTATGTATAGTCAAATGGAAAAGTTTTCTACTATTTTGGTAGATGATGATCATTGATCATTTGTCATTTCAGGGACAGGGAGCAGCTAGGGAGATTGGAACACCCCCCCCCCAAAAAAAAATTTGCAGAATTCTTTAAATAGGACTATATACTGATTTACAGAAGCAAATAAAAAATGACTTTGTCCTCCCCCCTTTAAAAACATGGACCCCACCATCATTTGTTTATTTTGTTTGTTTGTTTTTTTTTTTTTTTTTCCCGGAAAAAATTCCTGGATCTGTGCCTGTAACTGAATGTAATGTCAACAACGGGAGATAACTCTTCAGAATGTGAAATTCGTCTACTGTGGCATCCGATGATCTTTGATCCTTTTTAAACTTTTACCTAACCGTTTGCATTTCGGTTATTTTACCCTACTCAATACTTAAACTTGTACTTACCGACTGTCATAGGTCCTGTCAGCTTCATGAAATATAATCCAATTAAAACACAAAATGAATTAATTTCTACTGATATACATGTAATGACGTTTACACCACACTGCACCATGTGCAATGATAATGGTAAAACTAGTACTAGTAGGGTGATGCAAGCCCAATGTGATGTAGAAATTTTCAAAAAGGTGTTCACATATATGTACAGTACAAGAACAAATCTTAAATTATCATAACAAACAATGTTTTAACATAACTTTGCCATCTAGGCCAATTTCCAAAAACAGGCAATTTGTGTGTGTTGGGGGGGGGGACAAAATTGATTGGGTATGGATTTTCAAGGAGGTTTTTGCCTAATCAAATACTAAATAAAAAGTTTGCACATTTTGATAAATTCATCAAAAACGCTATTACTAAAATAATATTATTTGTTGTTGAGAAAATAAATTTAAGAAGTTCCAATTATGGGCAAAAAATTTATATCCCCCTTTTATCAAAACCTAATTTACATCATTAATTAAATTCTGTTATTTCAGACTGGTAATGAATTAAGTAAAGGAAATAGTAATAAGAGGCTCATAGGTCACATGGTCACCTGAGCATTATATGCTCGAATTAACGAATACATGTACATGTACTGTGTAAATTATAGAATTATTTTGACCTTTTCCTTGGTAAGACCAATATAAAGGAGTGTGCATTTAAAGGCAAACACCTTAGTGCGGGTATTACTGTACTGTCTCATGACAGCATCTAGTTTCTCTAGGTGATACATATTAATTAAGCATATGCTCAATTTCCTGGCTGTATGTAATCGATTTCTTGAAAGCTCTGTATAAAGTTAACATGTTAATTGGATAATAAAGTTGTAGTTGTAGGAATTGTATAATTTGAACGAGAAAATAGCATTGCAGATTTGTCTGTGATGATTTCTCAGAAATCCTACAAGATCATACCATTGTCATGGGAAGTAAGTCATCATATTCTAAAAAACAAAAAAAAAAATATCTACATGTTATTACCTTTTATTTCAGAAGTTTCAGTGACCACTTATCTATAGAGCCTTATCATCATTCTAATTTTTTGCTAACTGGTTTAGCTACTAGTATATCAAACCAGAGTCCAGACGCTTGGCATTAGACTCAATTATTGGGCTATGTATCGTGAGGAAAAAGTGTCACGATATATCATGATATTTCAGAAAAATATCGTAATATATCATTATTTATCAAGTTGTTTTCCTTTCGCTAGTTTCTCCATTATTATTTATTATTTTTGAGAAAGTAGATTTAGATTTTAGCTTTGTTTTGTTCACATAAAATCTTATCATAATTTAATAGTCTTTTGCACATTTTAGAACCAGCATTAACGCAAAATAGTTATATCTTTTCTTTTTGAATTTCTAAAAAAAGGAATTTAAATCATTTTGGATTTTTAATTAGTTTCACCATTTTGTTAACGAAAATGCTCTAATTTTCAGACCACATTTGTAAAAACATGCGCATTATATACATAAAACATCGATTCTTCGTTTATGTATCGATGATCATATCGACCCTTCTGTATCACAATACATTGATATATGGATGTTTGGTTACCACCTTCTTCCAGATGATAAAAGTATTTATAGTCACTTCTTTCTTAATTTATACTTTCTTTAATTACATCTACTAAATTTTTGACCCCACTTTGGTGCTTCAATCATTGTCTCAGTACGTGTATTAAATATATTATATAGAATACATGTGTATTAATGAAAACCTTGTTATTGCTAAGAAGTTTTATTTCAATATGTATTTCCATTTAAACCTTTTATTATTTTTAACTTGTTGTTGTCCATATTCTGCTCAAGGAATAATTGAACAACATGGCATGATAGACAGAGAATTTTTAAATTGATAGCTTTATTTAAACAAATTTGTTCTCTCTTTACCAAAGAAAACTTCAAAGTTAGTAAGGTTGAAATGGTTAATTCGTTTAGAATGTTAACAACACAGCTAGATTGTTTAGGTGATCTGGAAAAAAATTAATGTTTTTTTTTTATTAGATGCGTTTACAGGAATCCATGGTTTATGCCATATTCACAGATTTGTACTGTTTAAAGATTTTTTGAGATAGATCATTGTTCTTTATCATAATTTTTTTTTTATTTTACTAAAATTATTGGGTATATGCAAAATGTTTACAATAAATTACCCGGTAAGTCTCAAATATGTATATATGTATTTTGTTTTAATTAAAATAAGTTCTTTGTACAAACTTGACTATGAAGAACAATGAAGAAAATAAAGTCTATAACTAAATTGTGATCAAAGTTTGTGTTGTATTTAGACTCGTTTTGTTGAATCCTGATGGCAGCTCACTAAGTTTGAAATAAGCCTCTCCCCAAAGATTGGTCCCAAGGGCAAGAACTCCAATACAAATAAAGTTCAGAAAAAATCCTGCCTTGGCCTAGAAGAAATGTTCAAAAATATTATTTATTTATTTCATTCAATATGAACAACATGGATTTTCTCTGTATGGCATTAATTGTAGCACTATAACATTATGATGCTATGTTTTGTATTTTGATACAGATCGACCAAAAATAAAATTACCATATCTTTCACTGTTAAATGTCCTGTTGCAAATACGATAGCATTTGGAGGTGTAGCAACTGGAAGCATAAACGCGAATGATGCAGCTATCACACAGGGAAACATCAAGTAAAGTGGGTTCAGATTAAGTCGAAGAGCCTAAAAAAGAGAAAAATACTAATTTGAAAAAAAAATGATGCAAGGGAAGACTCGACAACTACCTTTAGAGTGTTTCCATTTCCATATCATACTGTTCAACTTTTCACCACATAGCTGAATAATCATAATGAAAAACAAAGGTATTTTGCATTGTTATAATATAACTTAAACATACCAAATTGGCTAATATAGGAAGAATGAGAGTTGTTGTGGCCGAATTGCTTGTGACTTCTGTAAGCATTGCAATTATGAGTGTAAGTAAAAGATTCATTGCCCAGGGAGGCATGCTACTTAAGACTTCAAGCTGTTCTCCAATGAAAGCTGACAATCCAGATTTCTGTAATTAGATTTTTAACACTATTTTTAATGCATATAAATACAAGCATTCTGAGAGTATTGCATTAGCAATAGTAGTCCCCTACCGGCAAGTGTAATCTGGTTCCCGTTAAGAATTGAAAATGCCATAATTCCGTCAGAAATCAATGAAGCGGGACGAAATGCAAACTTGATCTATAACTCATAAAGGTAAAGTCACATACCAAAAATCAGCTCAATATCTGAAAGCGTTAAGAAGAAAATTGCGGAAAACCCTAAAAATTGAAAAGGCCGTAATTCCGTCAAAAATCAATGAAGCGGAACGAAATGCAAACTTGATCTGTAACTCATCAAGGTACTCTCACATACCAAAAATCAGCTCAATATCTGCAAGCGATTAGGGAAAAAGTGCGGAAAACCAAGTGGGACAGACTGACAGACAGACAGCTAGACAGACAGACAGACGGACGGACGGACAGACGGACGGACAGACTCAGAGGAAACCTATAGTCCCCGGTTTCACCGGTAGGGGACTAATAAATAACATCAAACATTTAAATTAGATCAACCATTTTACATTTGAATCATTTTATATGCATGATAATTTATAATATCGCTGTCTTTGATGATTTTTCCTAGTCCTTGGGACAATTAAAATGTATAAATATTGACTTGGAATGAGGTCAGCATTGATTTTCTTAGCCCCAAAGGGATGCGATATTGAGCGATGTTTTGAATTGTTATATATAAAAACAAATAAAAATCAATAGAATAGTATTTTGATTTCCTTCATTAACAATCAATAACGCATTTGCATCCCATGCATTATCTGCACGTTGACTTTTTCAAATTAAAATGATATTTACCTTTTTAAGGACAGACGATACGTTCCTCAATAATATATAATTTTTTCTAAGATTTTGTCATTGAAGTATTGCTACTTTAAAATGTTTACTCGCAAAAAATTGAGGTACCTTACCAGGCATTTGTGCAAGATACCAGAGGATGTTTTTCCTATAAAATCCCTTTGGAAAAAACTTAATTAGCCAATAACACATTTTTTGGTGTTTCATTTTTTAAAGACAATTAGAAACCAGTTTAGAAATCAGAAGGTAATTAAAATTTTGAATATTTTCCAAATAATTCGAAGGTATACAAAACAGACATTTGAGGAACGTATCGTCTGACCTTAAAAAGAAATGTGGCGTTATGCTTTTTGAAAGTCGCAACGTTATCATTACGTCACAATAAATAAATCTAGTAATCAGAATCAAAATCAATAAAATATTGTGGAAAACTCTCTGTGCCGGTCAATTATATTCCACTATCGCCTGCATATGGTGTTTAAGTCTCTTATTTGGTTTTCTAGAGCATGCTGTGTACGATCAACTTTTAAACAGAGACAGGTTATGACAACTAAGATGATGTTTCAGGGTTTTCAACATTCTCAATCAAATTCTTAGGTCATTATAATGGCCTTATTAGCAAATAGATTTATTTTTCATGTTTTTGTTTTATTTTGTAACGTTTTAAATTTTGTAATTTTAGAATCATAATAAATTTCACAAATTTTAAAAATCCATGAAGGCCTAACTTTTATAAATATGGAATATAATACAATGGTATGGTGCCGTTGAAGCCTCAAAAGATATAATAATTTTCGGACGAATTTCATATATGTTCTGACAAATTAGGTAATAGTTCTGAAAAGTTTATTCTTGGTTCGGACGAAAAAGATAATTGTGTTGACAAGTAAGTTGTTCTTCGGACAATTTAAATACTCTTAAAATAAAGTAGATTAAATTGGGGTTTTTTTTATCGCTATTGTTCAGACAAACTGTATATTTGCTTAATAAATTTGTTCGAACAGATTTGATGTTTTTTTTTCTTTATACAAGATTTATCATTACTCTTGTCTGATAAAGGAGAGCATTCAGAAAATCAAAGATGTTACAGTATAAAGCACATGGATGAATTGCACGTTGGGGACGAATTAGGGATATCTGCACGATCAAGTTCTTTTATTGACTCAATTCCTTTGTGCTTTCTTGGGTTTCATGGAAGTTTTACTTGCAGTTTAGGTTAAAATTACTTGCATCTTCAGTTTTGCTTGCCATATACAATGGATTGTTAATCAATGCTTGTTCTTTTGGTTTTATTGAAAATGTACCAAAATTATCTAATACATCATGCAATCCTTCTTATTTAAATTGTAAGACATTTTTGCTATTTGTCCGAAAATTTATGTATGTTCACTGTTAAAATCATTGACTTAAAAATACATGCACTCAAACGAAACCTGATTAACCGGTATTAGACATAATAAACAATCTCTCTCTCTCTCTCTCTCTCTCTCTCTCTCTCTCTCTGTAATACCGGTATATAAGGGAAACATTTTGAAAAATTTTCTTAAAAACAATAATTCACATGTCGAATCAAATGGAAGCATTTCAAAATAGTGTTAATTGAAGTCTATCAATGTTGCCAATTTATATATCATTAAAGACATTTACATGTACATGTATTTTATTCGAAAGATTTAATGAGACCAACGTATCATCCCTGTATCCTCATTTTATGCATAACTCAGGTGAGCATTTTGGTCTACGGGTCTTTTGGTTTATAATTCTTAATATTTTTAACCCAAAAAGAAAAATACAAGTATATATCTGCAAAAATCTACAAGCTTTTAAAGGGTTTATTCTACGGGGATCATTTTTCTTTACGTAGATTGCAGATTTTTAGGCTGATGCCACTTTTTCTACAGGCAAAAGGGTCAATTTTAGACGTCGAAAAATGGCCCCGATCATTATTCTATGGAGGTCTTTATTTATCTTCACACTGGCACTTGTACGTTAATTTAGGAATCTTCATTGTCAGAAGTTGAGTTTGAATTTCCTTGTGAGAATGAAAGCCCAAAAGTATCCAAACTAGATCTAAATAAACTTGTATTTTCATTAAAATAACTGGGTTCCATTGTTTACCATGACCAGCAGCAGGGGTAATTACTGATAAGAAGGAGTATTGTTTGTTTGTTTGTTGTTTAATGTCCCTCTGGAGAATTTTTCACTCTTACGGAGACGCCACCGCTTGCTAGTGGAGGGCTGCAAATTTAGACCTATACTTGGCACTCAGGGTCATTGAGCAGTGAGGGATCTTTTTCGTGCCAGAACCTACTGCGACACGGGACTTCGGTTTATAGAGTCCCATCCGAAGGAAGAGCAATGGGATTCGATCAATTTTTTACACCGTGGCTCTAGAGCAAACTGAAACTATATGGAAACTTAATGAAACTTGATGTTGAAGTTTCCTGTATGGTTTCCTCAATGCAGAATCTATGTAATACATAGGTAGGTAATGGCTTTCCTTACATTTTTTGAGTACTGTTATATAAGTGGTGACAAATCAAATTTCTTTATGACAAAAACTAGTTTTAGCACTTACAGTCCCTTTAATGTCTTATATACTTACACCGTCGAATATTAGAAAGGTTAGGTCCAATCGGTCATTAATTTTCTAAGATATCATCTCTAATACCCAGTTTTATATGAATAAATTTAACATATATTTGAAAAGGAAATAATGACAGCAATCAAAAGCAAACACTTATTATATAAATTACTGCATGTTGCTGTGGGTAACATTGAAAAGTTTCTTCCCAAGAAAACCATTGTCGACCGAGGTTCAGCCTCACAATGTTACCCTCAACTATATGCAGTATTAATTACATGTATACTGAATGTTTTATACAAATGCAAAGAAAGGTGAAGCATGCGCGCATAGATTCCGCGCAGTCTCCATTTTTGAATATCACCCGTCGTCAAGCAATATTGACTGTTGCTTAGTTCTATCGCGCCGGAGGGCGTGGTTTCATCATTATGGTAACAGTGTTTTTTAACAAATGTTTTTCGATGAATCAAATTCAAGTAATTTACATGAAAGAATTATACTGTAAAATACCTCACAAGCATCCGCTAGAGCGTAACCTCCTCCGATCAGCAGAAGGACTCCCCAAGGGAATTTCTTTTCCACGGTTGGCCAGTCAAGAATAGCCGGAACTGAACTGCGTGGTCTGTCATCTCCAGGAAATGCTTTTAATTACGTAACAATGTTATGCAAACCATTGATATTTTTCCATCAAGTTCTATGCATAATAACACTCATTTATAGAATTGTTTGGGTTTCTTTGTTAACACGAAAATACTTATATATGTAATGCAGACTCTAGATCTACAGGTGTGCTTGATAAAAGTCTGTTTATGTAGGAATCGTCTTGTATATGAATCATTGCCTAACATTACATTTTCTTCTTTAAGTGCATGTTTGTTAAATATCTCATTAAAGAGCTTTACTTTCTCAAATATTCTACAAGGTATTGAAAGTTTTAAATCAAAACTGATGAAACAAATCATCAGTAAAGAGCTGCTTAAAACGTAATAAAAAATATATTCGCAAACATACGATTTTTCCTTCGAAAACACAAAACTGCAGGACGTACGGATGGGAATGTAAATAATGACATCACTATAAGGAGAGCAGCGGCCGAATCCCCAACAAACCTGAAAATGATTAAATTTTAAATAAAACTGTGTATTAAATAACTACTTGCACTTAATTAGCTTTAAGGTACTCTGTAAACTATTATAATAAATACATGTACTTCATTAGATTAAAGGTACTTTGTAATTAAACCATATAATTAATACATGTACCTCATTAGATTTAGAATACTTTGTAAACCATATAAATTATTAGATTAACAGTACTTTGTAAGCCTGTAAACCATATAAATTACTAGATTAAAGGAACTTTTGAAAACTTTACCCGGATTTAAAGAAGGAGCCCCAGCCATCGATGTATGGGGGCTTTCGGAAAAACCACAGAATCACAAGGATGACAAAATGGATCAATACAACAATTTCTGCAAAACTTAAAAAATACACAAGTAGTCAAAATCAATGCTAAAAAATATTTATTTGAGGTAAGCAAAGTAGATACTGTCCCTCTGATGCATATTAATGTTTACAATATTTCTTGAGTGAACAAGAGGTAATAAAGTGCTTTGTTAACACTTACGACATCGATCCAAGTTCTTGGTATGATTTCCGTATCGTTTCCTCTACCCGGTCATTTCTTTCTTTACGTCTTTTGCAAACCACACCCCTAATTAAGAATATTTTTTTCTTAAGCAACAAAATTATAGTGATAATTCCGAGGATAGCCTATATTTCGATAATTCCTGATTAAAGAAGGGTGTTTTTTTTATTCTCACAGAAGACATGAAATACTACTTTGAGTTTTGAAACAATGATCATAAATGGAAAATTAGAATAATTAGTACTTCAATAATTCTTACGATTCTAAACAAGAGGGTAGTGGCCATAACGCTCATTTGAGTCACTTGGCGTACATTATCAGCAGATTTTTATAAAAGGTTCCTTCTTGATTGCCTTCTACCCTAGGATGTTTTGTGACAGATTTGGTTCAAAATGGTCCAGCTGTTATTGAGATTAAGTCAAAAATGTGAAAATTTTAAAGACTGACAGTCAGACGGACGCCAGACAAAATATGATCAGAAAAGCTCACTTGAGCATTCAGTTCAGATGGGGTAATAAAACGGCTATAATGAAAATTATACCTCCAACCAAGAAAAAAGAAAGATAACCACAGCCATGCTAGGAGAACACATATCATCGACCCTGGTAAGGCGAAAACCATCCAGCTAGCGAAGTTCACTCCAGAGTCCTGCATTCCATATTCCTGGAAAATTCTATTTAAAAAAATCACAAAAATGGTTTAAATTATCTTAAAAGTTTATAAATTATTTCAAGGTTATCCCGTTTTGATCGTGTGTTAATGATTTTCAATAACCTATATGCTTCTTCTTAAGTCATAATTAAGAGACATATGTCGGCGACATCGCTTACTCAGTTAAAACCAAATAATATCCACAGTCTTATGGCAGAATTCATCACAATTAAATATTATAGATACATTATGTGATTTGGCTTCTGCATTCCAAATTTGATATAATCCACTTTCAGGAACAGCATTATATAGGTGTCATGCATGTTTACATTTTTCATTCAATTTTTTTATGTAAATCTTTAGTTTTAAATAAAACCATTTCAGTGCAACGCAAAGGAGACCAAAGGGTGATAAAGTGTTCGATTGATTGATTGATTGCATGAAATTAAAGAGAAAGTTCTGGGATTTGTAGTACTGTATATGGTGCCTGTTGTTTTTAGTATTTTATTATTATATGTTAAAAAAGGTATACTTGTCATAGAATACATAGAATAATTAAAATTTTTAAAAAGAAATGGTCAATTTAGATTCTATTCATGAAGAACTGTTTGTTTTTCTACTAAATGAATTAAACAGAAAACACCCAAAATAGTTTTTTTTCACACTTACACTACATCCTTCCAAAATGCCTTCAAGTCTTATATAAAAATTAATTGTGCTAAAACGTTTTTACTTTAAATGGGCTATAATAAATCAATGTGCAATTTAACGGGCTTTGATCTTTAGTGACATACTTGTTTACGGTACTTTAGTCATATGCGAGTCGTAATTTCATTTTTATGCGATGATAAGGTGTCCAATATCTGTCCGTCTGTCTGTGACTTTATTTTTATTTATTTATTTATTTATTTATTTATTTATTTATTTATTTATTTATTTATTTATTTATTTATTTTTTGAAATGCTTACTTCTCCAACAGATTTCCTCCAATTTCAACATAGCTTGGTACACAAGTAGCCTACACTAAAATGCATAATTCTTTTTACCGGATTTTGGTTTTATGAACAGTGTTGCCATGGTTACTAAAAAACAGAAATTTCTGTGAATTCCTTGCAAAATGCCTATGATTTTAATCCGATTTCAACATAACTGGGCTCATAAATAAAATAACTTACACTAAGATTTAATGTTCTTAACATTAAATTTGACGAAGAGCATTGACATGGTTTTAAAAATAGAAAATTCTGTGAAATTCTTTCAAAGGCTATCATTCTTCTTGTAGTTTTGACCGGATTTCAATTAAACTACCTACATAAAAAGACTAAACTAATATAATTCTTGGAATCAGTTTTTGATTTTGATGAATGGATTTGCCATGGTTACTAAAGTTAGAAATTTGTGAAATTCTAAAAAAAAAAAAAAAAGCTACTTTACAGTCTTTTTAATTTTTTATTTCCAATATTTTTAACACATATAGACTTTACACGGACACATAACTCTGTATATCAGTTTATGGTTTCGATGAATGGTCTTGCCATGGTTACTAGAAATAGAAATTTAACAGAATTTCTTTCAAGATGCTATTTCCTCCTTCAGTTTTGATACGATTTCATTAAGAAAAGACTTCACTTAGATACAATTTTTTGGGTTTTTTTTTATTTTAACAAATGGTGTTGCCATGGTTAATAATATAAAAATTTCAGTTAAGTCTTTTTAAAAGCCTAATCCTATTACATTTTTTTTTTGGTCTAATTGCAATTAAACTGGACACAAAAAACTCAATCAAGGATCATTATTTTAGTTTTTGGTGTTGTCAAAGTTTTATGTTTATGTGCTACTTTTCTCTACCTTTGTTTAGTAAAAATCAATAGAGCTACAGTCTCATCAAAACTTCTGGTTTAGGTTTCTTCAAAATAAGCTGTAAATTACACACGGCACCTGATCCCACCTCTAAATTTTGAGGTCAGTGTTTGCTCTGCTTCAAATTTGTATCGTTTCTTTGGACTTTCGAGATTGAATATTGTTCGTTATCTTCATATTTCACGTAATGTCGGCGATAGAAACTGTTTATTCTGAGACAGAACACACGAAGGAAAAACCGTACCGATTGAGCAACTATTAAGTTACACTTGAGGAATCACTGTCTAGTTTTTGGGTATACCAGGGTATCAACGATAGTTGGAAACGTGGGATAATCTGCATAACGGGCAAAGCCCAGTTTTGCCTAAATTATCCCATGTTTCCAACTATCGTTCACTTTGCGAAATTTACATTCAGCTGTAATTATCAAGAAATCAACTCACCTCACCTTCAAAGAGGTTATCACAGAGAAAATAATTAGAAATGTAGATAGTGTTGAATAAATAAGCGGAAAAGCATTCTGAGTGTATTGGTAAAATATATACACGATCTTTTAAAGGATCTAACATACAAACGGTAAACTATTCGAGAAGGTGTATTTCGTTCAATCACGAACAAAAACTAGGCAATTTCCTAAACGATACTCGCTGTTTACAAACAAGTTGATGAAACAATGTCGAATGCTGACTGACCTGCCGTATTTCATACTAATTGTTAGGCCATTATTTTTACAATTGTCAATGGATTTTTTCTGTTTACACGGCGGGTGTGACCGGTCGACAGGGTATGCTTATTTCTCCATCGCAACTGATCCCACCTCAGATGTTTTAGAGGTCCTTGTTTGCCCTACTCCTGATTTGTATTGTTCCAAACTTTTTAGCTTGATTACTGTTCGTTATGAAACAACGTTAAAATATATCAAATGGTAAATAATTTTAGATATGTGTTTAATAATCTTTTTTTTTCTTTTCTTAATCAAATTGTATAGACACCCTATGATATTTATAACAAAATGCATAACAAAGAAACTATTATTGAATGCTTAAATAAGTTTTCATTTTGTTAAATATATTTTTAAATTAAAAAATAAACTCTCGTAAGCTTTTTATAAACAGACTCTACAAGTAAATAAAGATTTAAGGTTCAATTTTCATATTTAAAGCCTTTGCTACAATATGTACCTACTGGTCTGCCTGTCCTTGCATTATAAGATTCGGACCGGTTCCTGATAGTGATCCTGTTCCCCCTATATTTGCGGCATAAGCGACACACAGTGACATTCCTTTACACATTCGATTGTATCCTTCATTTCCCTCCAAATCTGCATTTTTTTCTGAGTTGTGCTCACATTTTTCGGCGACCTTCTCTTCAGAATAGTGCTCCATTTCTTTAGGTTTGGCAGTTTGGTGATTAATGTCATTTTCTTCCCTAGTTTACAATAGAGCAAACACATTATTTTGTAAACAAATTAATTCTGCATATTTTGAATTTTAAAGTAAGCCACTCGTTAGCTTTTGAAAAAAAATTTGGTCAGATCCTCTATCTTCAAAATTATTTATTACAATTCAATTTTTATTATATATTTGAATTAAAAAATGCAAATTATGCAATATACAATTCTAAAACAGCTCATAAAACTGTTATGTAACAAAATTTATGGGGGGCTATTTCTTGTGGTGGAATTAAGGATATTTAGAAAAAAAAATTCAAATATACACATTTGTTTGATTTATTATCTTGCAACTTTAAACCTACATATTTTTACTCGGAGATTTATTTTCGTTATTATATGCTAGGAAAGTTCAATATAGGTTTCAATTAATATTTTTAAAACAATTTTTACACATTCACTCGACAAACTTTGAGAACTTTTATATCTAAGAAGGCAAGATAAAATTTATCGTCTGAAAATCGCATATTTTGACCAATATCTCAAAATTTACGTTGCTGACCGCAAGTTTTTCTTTCATTATAGTATTAAATTACAAGATACTTTCAACCGATCAGCACTTACGTCATAAAAAGCTTGATAAAGGAAAATATTTTATTGCCTATTAAGAATTTTAATTATTAATTAATCATTGTTTGAGGAAAATTACATAACAAATAAGCATACCCATTTCCTTGAACTTTTATTGAGATTTCTGTCGTCTTAACAACTCCGTTGGAAACCTCCGTCATTTTAACGTCATCTGAAAAGGAAAAAAAACCATTATAGATACTTTAATAAGCGATCTTGCCTCATCCTAAGTATGATAAATATATGAAAAATATCTTATGCGACGGAATAATTAGATTTTAAGCACACGAATATTTACCTGCATGGGATGCTTTTTTCACCAATTTAAATTCCTGTAGGACCGCCCCAACGATTGGAATCATCATCGCAGTAGTGGCAGTGTTACTCACCCACATCGACAAAAACCACGTGGGCAGCATAAAGCCAAACATAAGCCTGCAAATCAAAATTAAGAGACGAATTGTGTACTGTATTCTATACTATATTTTATTCACATACTTTGGCGCTTGATCTTTATAGTTATTTTAATTTGTATGACTGTGTACCTCCATTTACACCAACGGTGCAATTCAAATAATAATGAAATGAAAATTGTAAATAGTGAATGTTTTGTTTTATATGTTTTTTTTAATGTGTTCAGAAAATAGTCGGGTTATCAATAGAATTGCCAGATCCTTAAACATGGAATGTCTCTCAGTATGATGTTTTACTCCCACAAGTTTAAGTATAGATCGTAAATCAAATTACTGATGCGTCTATTGTTCATAAATTATCTTAAAGAGTACCATTGGGAGATTGAAAAAAAAATTGACTTCCACGTCAACAGCGTTACATCTACATCTATAAATCACAAAAAATTGTGAAACAGAATAAATTACAATTGTAAATACTGTAAAACTATTTTATATAAAGGTAACAGAAACCAGTCTGAGACGGTTTGAGAACACCACACAATACGCACTTCCAAATCTAGCATTAGTAAATGTGTGTGTGTGTGTGGGTGGGTGGGTGAGGGTGTGTATGTGTGTGCATCTTAAGCATAAAGCAATTTACAAGATTAGATTAAAATTAGTGAATTTGTTAATTTTTTTTGTAGAAGTTGATGTGAGTCACTCATGCCCAATATGCAGCATGGCTTAAATGAATACACTCTTTTAAACTCCCTTTTTTCATAATTTTACCACTTTGGTTCTGATCCCACCATTAGGAGTGCTCGAAGTGCAATTCTTTTATGTAAATTCCACTTCTCTACAGCGATAGCGATCATGAGCCCACCAAGTCCAAACATCGAAGATTCCTAAAAAAGCAAATTAAAAAATCATCCATTTTTCCGTAATCTAAAATTCAAAATTCCCTGAAATTTTGATGTAGATGTTAAGGTCTTTTGATGGAATTGCTTTTCCGGAAGTGCAGTTGTGTAGCTTTCTAATTACATATGTCTGGGACGAAACATGCAGCAAAATCAATTAAATGACATTAACTTAAAATTTCAAGCCCCTGAGAGGGAGTTATACGCACGTTATTTTTCAGAACCACATAAATAGTGATAAATAGTTTTGCCTCATTTTTTGTACTTTATCCAGCTTATTTTCACTCTTTACTCTTCAAAAAATTATCCATTTGTTTAAATATAGGTAATTCCCAATTCAGATCGAAATGAAAGGCAATCAATAAAAGTGTACAAGTACATGTATATATACTATAGTGGAAAGATAAAAATAATAGCATTCATTTCCTGCATAAGAATTAAATGTTGGAAATAATTTTGTTAAATCGAGTTCTAACATATAAATGAACTCTCCAACAAATGCGAAAAAGAAACTTTACCCAAAATATCACATAATTCTCGTCAGTGCTCTCATTGGTAAAACTGGTTAACAAAAGTGACCTTTGAAATCTGATTTAAAGCCGAGAAATTGAAACCAAATTACGTAAGATAACCACTATGTGTTATTAATACCGGACATTGCTATCACCGAGGCAAGGGAGGTAGTCATATTACATTATTTTGCAATGGTTTATTCCTTATAAATGTTCTACAAACCAATTTCGTACCTGTAGGAGACACTGCTTTTTTAGATTCTTGTCATGCCAAGACATTTGACAATATATTTCATTTTTTACTTATCAAACCATGATATCTGTCCTTAAGATCATAAACTGAGAACAAACGTTAAGACAAAATTTCGAATAAATTTGAAAATAAAGCAAAATTTTCATCTAGTGTTGTTATAGAATATCATACATATATTCAACTTATTAAGTATGTTCTTTACATAAGACAGAAATTTTACATGTAAGTCTAAATTTTGACTCAATAGACGTTGACTTGTCTCAGTTTATTGCTTGGGGTCTGGTATCGAAGAATAGTTCCGAGGCTTTATTCATTTTTCCAGACAATTTAGTAATATATTTTCATTTACGTATTCTTTAAGAAGTTAATTTTGAATCTCTAAGATCAATTGCAATATCTTGACATGAAGCTTTTACACGAAGCTATTGATTCATTGCAAACTTATACAGCGTATCATCCATGGCACCTGATCCCACCTATTATGTTTTATTTTTGTTTGCTGTGCTCTGATTTGTATTTTTTTATATGGACTTTTGAGTTTGATTACTGTTCATTATCTTCATATATGATTGCTTGATTCAGCTGACCTCAGACACAAAGAGATTTTCTTTTGCTTAAATAAGCAACAGCTAAAGTTTTCGGATTAAGTTCCTGGAATTCCCCTTTAGCAACACCTGAGGCTTTGTTACTAAGTATCTAGATCCTGGAATTCCCTTTTAGCAACACCTAAAGCTTTAAGACCTATATCCTAAAATTCCCCTTTAGCAACACCTGAACCTTTGGATCTAGATTCTAGAATTCTCCGCAAAATGTTCGGTTTCAAAATTCACCTCAAAGGATAATGAAAGGGATAAAAGTCTTTTTTTATATATATCTTGTAGACTTCAGCAATAATTTTTCTCTGTACAATAAACTAAGTATAAGTTCAAAATTATTTGTAAATTTTTCAGCCAATGCATGCTTTGTAAACTCAAATTTGTTGTTTAATTTGAACCTCATTAAACAATTCTAGAAGAGTCATAATCTCATATTTTTAAGACTTTCTTCTAGACCGTATACGTTTTACCAAATGCGAGACATTTCTTTCATCTACTTCGTAGAAAGTTGATAATTTTCTTCAGAGCCTAAGTAAACACATTAGTACTTTTTCCAGAGACATATTCTTACATCTTATGGAGATGATTCAATAGTACATATAAAAATTAGACTAAATGTATTGATAAAGTACTCGTCACATGTAGATTGAATATCCTGCGACTGTGCGACTCTGTTTGATGCATCATCTCGACAGGGAGTGAATCTTTAATATTGTGACATATCTACAGAAGTACCAGTGTTCCAATCTTCTAGTGCTGTGTTCTATGGACAACCAGCATACGCTGATAAATTATTAATTAATGCCGATAAAACTGGTAATGAAGCAAATAATCATCAATTATATCGGATAAAAATTTGCGATGGAACAATTTGTTAAAACATCCTTGATTCGAGCTATCCACTTCCCCTGACTTTGAATAGATACAAAATAACGTATAGGATACTATTGACATTGCTAACAATTTCTCAAATTCTTGACGCTAGATTGGAAATTTATTTTGTGACAGAGATGAGGGGATTTCATAAAGATCATGTTCAATATCTATTTTCGTAAGTTTGGTATTAAATGTCTGACACTTTTTATGTATTTTCACCTCAGCAAAGACTTGTCGTACAGTACTCTCCATTGGTTTTATCATATAGTGTACACTTTTCTTAACACATTATCTAAGTGCAAGAAATGTGAATGCTGAACAAATTTTGAAGTTGGGCATAAAAACATGTATGAAGGTTCAATAGGCTTCCGGTGCTGGAATTAAGTAAAAATTTAAATGGCGTTGCAAACAGTTTGTGTACAGTGTCTCCGTACAAAAAATACATATGTGTTTACACGGATGAAACCTTTGGGAAATGGCATGAATACAGCCTACAATTTATTCTTCATGTCATTACACTCCACTGCATCAGCCATTATACCAGAATCTCTACTTCCTAGCGAGCGAGCATAGGATGCCGTGATACCACATAACTTTACTATTTATACCCTACAATCAAGTAACTTTACAAAAGAAAAATTCGAACACACTACATGTAACCATGCCGCACATAATTTGATTTTTAAATTTTTTTAATCATTGTTAGTTGGGCAAGGCTTAGATAAAGTCTAGCTACACTTCCACTTTTGTTATCGCCCAAAAATATATCGAGTAGTCTCCAAAGTCTTTGTCAGGAAAACAGCGTTTTCGAAGACCGAATTAAATGTGGAAATTATTCTGTGTCTTGGGAAAGTTATAACTTGTTTTTAACTTGCTAGCATGCTGTTCTATGTTTAGTAAATGATGACAGTGAAAGTTACAGATAGAGCAATTATAAATTCAGATTCATTAAATTTTAAGAGTTAAAGTCAAAAAAGAACAAACAAGATGTGTTTGTGAAACACTGATGCCCCCGTATGGCAACTTATAGCAAAGGTTAAACTTTCTCAAATGAATCAAATATATCGGTACCAAAAGTAAATTCAAGTCTCGAGGAATATACTTGTGAAATATGAAAGCCCTAGCAGCAACCATTGAATAGATATGGAAAAGGTTAAGTTTTGCAAAAGTAAGTCAAACATCAAGGTCAAATGGTCAAAATTAATGAGGCCCAAGGAAAGGCCTTCTCACAAGAAATACACATGTGAAATATGAAAGCCGTAGCACCAATCATTCGAAAGTTATGGCCAAGGTTTAAGTTTTTCAAAAGAAGGTCAAACCCCAAGGTCAAGGTCAATGGATTACAAAGGAAGGTCTTGTCACAAGAAATAGACATATTAGATAGAAAAGTCAAAGGAAAAAGTCAAATATGATGGTACCCCAAAAAAGATCTTTTCACAAGGAATACACATGTCATGTGAAATATGAAAGCCATAGCTGCAACCAATCAAAAGTTATGGACAATGTTAACGTTTTTGCAGACAAACAGACGAACGGACAGGGCAAAAACTATATACCCCCGAATCTTCGATACGGGGGCATATAAAGCTCTTTGTAATTTATATGATTACAAAGGCTAATTTAGTGAAGCTTCTGGAGCCCACCCTCGTGGAAGATTGGGTGTGTATTTCGCACAGGAATTTAAGGATAAATTGAATTTGATATTTGAGAAGAAGCAAAAGAGAAATATTTTAGGATTTTAGGAATCATATGAACTCCTCAACACCTTCTGTAACGTCGAAGCAATACACAAATTAAAAAAAAAACAGTTATCAGCGAGGATCCATCTACCAATACAAATAAAAAAAGTATGAGCGAGACTCAATCACGACATTGTAATTCTAATATAATATTTTCTGTTGAATCACTGTCTAGGATAGTATGTGAGTGAGGGACCTCGCTTGGCTTATTTCTGTGTCGCCATTTTTATTTACATAATTATGTGTAAAAGTATTTTGTACAAAAATTGTGTACAATTGTTATTTTCGATATAAAGATAAAAAAACCCCAGTTTTTCGACGTCGTAGAGACTGCAGAAGAAGGTTGTCTTTTCCATCAGTCAGAGTAATATCATATGTAGATAACAACATTTGATATTCACTGATTTACAAAAATAAGGGACATTAACTGTCTTTTTTTTATTATTATTATTATTATTTTTACAAAATAGAAACTATGAAAATTGCTACATCCTATATACTTCCTGTAAAAGCACAGTGTGTATTGATTTCCTACACGTTTAAATTAAAAGCATATGCGCACACACACATCCTCACACACGCACACACCCACCCTCACATACACACACACTGATAAATTATATATATATATATATATATATATATATACATATACATATACATATACATATATATATATATATATATATATATATATATATATATATATATATATATATATATATATATATATATGTATAATTCAAATACTTAGATATTTCATAGAAATGCAGTAATATTTTGTTATTGCATTTGGTGTTTTATGTAAAATACATGTGAATATATATGCATGCAATGTACATGCTACAGCTCATCCAAAGTTAAATTAGATTGATGAGTTTTTTTTAATTCCTGAATAGTGCTTTTTTAAGGATTCTCTCAAAAGAAAAAAAAAGGGTTCTCAACAGATTCTAGAATGCATTAAATTTTCTTAATTTTTTTTTACATATCCTTTAAAGAATATGTTAAGTTGATTACTATCAGTTAAATTGTACACAAGTTGTACATGTATCAAATTATATTATTATGAGTTAAGGAGGAGGAGAATACCACTTTGGTTGATAATAAATGGGGAAAATGACTATAGAAAAGTATCCACCTCGTCGAAAAGTCTGCTCTAGAGTAGAATTTCCGGGGGGGATCCTTCTACGGGGGGTTTCTTACTTTATAACTGCGGTATTTCTTTACTTTAGAAGCAGTTATTTATAGCCTAACAATTCATATGAAAAACGCCAGTCATTTGTCCTAAGAATCGACTGTGTTTGCAAACAAGGTCTTGCACCACAGAATTTGCGAAATTCCGACCCAAACGAGATTGTTAATATCTTTGCATCATCAACTTATTTGTAAATACCCTGTCTCTACAACTGACATGAATTCCTGAAAATTGGTTTTGATATTAAATACAGCATTATTATATGCATGTTGCGCTAAATTTTAAAAAGAGTGTTAACCTTTATGTAGTTGCTGCTTAACTCGGAAGCTTTCATCACACCCAGCAGTGGGAACACGAGTACCGGAAGTAAAGCTGTCGCCGCCAGCGGAAGTGCTTCTGTTACCCAGTAAATAGCCATAAGCAGAAGTCCGTAGGCACATTTTCCTTCCTAGTAAGAATAAAATTTATGGGTTTATGGTGCAATAAATATTACATTGGATTTATCTACAATGGTAAATACATAAAGATAGCAAACAACTTAAAGTCTGTAAAAAAACTTTCCGATACACTTTATGAGGTTATTCAAACAGTGTTGTCTGTCATTCTGCTTAAATCTGTCAAAATACTCCGGATAAAGTAAAACAGAATTGGCAGTTACTTTAACTTTAAATTCTTCTCTTGATGAACATATATCTGTCAAGAAAAAATAAAACCACTAAGACATCATTTTCCGCAAATCTTGTGTATGTATTTGCATGGATTGTTTTTTTTTTTTTCCTTTTTTCATTTCCTGGATAAAACATTAGGGTTTTAAAAGTTTTATTTGAAAAAAAAATTATATAAAATTACAAGGTGAAAGTAATTTCTTTTTCTTAATCAAAAATAATATTGGAAATAAGCAATGAAAAGAGTTAGCGAAATCGGTTGATTATTTCTCATAAATTCTAATATAATCATTTTTTCAGTGGTACCATGCCAACTTTTTTTTTTAGATAAATGGAAGCAATATAAATGTATTAATTCGGGTTTTACAACAATGAAATATGGAGATAACGAACAGTATTCAATCTCAAAGTCCATTAAAACAATACAAATCGGGAGCAGAGCAAACATAGACCTCCAAAAACATCAGAGGTTTGATCAGGTGCCATGGAGGAGTGAGCATCCCCTGCCGACCGGTCACACCCGCCGTGTGCTCCTTGTCATGATCGGGAAATAACAATCTAACCAGGCTTAAAGGGGTCTCAAACCTTATACAGAATAATAATTCACATGTAGTAAAGTAGTAGGTAGGTAAGTTGGTAAGTTGGTAGGATACATATCGATAGCAATGAAACTTCTTTTATCTGGATATTACAATTTTCGAGTGTGTTCAGCATACATCCTTGCACTTTCACGGCTAAAATTTATTCTCAACATTCCAGAAAAGGCAAAAATATGTGCTGTTTAAATAAAAAGATATTAATACTTTAACCAAGAAAAGTCAAAATAGAAATGTAAGAAAGTAAAGTAACATACCAGTGCTATCTGTTACAGCTCAGTGATATGTGCAGTGTTATAGAAAACGGGCACACACCCGGTAAAACAATAATAGAGCTAATATCCACACAAGTTTACAATCAAATGTTTTTGTTGAAAGGTTATAAAAATGCTGTTTACATTGAATATTAAAAAAGAATATGTAATTTTAATTAATTTAATTAAAGTTATTTTTTAATAACAAGTTACTTTTTAATAACAAGAGAAATCCAAATTGTAAACAAATTGTCAATGCAAGTGTGTTTATGCCCCTTTAAGAAATACTTGAATTTTATTACTAAAAAAAATCGCATAAGGTTAATAATGTTGCTGTTGGTCTTGGGTCAGAACTGCTGGTGCACCGAACCACTGATAAACGTTTTCTGTCATATTCCGCGTTTCTTCCTTATATTAGCTGTCATTTCATTTCATTGCAGTTTTTGTTTTGTGTTTTTAAGTAATTGCCATTTCCCATATCTTCCGTATTTATTCAAACAAATGTCAAATGCCAATTCAACTTGTTAATATTCTCTTTTAATTTATATACATTTTTGGGAGGTAATAATTATTTTTCTACAATAAACAAATCTAAGTATCATTTCACTCTTTTACACACCGTTTACTTTTATTTCTACACATTTTCTGTTTTCAATTTTCATTTTAATGCAGGTTAAATACTTAATTATTTAGGTACATTTTTGCACCATGCACGTTAAGAATTTTCTTGCATATTTATCTACATAAACGAAGTGATGACAGTTGACAATGCTAAATCATCTTGTTTGTGAGAGAAACAGTGACGATATCCTCACTGTATCTGTTTACTTAAGTAAACTAGTCGTATACAGATAGTTTTATTTCAAGAATTTGCTACAATTTACTGACACTTACCGAAGTATTCCATGTAATCGGTACCACAATTAGAATTAATGGCGTAATTAATACAATTAAGGTTTTATACACCGCCAGAAGATCTCGCAAACCTTTTCTGATGAATGACATTGCGTTCGTTAAGAGACAAGGCAGGACGACTTCTATCCCTAACAGGTTGATGTGCACACTTAATCATTTTATGGCTCTCTCGTTAAATTTACCTACACTTTATAACGGTCACACCGTGAATATTTACGCTGCACTCTGCCTGTTTTAATGTTAAATGTTTGAAGAAAACTTCATCGTAAGAGGAATTGCCTAATGAATATTGAACTTTGTTATCAAGATTTTTTCCCAGAGATATATTTTGAAATACGTTAATTTGACATTAAAAACAGAACCTTATCTTAATTTTGAAGTTACATTTTATTGTTTTGAAATCGATTAAAGCCTCATTCAAATTATAATTTTTTTATTATATTAATAAGATTTTGATATGTTAGATTCATACATACATAAATTCAATATTAATATTCATACATTTTCAACAGTGAAATACAGTAATTATTTATTGAATAAAAGTGATATTTTGTCACAGTGTGAAAGAATATCAGAAGTGTGGCACAGCTCAAGGTTTTCATTCCCTTCATGAAAAGTGTTGTAAAAAATACTCCCTAGTCAGTATAACATAGAGAGAGAGAGAGAGAGAGTAAATAAAACATCCCGACAGAGACTAAAACGGTCAAATTTCTCCAAATATGTTTAAAATGTTTTCAATTTCACAATTGCTAATTAATCTATGACGTCTCAACAGCTCAACTATGGTGTCTGATCCTATGACCACATGTTACGAAAAGATAGAACAAAGAAAAATCAAATAAAATGTTATAAACAGGAAATTCAATATTTTACACTTGAATTTGAATTTATTTCACTGGTGAGACAGGATTTTTTGTGTTTCGATTTCGTAAAAAAAAAAAAATCAAAACTTTTGCCTACCGATTCTGAAGTCATTGCGTTTGATAGTTGGCCACAAACGTCTATAATCAGTAAAATATCGAAATATGAAACAAATGATAAAAAAAATTAAAACTAGAATGTATGCTGTTGCGAGCAATAGATCGACATACACTATGATCCATACATAATGATCATGTGACGGCAGATTCTCTACCTTCCGGAAGAAAAAAAAAACTCGAACTGTACACGTTATTTAATATTTAACTATGAAAAAGTTTGTCCAACCGTTTCCGTGGCAATGGATTTTTTTTTTTTTAATTTAAATGGATTTGTGAAGTTTCATAAAGATTGTACAAGCCAACCGTGAGAACATTTTTTTTTTCATGTAACAGAGAGCGGGTGTTTGAGAGAGAGAGAGAGAGAGAGAGAGATTGCTGGTCTTTTTATGAATTCATATTATACATGTTATTTGCACTATTCCCTTCTTCACAATATTGCTTGTACACAGGTATATTAATTGTAGCGTTCATTTCAGCTGCTTAACTGTTGTTGACGAAATGAACATAAGCCATCTTATGAAAATTGAATTTATTATTTTTGATATTATCTTCAGCAGCAACATCATAATCTATACTACTGTAACTCTTAGAGTGGAGCGAAAGTATGTGCAGAAAGTTTAGGCAAATATTGTCGCCATCGACAATAAGTACATCTATAGTTTTGCAGCCTGCGACACTACATACCGATGGACGACAACATGTGAAGTCGGTTAGGTACATATCGTCGCCGGCGATAATATATACATGACAATAATATGTACCGTCACAATAATGCTCATGAATTCGAAATAGCTAACGAGGCACGTCTGTATGATTTACACGCAAATTGCATTTACAAAACTACACACACAAAAAAATTGTTAAGTACCCCTAACTGTAGGACGGCAATATGTGCAGTGAAGGTAGGCACATAATGTCGCCCTGGACAATATTTTCAGCCGATGACAATATGTGTCAATGGATTGAGGACTGGTCCATATTGTCGCCGACGACAATACACGTATGTACAAAAAGACAATTTGTACAGTCACAAACTCTCGTCATAGGCGTCGGAAGCAAATTGAAAGTGGGATGGCTAATTGAAAGTGGGGGGGGGGGGGGGGGCTAAGCCAACGAAAAAAGGTAAGACCCAATTTTCAATGCCTATATTACGTCTATCTTTGCAAAAAAAGTGGGGGGGGGGCTAAGCCCCCTAGCACCCCCCCCCCCCGGTTCCGACGCCTATGCTCGTATATACGTGCACAGTGCTGATTTCCATTCCTCTTTGTTAGACTGTGTCAGTTTTTCATTTTTATCTTGTCATGCAACAGTCTTAAACATTTGAAAGACTAATGATTTATCAAAGAATTATGATGTTAAAAAATCAAAATACACTAGGTTATGCCTTTATTAATTACAAAAAAATAGAAAATTTGAAGTTAAACCAGTTACGAGTTAGGTGCAATGTTATAATGCAGTCGCACAAACATAATTGATTGGTGGATGGTCACACGATACGATTATATTCGATTCACAAACGATTTTGACGAGAAATGAACATGTCTTTCTTCAGTTTTGAAATAGTGTATGTTAAATATATCTAGATATAATCTCATTCAATCGATAGATAGATACGTTTTGTTTTTCATGTAACTGTACATAAGTTGATATTCATATTAAAAATGCAAAGTCCTGACCTCATTTAAAGCGTCTGTATTTTTTTCTTTATTATTGAAATTTCTACCACAAAGGCTGAAAATTATCTTTTTTAACACATAAATGAAAAAAATAGATTTATGTCCTTTTTCATATCAGAAATATTGTGAGTTTGAACTTAACACTGCCTATGAGGATTAATAGAAAATTACATGTTAGGGGAGATGATCTTTACTAAATTGAGAACGACACCTTCACAAAAATTTAACAGCTGCAAAACAGAAAAACAGCAAAGTTACATAATATCTAGACTTCAAATGGAGTGACAGACTCTCGAAAAAGAATACATGTACTTTACTGTACTATTGCTATTTAATGGTGCTAACAGGTTGGCAGATATAACTACAAACGTTAATGGCGAAATTTGTAAAATGAAATGTTAAGACACCGAACAGTATTGAAACTCAAAAGGCCGATTAAACAATACAGATTAAGAGCAGAGCAAAAGTGGAACTTTGAAAACATCAGATGTACGATCAAATGCCATGAAAGGGTAAAAATACCCTGCCGACCGGTCACAATCGTCGGGAGCCCTTTTACTTGATAAATAAAAAAAAAGTAATTAGTACAAAATTCAGAAAAGAAAAATGACTTAAGAATTATTTTTTTAATTTAGTTTATCACTCAAAGATAAACAAATTTATGCTGAAAAACTTTGCCCATGGTAATGCTTCTCATTCCTTGTACAATTTGGGAAATATTTAGTCAACCAATCAAGTTTATTCTTTATGTAACCAAAAACCTTTTATGTGCATACGCCGACTATTCAACTCCCTTTCTCTGCTTTTACTTGATTAACTCATGAGAAAAGTCCTGGAATAAATACTCAAGGAGCTAAAACTTCTTTAGCTCGAGTGACATCAATCATTCTCAAGCTAGTGACAAAAATGATGTTTGCTTCATTATAATATCCAATTTTCTATCAATCTGATTCAAATTAAATGGGAATTGATAATTGTTTACCAGTGTATTAACATTCTCGTCGGCGTCCATTTGTCAGTTCTTTAAATAGCGTATAATTTATAAATTATTTTATTGCAAATAAATTTGACATTTAAACAGTCAGCATATAACCAGCTTTTGGTATAAAACAAACCATACAGTTTACCTTCACTTAAATAAAAAAAAAAGTGTAAGGTTTCAAAATAGATATTTTTTTAATTTCCTTTTCAGACCCCATGTGTTCAATTTCCAAAATTGTAAAACTTGTGGTGCTTTGATATAATAGCACCTTTTTGATACTAAGACTAGGGGAAACTCGGCTTGTAAAAAACAAGGTTTACTATGGGCCTTTTTGGCCCTCTGAATTTCTGAAAATTCATAACTTGAACTGCTCAATTTGAGTTGAAAATACATTGAATTTCACTTGGTCCCTTGGTGACTGCATATCTATTAAAATGACGTAATTTTCTTACTAGTCCATGTATTATGATGTAAAGAACTGTGTCATTATCCTCAAAACCTGAATTTTTTTTAAATGGCCCAAATTTTAAGCTGCTTTTCAATATTATGCATAGAGCACAGCCTCTGATCCAAAATACTCAATTATATGATAAAAGAACTTTTTCAGAAGAATATAATCCATGTTTTATCTTATTTATTTATTTTTTGGATCGAAGGGTAGGCTCATATTTTAATTCTCTGCTCGAATATACCCATTTTCTTCAGAATTCAAGAGTATTGCAATTCACACAGCCTGTTTTTCAATAACTGGACTCTCAGAGGAAACTTTTTAATGGAAATGAAAGCACTGAGTCTCTACGTCATATTGATGTTTGAAATGGGACATTGAGACTTGGTCAGTGAATTGGTACAGAGGCAGGACAATTTATTGGATAATGTGAACCTAGCTCTTTTCAACATTGTCTAGTATGTATTCTCTGCCGACTGTTTTATATTGGGGAAGCAAAGGGTTCACTAAATAAGAAAAATGTCGGGGCATAGGTGTGCAATAAATAATAGGGACCATCATCACCTGTATAAATATTTCAGTTCGTCTGACCACTCTATATTTTCAATGAGGCTTAAAATTTTCGTGAAAATAAATCATGCAACTAAAAGTTCCACTTTAAGAACTCCATTCCGTAGACAAGGAGAACAATTTGGGATCAGAAAACTAGGCAATGCATTTCCGTATGGTTGCAACGACCACATAAGTTATGTAGACAATCTTTAAAGCCCAGAATATCCAAGTGTGTATGTAATGAGACTTTTAACAATACACGTAGACATAGGCAGAGTTATGAACATCGATCACACAATAGACAAATATACATGATGTCTCTTTTGATCAACTTTTGCCTTACGTCAATAAACAATTAGGTCTGAATCACATTCGCATTAAACTTTACTCGGTTTCAATGAAATTTTTGAATGGGTTACTTAAAGAGGGTCAATCAGTTCTATACTTAGCCTGGTTCCCTGTCCCTGTTTTGCTTCGTACACTCCGCGTCACTTGGCAAGGATGAGCCAGGTTATTCTATACTTAGATTCTTCAACTGCAGAAAGCAAGCTAGTGTTTGTGTTGACCAACACAGGCTCCTACAGCCAAAATGTGTGTCTGATTCAACCCGTCATTTCCTTATACATGTGCCGAGTACGATCAATTTTAAAACTGAGGCAGGCTACTGGCAAATAAGTTGATGTTACAGGGATTTCAACAAAGTCAGCATTTCGTAAATTCTATAGGCGTTATAATGACCTTTTAATCATATATAACCTATGATTGTGTCGTAATTTGACTAACATATTTCATACCAATTGTTAGGCCTTTGTCTTTATACTAAATGATGCTATAGATTAATCCGTCCACCCGATCAATACATAGAGCTCGTGGTGGGTGTGTCCGGTCCTCAGGTTATGCTTACTACTCCTAGGCACCTGACCCTACCTCTGGAATTTCCAGGTGTCCGTGTTTTATGCCCTGGTCAAAGATTTGTTTCGTTTTTAGGTTTTTTAAGATCTATCACTTTCTTTATCTTCACCTATTTCATTAAAAATAATATTGTAAAGTATGTAACTTGATAATTGTATTAAATAAGTCCCAAATTTCAAAATCATTCCCACTGAAGGTAATCTTATGCATGTTAATTATTTGTATATCATTCCACATATGACAAATTGTTATGAAAGTTTCAGTAATATTTACATACAGTGTATCCACATTAGCAGTTATTCAAAGCTTGGTTTATCAGGGATATTAAAATAAGTTGATTTGATTATCCATTCAATGCGAATGGGCTTAAAAGTTACTAATTTGACATACATTTCTAAGAAAAATGGATTATTCTTCAGAAAATATTAATCACGCACGTCAGCATTCTGAGAGACTTTTAGTCTAAAAAGTGTACATTCCCCATTTGACTGGAGTGTGCCCAAACCGTGGTAGACTGTTTATTATTAGTAAAAATATATTTTAAGAGATGTTTACTATTTATATTTCTGCCTACTCAAGAGATATATAATAACATTTCAGACACGATTGTAAGAAAATGTGTTAATTCGTTTAGTATGCTGTATTAAGTAGGTTCTCAGTTAAGTTCACGATTTGTTTCATCACGTGTGTGTCTTCGCAGGTTTCGAGAAACGTGTCTAAAACTACAAATCTAATAACACACCCCACCTATACATTCAATTAATATCTCTTAGACACTGATATGATTTTTAGACACTGTCGATTTTCTTGTAAATTAACAAATATATGCATCTTTTTAACATCGTATTCTTCACACTGAATTTAGTTAAAATAATGTCTTAAAAAGTATTGGTAACTGTAATTATTGTAATACCTTCCTAGAAACTTTTGGTTTTATGACATAATTAAAGTTATACCTTCGTAGAAACTTTTGGATTTATGTCATAATTAAAATTTTAACACTTTCCTAGGAACTTTTGGGTTTATTGTCATGTCCTGGTATGATGTGACATTATATGACTAAGCGATTATAACTCAGTTAATGATAGAGATAGGGATCGTTTAATGAGAAAGATAAGAATCTCTTAATTAGTACCACCCTCTTTACAAGCATATCATTGATTATTGTTTCTATTCTATCTGATGGAATAGAATAATTGCTACAACAATTAATTATTCAGAACATAGCTGAAAGTACAAATCTTTAAAATGCTATTTAATTTTACATGAAACACAACTTATAGTTATCTATACTGAAAGGCGCTAAATTCATAATAAAGAACGAAATTAACAATTAATAAGAGAAAATTAGAGAATGTAAATATAAGCAGTAAAGTCTTATTTTTGGATGTCGTCGGTCCTTTAACAGCACCTGTCCATGCCGACAAATTATCATAAGAATTCAATGCTTTAGTAATCACTCATAGGGGGACAGTCCTACCAGTCTCTTTAACTTAAACCCTTTAAGCTTAAACACCATCCTGAGTGTTTTATATGTCGTAATCGGGCAATTTATTAATAGGATACATATAATTTTCGTTAACAGCAATGAAGGAGGTTTTGGTGTTACCTATTCGTTTCGCACAACCGTCACGGAAGTTCAGTTGGTATAGGTCTCGCTCCGTGATCGGAAGGTTGTGGGTTCAAATACCGACTGACCTAAGTCGATCAGGTAGCAAGTTCTAGGTTCCTTCACCAAGCGCTCGGCCAGTAAATGATGACGTCTCTATGCGAGTGTAAAATTCTCGAAGGAGACGTAAATCAGCAGTCAATCAATCAATCATTTCGCTTCATCTGATTGGTCGACAGATTATAGTTTAAATTATTGACCAATCAGATACCCGAAACAGATTGGCGTACACTAGACGTTTCAATTTTTAAAATTTTATTTATCCGAATAATAGAATCGTCCGATTACAGCATATAAAACACTACGGATGGGGCTTAAGTAAAAGACACTAGTACGGGTACGTCTCCATGGCAGATTGGTTGAAAAAATTTAATAGGTAACACTTTTGTTACTTTGGAAATCAGCCTCCAAGCGGGAATCCCCCTTTTGTTTATAAATTTTGTTTCTTTCCTTGTGTGTGTTTTCTTTTTAATGTTGTAAATGCCAAATCTCAACCCTTAATAAAATTACAAACAGATTGCACAGATTGACATAAACGTGGAATTGACGGAAAAATCACATATTTTCGAGAAAATAGAGACTCGTTAATTACGATATGTATTTTATCCAGTAACCACGATTCAAGTGCCTGCGTCACAACATGGCTTCATTCGCACAAAATCGGGTGTGTCCATCATATTTTCCATCTTGAATCTCACAAAAGATTTTTTAAATGTAAGTAAAATTTCAATCTTGATAAAGAATAATGATGTCCAACAAGAAAAGTATTCTTAAAGTACATACACTTTGTTTTATGCACTTGTTATACTCTAAACAGTTCAGCGGAAAATGGAAACATTTAATACAGGATGATTCTTCAACTCAACCAATAAATCTGTTCCTATGCTCCGAGAAACGAAATTATTTGTAATATTTAAAAAAAATCTGAAGACATATATTCAAATTTTTTTTCTTTTGTGATAAGCAAAATTAGACTGTACACAGAAGTATAATTTAAATATTAATTGCTAAACCACCTTGTCTGGCTTCTACATTTCCTGCCTGTCCCTTATAGGTTCTAATTTCTCCTCTGTTATTAACATATTTAAAATTCATTCACGAATCTATTTATTATATTTATTACGATGTCATTACTGAACGATATACAATACCTTGCGTACATCATTTGCATATTATAAACAACCTTCTAACGCAAAATAAAGTTGTAAACAAGTAATTATTACCAATGCTATCAGAACAGAATTATCTTGCCCCTTATGTCATTAAAAACGTAATATTGTTACTACAACAACGGTCATTGTCAAACATGTGTGTCGGTGATGGTAATATCTTTTGGGTAATGATATTTTGATATTTTCTTTACATGTATATTTGATTTCAATGATTTTACCAATAAAGATGTTTAAGTACAATTGATAAATTTGGTACCTTTATGTTAATACTTACTGCAGCCACGGATTGCAATATGCAAGACACGAAAGAGAAGAAAAAGCGAATAGAAACAACACATATATAAATTTTGAAGAAAAAAAAATAGGGTGTTTTACTTATCAAACCCGACGCAAAACCGTTTTTGACGCAAGTAGTTGTCAAATACCAGTCATTATGCTACATAGTACAGCGGAATGATCCAGGATCTGGAAGGAGAAAAAGTAAAATATTCCGGAAAATATTATTGGAAGTGCCTAGAAAGAAAAAAAAGAATGGTATGTCAAGTGAAAGGAAAATACAAAAGTATTCATGAACTTTCTGCAAGAGAACATTGAAAACATTAGAAAAAATGGAGATAAAATCAGAGAAATAATTTTGTTTGTTGTTTTGAGAATTTTTCACTCATATGGAGACGCCACCACTTGTCGGCACTCAGGGCAATTGAGCCGCGAGGGATCTTTTTCGTGTCAGCACCTACTGCGACACGGGACCTCGGTTTATACGGTCTCATCCGAAGGGCCGGTCTCCACGTCCCACAGTGGGATTCGATCCCGCGACGTAAAGATCAACTGCTCACTACGCGACTCTAGAGCGGACGCTCTCACCACTGCACCACCCGGGCGACCAAAGAAACAAACGAAAAAAGAATAATGCCTTTTAGACGCTGTCCAGAATCTTAAAATCACCATCATCAGTTTCTAAATGAGATTAAGTCAAATGGTCTAGTTACAAAAAAGGTCCAGTCTTGTATTATACCATATTTCACACCCTGTATGTCTTACAAATATACATCGATAATTGCTTCCAAACATTATTATTATTTTAAAAAATTCTTTTCAGTGCCTAGAAATCGAACATTTGAAACATAATTCTCCAACATGTTCAAATTCTTCACCCTACAACTATAGTCCTGCTAGACACGTCATTACTGGCGACGTAAATATAGTAAATAATGAGGACCTTAAATCACTTATTATAAGAGGGCCAAAGTTTAGGGAACCCCGATCTTTCAACTGGCGTTATAATTCTAATAAATATTATGAATTCAGTAGAAGATATAGATTACACCAGACGAAAGACCAAATAGGAAAATGAAGACTTTGACACTTTGTCAAAATGGATTAAAATTATCAGATGGATGTTGAAATCGCGCTATAAGCGATTGAAGGGCATTATGAAAAACCGTCTATCCTTCTGTCTTCGACAATGCAGAAGTGAAACAAGAATTATATAGATTACACGATCAGTATATACTGGTCCACGCTGACCAAGCAGGTAACAACATTGTCTTTGTTTGTAAGGCTCATTATTTGAATTGTATTTCAGAGGAACTAGGATTTAATTCTGAAAGTGAAAAATCCAACTTATACCCATCCACCCTTTCTAAGGAAAAAATTCTCCAAACCATATGTCAGTGTTAAATATTTTTAATATTCCCAACAATCAAAATGAATTTGAATTACGAAACCTATACTGGATTCCAAAATTCAATAAAAATCCTTACAAACAAAGATACATAGCAGGTACCAGTATACTAGTATGTTCTACCAAACTTTTTTCTTTACTCCTCACTAAAATATTTACAGCAGTGAAGAAACTTCAGGAGTATTGTACAACAGTATATTCGAGAAGTGGTGTAAATCAGATGTGGATGCATAAAAACTCGAAGGAACTTTTAGAAAATTTTACCACTTCTCGATATCAATAGCATCAAAACGTACGACTTTTCAACACTTTATACAACCATTCGCCACGATAAATTAAAGTCCAGCATTTTTGACACCATAGACAGCTACCTTTTCAATAAAAATGGAACTCGTAAATATACTTACCTTGTCATTGGTCATTTGTAAAATTATATTGTTAAAAAACGTTCTGAATGTACACACAAGTACTCTGAAGTAAATATAAAAAGGTTCTTGAATTTCTGATTAACAATGTCTATGTTGTTTTGAGAGATCAGGTCTTCCGACAATCTGTTGGAATTCCAATGGGTGCCATGTTGCACCCCGTTATAAGCAGACCTATTTTTGTATTTATATGAAGCAGAATTTATATAAAAATCGTATACATGAGAAGAAAACACTTGATGTGGACTTCAACTCGACATTTAGATATATCGACTACGTATTATCAATTACCAATAGTTATTTCTTTTCATATATCGACTAGATATAATCCAGTGAACTTGAAAAGATACCAAAGAGTCTATCACATCTGTTTCATATATGGATATTTTACCAGAAAAGACGTTAATGGTAACCTAACAACAAAACTTTATAATTAAAGTGATGACTTCATTTTTTTTTTCTATCGTCAACTTCCCTTGCTTATGTGGCAATTTACCCTTTTTACCTGCATATGGGGTTGATATCTTCCAGTTGATTCGATACACAAGAGCTTGCTCTACGTACCAACAATTTCTAAAACAAGGCAAGCTTTTGACATTCAAGTTGATGAAACAAGGACATAAACAGTCTCGTTCAAAGTATTCATGATGCAAGTTCTGTTCGATACAATGATCTTGTCAGCAAATACAATATATTATTATGTCAAATGCTGACTGATGCTCTTAATTGTTGGGTCATTATTTAAACACTGAATTGTCTACGGATTTTTCCATTTGCTAGATCATGACATTGAGCACACAGTAAATGTGACCGGTCGACAGGGGATGCTTACTCCTCCATGGCACCTGATCCCTTCTCTGATGTTTATAGGTCCCTGTTTGTTCTGCTCCCGATTTGTATTGTTTCAATGGACTTTTGGGCTTGATTACTGTTCTTTATCTCCATATTCTGCTGTGACGAGCAAAAATTCGCAGAAAGAAATGTCAAATAATTAGTCAGGGAAAGAACCTCTGCAGAATCATGATCGAGTTCAGCAGGTTACGCGGAACAACTGGATTACACTTCGATAAAAAGGAAAGTACAGCAGAAAGAGCTAGACTTAGTCCAGTCTCCGTAATCGTCAAAGAAGGGCAACAGTGGTCTTTAATAGCAGTAATTTAACGATTTCTAAGAGCAGATGTCAGTATGATATTAAACAACTATATAAACAACTCATATTTCATTATTGACGGATTACACAATTAAATACTGTTACATTTATGTAAATTGTATATTTTAGCAATTCACTGTTAGCATAATCTAATGTGTGCATTGTCATACATTTATAAGAAAGTTTTGTTCTGGTTGTCCTGAATGACAAATCTATAATCTATATAGAAACCTCACCTATAAAAAAGCCTCACCTATTTATTTCTTTAGACTTCCAGCATGGCCGTAGGGACCGGGGGCACGTGGGGGGGGGGGGTGCCCCCCAATAATTTTGCCGATATATAGATTACTATTGTAAACTTAGATACTATAGGCTTGTGCGCCATCAATAAAAACGTCTGATGCCCTTTTTTTTCTTTCTTTTTTTTTTTTTTTTTTTTTTTGCTTGTCGGGAAATTTTTGGTAGTGCCCCCTCAACTGAAAATGTATGGCTTTGCCCCCTTAAACTGAAATCGCTTCCTACGGGCCTGTCCAGGGAATGGAGTACTTAAAGTGAGTCTATTTCTTGATAGTATTTATTTTCAAAATTTTAACTCACTGAAAGAATAGAATGAAATTTTATAAGATGTTGATGACCCTCCATTGTTTATTTCAAACCTTCTTTGTACAGTGAACCATCATAAATGAGTCCATAGATTTGATTGTTTGTATATTACTTTACGTCCCATTCGAGAATTTATCACTCATAAAGAGAATTCACCTTATACCTGTGAAGGGCTCCACATTTAGACTCAGGGTCATGAAGCAGTGAGGAATCGTTATCGTACAAATGCCTGCCGAGACACGGGGCTATCCAAAAGACCCGCCACTTTCACTTCAAAGTGCCGAGCGCTTGGCGAGGGAACAATTGCTATCTATTTTTTATCTACTTAGTCAATTCGGCTTCGGTTTGAACCAAAGCCCTTCCGATCACAGAGCGTGCGTTCCACCGAGTGAACTACCGGGGTCTAAACAACGTTTGACGATTTTCAAGTCAAAATAACTCAAATTTTAGTATGAAAATTTCGTCCAGTGAGGTTGGTATTTTGATACACATTTTCTATAAGGCCTGGATTCGGAAGCCTATCATTTATCAGTACACGCCACAGGCCAGGTTTAGATCTCTCAACATTTGATTGTTCAAATGTTTACCTCTCATCTTCTATTTGCATAGTCCCAAAATCATGTTTGACTTGTTTTCGAATGTTGTTAGCAAGTCAAATTTTAACTTGTTTAAAACAACGAAAGGTCAATACTGGATCAGAAAACTATATTTACAACAAACCATGTTGGTAATGTGTGAAATTTTCCATCCCACTAAGTGCAAATGTGAATGTGATGGGATTGTTCAACAATGAACCGAGATGTCTGCATACATTGTAGTTACATAAATCATACAAAAAACCATACACGATGTCAGATTTGATTTGTTTTTACCTTACATAACTTATTATTGAATTAAAAATTTTCAAATAAAAGAAAATGTCAACCGCGGTTGCTCCTCTGTTGGCATTGGTTTAGAGCGATTAAAATGGTCAATGTTTTTCTTTTCCACATACAGTTTTTTAATATAATGCTGAATTTTTATGCAAATACATTAAACGGTTAACGTACGTGCATAGATCATGCACATCATTTTTTTTTTTTTTTTGGAATACCGCCTCTCGTCAAGCAATGTTGGCTGTTGCTACTACTATCATGCTGGTTCCATCAGATTTAACTACATGTAATTTACATGAAAATTTAATTTAATATGATAATTAATAATGAGGTCAACATCACATTCATTATGTTATTGACAAACAAGTTGATGAAAAAGAATATCAGCAATCTCGTTTAAAGTCATCATTTCGTAGGTTCTATGGTCGATACATTGACCTTGTCAGCAAATACAATCTATCATTAAGTCAAATGCCGACTGACTTTTTTCATACTAATTGTTAGGCCATTATTTACACACTGAATTTGTCGACGGATTTTCCAGTTATTTCCCGGTCATGACAAGGAGCGGGTGTGACCGGTGGGCAGGGGATGCTCACTCCTTCATGACATCTGATCCCACCTCTGATGTCTTAGAGGTCCGTGTTTGCTCTGCTCCTATTTTGTAATGTTTAATGGACTTCTGAGCTCGAATACTGTTCGTTATCTCCACATATTTCATACAAACTTTTACTATGTTTCATTGAAACTTTCAAATGAAATATTTGAATACGTTAAAGCAATATCAATACTTGGATTCTTCAACACCAGAATGCAATGTTTGTGATTATGGACTTTGCCAAGTACTGGCTTTTTAATCCAGTCCGTGTACAAGAAGAAAATAATTTAAATCAACATGTAAACATAAGTAACATTTTTGTCCCCGGTTTCACTGAAAGTGGAGGATATTTGGGTCTGTCTGTTTGTCTGTTTGTATTTCTGTCTGTCTGTAACACTTTCGTTTCCGCGCAATATCTCAAGAAGCCTTTGAGCTTTTGCAATGCAAATTTACTTAACAACTGCCTATGGCTTAAAGAAGACCCCTATTGATTTTGAGGTCCAAAGGTCAAAGTCATAAATTTAAAATTTCTGGTTTTTTTTTTTAAACACTTTCGTTTACGGGCGATATCTCGAGAAGCCTGTGAGCTTCCAACCCAGAACAAAGCAACCAAAAAAAAAAAAAAAATCAAAAACAAAAACCAAACAAACAAAACACTTAAACTCCCTTTTCACAACTAGGAAAAGTCTATTTTTTAAGAGAGGTCCATGTTTTCGGGGGGGGGGGGGGTCCCAAAGTCATTTTTTATTTGTTTCAGTATATACATTTAATTACTTTGCAAATCAAGGAGGTTCCGGACACACACCCTCCCTTGATCCGCACATGCTGAAGGAGTAATGAAATTAATGCCCAAACATTGATTTTGAATAGTTTTTATCTAGTGTTTGTTTTGCAATTCATGAATACAAAATGGAATGTAAAATTGATGAGGAGCTTATATATGAAGAAAAGTTAATAGTAGATTGCAAAATGATGGTCTTACATTTATAAGCAAATGTAGAAGAAATGATAGTCTGTATTCTGACCATGGAAACTTTTCGTGATTTATATATACAACATACGTAATGATATTTGTTTAAATAAAAGAGAAAAACGTAATTGATCAATTTTTGTTAATTAAAGAAGAAAGTTAGTTTTTATTCAATTTTATTTTATGTTAGTTAATAAAAGAAGGGTTAATGTAGTGCTAGGGGGTCCATGGAAGAGCTCGATCTAACTTAAGAAATATTTTAGCTGTTTAAAGCAATTCAAAACGTCTGGACAGACAAAAACGTGGTGTCAGTATGATCTTTAAAATAATTACATTCTAAATTCATATACCCATTACTTTTGTATTACTGTGATATGTTTTTTTCTCGGATCTGATAATCCTTTGATGACGTTTGCGATTTACTGGAAAATAATAGCGCGACATTTCTTTGATTTTGGTACTTACCGTAATAGAATATTTTACTTAATATATCAATGAAAAGATGAAGAAAACGAAGAGTGATCGATCTCTAAAAAATCTACAAACAATAAATCTGTGAGCATTGCATAAATCATGGACCCCCGAAAATTCAAGAGATGGGATCAGGTGATTAGGAGGAGTAAACATCCCCTGTTGACCGGTCACACCCGCCATGAGCCCTATGTATTGATAAGGTACATAGAACTTAACTTAGTTAAATTAAGCATAAAAACAAAGGTCTAACAATTTTTATCAAACACGTCAGTTAAAATACGACCCAATGATAGATTAAATTTGATACCAAAGTCATTCTATCAACCATAGAATTTACGAAACGCTGTGAGGTTACTGATTCCTAAATAACATAAACCCTCTGTCAGTAACCTTCCTCAGTTCAAAAATTAATCATACTCAAAAAATGCTCTTTGGTATCGAATAAGTTGGGAGACGAAACCATATGCAGGTGAAAACGCAATATTACAACATAAATAAAGAAAGTTGACGATGGAAAAGTTAAAATCATTTTGTTTGTCATGCAGTTTAGTTGTTAGTCCGTCCTTATAGTCTATAGTCAGTAAAACATCCAAATATGAAACAGATGTGGCAGACTCTGTGTCTTTTATTTCAATTTACTGTGATATATCGAGTCGACATATGAATGAAAGTATCTATTGTAATTGATTTAAATTCGTCGATGTATCTGAATATCAGAATAAATTCTGCATTATAGGAATATAAAACAGCTTATAAAAGAGCAGAATTAGTTCCCATCGGAATTCAGATAGTTTATTGAAAGATCTGGTCTCCGAAGACTACATAGATGTTGTAAATGAGGAACCACAGCATCCTTTTGATATCAACTTCTATGTTCTATGTGTGTAGAATCCGTGTGATTTTTGACAGATTTATTTTGTTGATGACCAATCACAAGATAAAAAAATTTCCGAGTTTCATTTTCATTCAAAGAGTAGTTCTCTGTGATATCATAAAGTATAGTTTTCAATTTATCGTGAGGAATTGTTGCATAAAGTGTAGAAAGTTGTACATTTTGATGTTATTGACTTTAGAAAAATTTGGGAATTTTAAATTTTCTTAAAGTTCTTTTCTAAGGAGTAAGTATAGTTGGCTTGATATAGCATTTGCTGGACCCGGCAATGAATCTCTTATTGTAAGAATTTTTATGAAGTTCAGGGATCCAGTATAAGTAGGGTAGTTAGAATTCACCTTGGTTTACTGGTATGGTAGAATTATTGAACACTGAAATTGATTTTGAAGAATTTAATCCTTAGAAAACTTAATGAACTGTTAGTATAAGTTGCATTTCCAGATGTAGAATTAAAACTAGGTTCTTCTGAATTACAGGTATAATAATGAGTCTTCCAAACAAATACAATATTGCTACAATTCTTATCATATTATATAGTTCACACAGTATACACTTAAGGTGGGCAATGGAAATATCGGCTATTTTTTGAAATAATAAAACATTCTTTACAAGGATGGGCGATTCTTTTTAGTACTGTTCTATTATCGGACAAGTATAATATGGTTAAAACTACACGTTGAAGACAATTAGATTTTCTATTTAGACTTGTCACGTGATGTGGAAGTCACGTGATTTTAGCAAAAATACTTGCAGTAATGGGGTCATCTATAAAACAGCATTGCAATGGCATAACCAAGCTAAAAATCTAATTTTAATTTCTAAATATTTTCAACACTCTTTGAGTATGTGGAAAGTGCTGCGAAACTACATGTTTATGCATATTTATCTTATACTGACTTTATGGTGTTTATGTGACCTAAATTAGCATTCTTTAAATGCAAGCTGAAATTAGTATATATAATATACAATATTAATATTTTTGAAGTCAATACGATGATTAAGTTACTTGGGGAGTGTTTACAGAGTCCGAAGGGCTTTGAGGGCAGCTAAATCATCGTACTGACTGAAGAAAAAACCTCAATAATTGTAACAGATTAAAGAGTAAAAATTATAAGTGTAAATTTTACAGCTTAAAGTGTAAAATTAACATATTAAAGAGTAAAATTTACATATTAATTATTAAAATTTACAAATTAATGTGTAAATTTTACAATTGAATGTGCAAAATGAAAAAAAGTGTCCAATTGGTACGCTTCTGTAGAAAATGATATTTGAAATTCAAGAAAACTTATCTGTGTGTCGTCTATTTTTTTCCCAGTGAAGTTAACATAACCAAGCAATATTCTGTATAACGTTGAAAAATACCTTGAGGACATGTATTTGGACTTTGCAGGAAATCTACTTAACTTTCCTGAGTGAAACTTTAACATATAAGTTACCACTGATAGTTCTTCCTTTGGCTGCATGTACATGTTTTACTGGACCTCTTAAATAAAAAAGAAAATTTATAAAACATATTTGGAACTCCTGCTTCTCTATGCAATGATAGGACCAGTGCTTCCTGTTTTTATTCTTGATCTTCCTTTTCGGTCATAAAAAACTTCACCCATGTTACGACATCTATAACTCAAGTTTTTCAAATCTTATTTTTTGTAAAATATACCATTGGGTCATGTAACTTGTGTTTTCTCTTGAGCATTTGTAAGGAAATAAGGCACCCATATGATAGAATTATTGTTACATTTATTTCATTTGTCAGAACTCTGTAAACTGTTGTGACGATGATATGTTCTGTGTCTTAGCAATATCTATCACAGTAATTCTGGCATTTTCAGATAACCAGTTTGCAATATCGATGAAACATTTTATTTGATACGATAAAAGAACACGAAGTTTGATTTCTCAGCTTAAAGCCACATTTTTTTAAATATATAAATAATTTTGTCGCCGGACACCAAAAAATGAACAAAATGTTTGGGATTTTCCATTTAGAAAACGAAGACGAAGGAAAAATATCGACATGGAAACATGACCCTTTCATTTGAGGTTCGGCAGTTTTCCAAACCGTTACACTCAAAGGTTAAATGTTGTCCTTAAAAGGTGTACTGTTGCGATGCAAAGAAATAGTGTCGTCATTTTTCTTTAAAACCATTTTTTTAATGTATACTAATGCAGTAAATCCCACTCTTTGAGGTCTTTGTCTTGTGGAGACTGACATTTCCCAAAGATTATGAAGATTAAACGAAAACTTTTAGATCGATATCATTATTCTTTGTTTAACATAAGAAGAATCTTACGATCTAATGACTTTGCCTCGAAGACATTAAAGCTCAGAGAACAAAGAAGTAATTTATTGGAATTTAACCAAAATCAATGATAGTTTGAAGTAATTTAACAGTAGTTATTTAAAGTTGCGTTTTATGTTGATAATTAATTCAGTGACAACTATTACAGATTTGCTGTGAACTGAAATTTTTTTGTGAATATAATAAATAAAGTAGACGTTTAAAAGATTAATGAATTGTTATAGCCGATTTATGATATTTTTAAAGGATGTTGACCTTTACTTAAATTGACGTTTTTGCAATTTTTTTTTGTCTGAATTGTAACACTTAAATGTTACACATAACAACAATTGAAATTTACTGCATTAACATTTACAAATAAACCAATCGTATCTCTTATCCTGATTGTCTTAGATTTCTAGACATGGGTCCCGATTTATTTCTATTAGTAAGAACTTGACTGCAAAATTTCTTCTTTAGTGTTTTTTTACTACTCGTATATGTCACCCGTAACGAAGTCTGTCGATACTTTGTTATTGTGCTACTTACACATATGTCCTACATGCAATTTTCTCGCAAGTTTGAAATTTCCAAGATAGCTGCCGATGCCATGGAAACAAGAAGGTAAATTTCTGAAAGTTTGAATTTTGGCATAATTTGAAATAGTAGCTGCTTATAATTACTCTGCTTTTATCTCCATTATTGCCCCTTTATGTAAACGGAAAAAAGTCAGCTCGTCCTGACATATTAAACTTGCTAATAGCTCTGTTTTACTCCATTTGAAATAGTTACAAAACAGGCCTTACGCTTGAATTAAGATTACTACAGAGAACACACTCTGACTGTAAGACATGCTAAGATTCATCCAAATGTATGAATGTAAGATGTAGATAATTCTTACATTAATTGACAGATGAGTTCTATGTAGAACAAATGTTCTCCCATTACTTAAAATCCCATGTGGAACAACAAGTGTGGAATGTCTTTTAATTAACGTCACGTGTAGTGACGTTATGTGAAATGTATTACATCAACCTACTCTATCGTCTGGAGTCATAGCGTACAGCAGAACTGAAACTAAAACAATTAGAGTTCTATAGACGGTGAGCGAATCTTTTGATATTTGCGCATACTTTCCTACTATACATGAATAACTCATTTTTTTCTAATTTCCAGCAATATACCCATTTTAGGCAGAAGTGTGAGATTTCATAAAATGTTTGCTGTTTGAGTCATTCTCATCTCCTTCATTGCTCCAGTCATCGTAAAAAATTTAGCTTCTTATGAAATATGCTGAAATGAAAAGTACATAAATACATCCAATGGATGCAGTATAGGGGGTAAGTGTGTGGGGGAGGGAGGGAGGGTGTGTGTGTATAGGACGTCATAGAGAAAGTGGAGTAAAGATCGATTTGTGATATAACATCATCATGTGATACAAGTTACAAGTAAAAAATTCCTGTTTCATGCTCACTCCTCCATGGCACCTGATCCCACCTCATGTTTTGGAGGTCCGTGTTTGCTCTGTTCCTATTTTGTATTGTTTAATGGCCTTTTGAGCTTGAATACTGTTCGTTATCTCCATTTATACCATGTCTACCCCTTTATCCCGTGGATATGACTCATAGGATAATTTTTTCATATTCCACAGTTAAGTGCAGTTGTGACGCCACAATGGTTTTTGCGTTAGAGTGATGAAGTAAAATAAAGTGGAGTTCTCTATAAAACAGTTTAAAACATTGGTTGTGAAGTATTAAACATGGGATAAAAAGAATCTCCCATGATTTGTAGTTGGATATGACTTTTATCCAACTCGTTGTGTGTTTTTATCCCCTCGCCAAGGCTCGGGTATAAAAAACCCACAACTCGTTGGATAAAAATCATATCCAACTACAAATCATGGGAGATCCTATATATATATATTTCATACAGAGTAAATCAGACTTATAAAGCCGATTAAAGGAGACTCTTCTTTATTTTAAATGCCCTGTTTATGCCTTCAACAATTTAGACAGCTGGCAAACAACAAGAGACGGTTTGTTTGTTTGTCTGCGTTCTTTGAGAAGTAACATTTTCATCAAAAAATTAAACTTCTCTTGTTTCTCTTGTGCCACATGTTTCATACTTGGATGTTTTACTGACCTTAATAGTAAAATAACAAAAAATATCGTCAATTTTCCCTATTTAAATTAGCAGCTAATGTTCTGACTTCTAACACCCGCGTATGGTGTTTATGTCTCCTAACTGATTCGATACGCAAGAGCATATCCGATACGATCAATTTTTATACCGGGAGAGGTTTTTGTTTGCTGTTTTTATAGACAATGAGATGATTGTTGGTATGTGCCATTTTATTGATGTTCGAATGCCACGTCAATTGACCCATTTAAAGCAAGTTATTGCCCTTAGACTTTGAAAATTATTAATTATTCGCCGTTTTCTTGACATTTTGGAAGAATATGTTTGTAGGTGATAACCACTGCTGATGTATGTTGTGGTATCGACAACTGATTCAATAAAACAAATGGTGTTCTAATTTTGTTTTTATTAAACTTGCTATTTTTATATCCTTGGACTTTCATATATTTACGAATTGCAAATCAGCGGGGGCCTTCTTGTCATACTGATATACATGTATCTACTTTCTAATTTCAAAGAGCTGGGATCATTTTGTATATGATGTTAATTTTAAATTTACTGAGTGGAGGTTTTCATGTAAATACTAAATTTATAACAGGATATAATTATTGTATTTACCTTCACCCAGTAGATTTAAAGTTTACACCATGATATTTATATACATATACATCTGATATACATTGGATACTCTAGTACTTAGCCGGACAAATCCCAGGTAAAACATAATCATATTTAACAGTAATGATGTTAATTTAATATACTACCTACTTTTATAATTTTTTTTAAAAAATACAGTTTTTATTTCTTATATATGAATCCGTCGTAATCTGATAGTGTACTTTAGTAAAGGTTGATGTCTGACTTGAGGCTGAAGTGAAATCGTATCTGATATCCATGAATAACTAAAATAAATTAATCTAGGTATTGATTGTGAAAAACTGTCACCTATAAATTCGCAGGATATACATGTATATGATTCACTTTAACTACTAGTTCATGAGATAATCAAGTTCACACAATGTATGCACAAAAAAAATAATAATTAAGAAAAATACCATTTCAAGCAAGTAAGTAAACTGTTATCATCTGTTTATTACTAATATTCTATTAAAGGGCCTGGACACACATTTGAAGTTAATATTTTCTCATATTTCTGTATAATATCATGACATATGTTGCTATAGCATTTCACACGGAAATATAATGAAAGCGTGTTCAGAAACTTCTTTTATCTGGAAATTATTGAAACTCCGAATTTCAGGACGGTTTGATTGACACAACCTTGCGCTTTCACAAAGTAAACTTTATCCTTAATACTTAAGAAAAGTAGAAATTTTGTTGTGAATTAATGAAAAATATTAAAACAATAATCCTGAAAACTCAGAGTACAAATGCAAGAAAACACAACCAACTCACAAGTATTGTCAGTCCGTGCTCAATAATGTGTGCAGAGTTTAACAGATTGAACACACCCGGTGAAACGTAAACATTAACAATAAAAGAGCTCATACCCTGTTTAAAGAAACAGATGTTTGATGTAAATTAAGAAGAATGTCGTCATTGAATTCTAAGAATATTCATGTAAGTTCAATTCATTCAGCTGGTTTTAGTTTTTGAATAAGGATAGAAATTTAAAATGTGAACAATACAACTGTGTCCTGGCCCCTTTAAATCATTCATATTACACGTCCATTGTTTTTTATGAGTCTTGAGAGATTCTAAAAAAAATTGATACTATTTGTGTAATACCCTTTACATTTTGTAAAATGCAATATAAAATATACGATATGAATATGGAGCACTTGTGTTTGGGGAAAACTATGATTAGATGATTATTGATTTTTCTAAAGATCTCTAAATTTCAGTTAATACACAATGAGCTCTAACAAACAAATCTATGATACTGTAATCGTATATTAACTTTCATTGCCTTTATTGCCTCCAAAAGCTTCAGGTGTAATACATCTGTTCCAAATTGTTTTACAGGAAACAATTTACACAAATCTAATTTGTTAATAAAATCTTCAATCTATTAGCTAAAATACTGAAAAATCTCAAAAGGATTCAGTCATACCTAAAAACGGGGATGCTGAGCATTTAAATTGAAAGAGAGAGAGAGAGTTTGATTGTTGTTTAACGTCCCTCTCGAGAATTTTTCACTCAAATGGAGAGAGAGAGAGGTGAAACATTACATCATTACTTGTAACGACTTATTATTTATTTCCGTAAAATTTCATGAAAGATGTAATAAAAAATAAAATGTTACTTGAATCCATTTCTTCAAATTTGTTTCATATAATAAATAATATACAAGTATCTGGACAGTTGTATAAAATATTACTATCTATATTTATTTGTATTTTTTATATTTTTTTTTTCACTATATATGTCAAAAATTATGCGTTGATAGCAATTCTATCTGAACATTCTACAAGAGAAATTGAGTCCGGGCAGAGTAAAGTCAAAATTTCGTCATCTAAAGCCATGTCATTATCCAAATTCGATAGTGTCCTTTTTCCAATATTTCGGAAGTCAACTCCAAGTCGTTTTCCAATATTTCGGAAATCTGCTGCATAGCGTCTTTTACCAATATTTCTAAAATCTGCCGCAAAACTTCGTTTTCCTATATCTCTAAAATCGCCGGCAAAACTTTTTTTTCCTATATTTCTAAAATCGGCGGCAAAACTTCTTTTACCAATATTACGGAAGTCTCCAGAGAGTCGTTTGCCGATATTCCTCCAGTCTGCACCATAATATCTTTTCCCAATGTTTCTGAAATCGGCAGCAATACTTCTACGACTGACGCTCTTGAAATCATCTGCAGCTCGTTTCTTTCCAATGTTTCGAAAATCACTTGCAGCCTTCTTAATCATGGCTTTATACAAACTATTCAGTCGATCCAGACGCCATTGTGGAACTTCTACAGCTATCTGGCCTGAAAACCTTTTCCCGCGTTTTCCAATATTACGTAGGTCTACCGGATCTTTCACAGCACGGTGCATAAGTTTAAATCTGCTTGAGAAATAAGACCGTATACACTGCAGCACATTAGGATGTCCTTTACATAACCGAACAGATCGTTTGTCTACTGGAATGTCATCGTTTATTTCATCAACTGAAAACAGAACCAAAGTTCATTAGAACAGAGATACAAAACATTTACAAAACAGCAGTAGTTCTGTGTTTACAATATTTTTTTTCTAGTCTGAGGAATTCCCTGGACATTGAGTGACTTGGCTTCTTTTGAAATTTCTTGATAATAGTTGTGTCTGAACAAAAGAAAAATATTAATGGCCGTCCATTTTTAGAATGTAAAGACACATCTGAAAACTTCATAACAAATTGGATGTGTTTCTATAGCCACAAATAGAATTGATAACCATATAAATGTGTCATTAATAGTTAGATCAAGATCACAAGGTTGTGTCGTATTTTCAGCTCATAATAAAGCAACCTGATCAATTCTTTAGACACTGGATTGAATACTTTGTCCATCGAAAGAGTTATTGACGGCACATGTATGTTAGAGCAAATCAAACCGTTAGTGTTCGATTAACAACTATCACGTGTCAATGTGATGGTTATATTATTTAGCTCCGTGAATTTTAGTGGTTTGATACTTCTTAGCCCTTCAAAGTTGAGTTAATTCCTTGTTTTGTCTAATTGAAGCTATGTTTTCCAGTGCAGTTCTGTTTACAAAGACATTAGTTTGCGTCACGGGGGTATGAAGACAGACCAAAGAAGCTGTGAACGATTGTAGCAGCAGTAAATTGCCCTCAAAACATTGTAAGAGATCATTATGTCAATACTGATCACAGTGTAACACAAAATGTTGGATTTATAGGCTTTCAACAGTGTTTTAGCGATTATATGTCATGCAGAAGAATCTTCTCAAAGGCAATATTAAAAATTATACAGTTTACATCGAATATTCATATACATTTTAATCATATCAGTGTAAAAGCATCTAGATATTAATATAAGGACAAATTTCCTACTTCTTTCAAAGCAATAAATTTAATTTCATATTTTGTGCAAGATCGTTACCATATTCGGTACAAATGTTCATGCAGGCATTTGTTTATGTAATTAATTTTTATCCCATAGAATAATTCTATCACAAGGTATCGTTACTCCGAATTACGTACGGTACCCTTTCCCCAAAATTGCAGTCATTTACACTTTCATAGAAAACGCACTGGCAATCTGTTTAGAACCATTCTCTATCTACGCAACCATATATGGCTTCATCGTCTTTATTTTCTTTTGTCTCTCTAAACAGCGTCGAAATCCTGCTTGCCTATTTGAAAATTCGTGAAAAACGAAGTATAATTATACTAATCTCTGGCGGAATGTGTTCTTGGATTTTTATTGGCTAAAATGTTCCTAAAATTACATCGGAAGAATATCGTAATTGTGTTTTTTAATGGAAAATAAAACGTGAACAAATTCGATTTATTCTTTGCAATATTTAAACATTGGAATTGAATTTTTAAACCCACCTACTTTTAAATTTTGCTCTTTCATACAACATAGTTTTTTTTTTTAAATTACAGAAACAAGTGCCTGTGTACAAATCCCTTGTTCTGAAATAAAGTAAAATCTTTAGTATGGATTGCAACTAAAAAAAAGTATGTTATAATTGTCATTGTGAATAAGTACATGTGTATATCAAATTTTATCATAAGAAGTAATATGTTCTCTGTATCCAGAACAAATCAATCAATCTATAATTATTGATTTTTTATGCCCCCGTATCGAAGTTCGGGGGTATATAGTTTTTGCCCTGTCCGTCCATCTGTCTGTCTGTCTGTTTGTCTAGATCTGTTTATCTGTTTGTCCGCAAAAACTTTAACATTGCCCATAACTTTTGATTGGTTGGAGCTATGGCTTTTATATTTCACATGTGTATTCCTTGTGACAAGACCTTTCTTTGGGTACCATCTTATTTGACCTTGACCTTGGAGTTTGACCCAGTTTTACAAAATTTTACCCAACATTAACCTTGACCATAACTTTTGAATAATTGGTGCTAGGGCTTTCATACTTCACATGTGTAATCCTTGTGACAAGACCTTCCTTTGGATACCAACAACTTTGACCCTTTTGACCTTGACCTACAAGTTTGACCTACTTTTGAAAAACTTTAACCTTGGCAATATCTTTTAAACGGTTGGTGCTAGGGCTTTCATATTTCACTTGTGTATTTCTTGTGAGAAGGCCTTTCCTTGAGCACCATTAATTTTGACCTTGATGTTTGACTTACTTTTGAAAATTTTTTAACCTTTTCCATATGTTTTCAATGGCTGCTGCTAGGGTTTTCATATTTCGCAGGTATATTTTTCTCGGGACAATACCTTACTTTAGATACCAACAAATTTGATTTGCATTTGAAAAAGTTTAACCTTTGCTATAAGTTAATTGCCATACGGGGCATCAGTTTTTCACAAACACATCTTGTTTTTTTTTTTTTTTTTTTTTTTTTTTTTTTTTTAGAGTTGTTCGTTTTAAAAGATACTATAAAATTATATCAAATACATATACGGACTCTCTCTTATATACCAGTTAAATATCTCAATCAGACCAATTTGTTCGATTCTTTGTGGAATGTCCCAAGGAATTTGCAATGATTTATAGCAGAACTGTATTTCTCTTGTTGCTACTGAAGATACGACCATTACCGCATCATAAATTTACGGTCAAGAGATGATGAATTTGCCCTCGTTACATATACATTATTCTCTGCTATTGATGGCGATTTATTTATTACATTCTCATTAAGAGTATTGACGAAAGTTTTTAATTGCTTTCCTTTCATTAACACAAAGCGAACTGGTCGCTGAATTGTACATTTAAATATTTAACCAATCCTAAATGAGTGATGCCTTTGGCTATGGCATAATGGAAATATTGCTCAGAATTTATCTAGTTTATATATAAGCAATGTTTTTTTTTCCTTTCTGAATATCTGGTGACTGTATTTTGATAAATTCTTTTAATTTTGCATTCAGTGGATAAAGAGGTATTTATATGAACTTGCATAGTTGAATTTTACAGCTATGAAAGAAATTATTCAGTAACTTCTTTGAGCAATTTCCCATTCCTGAAATTGATGAATATCCGAAAATAAAACAAAAAAAATCATTTTTATTTATGTACGATGATTCGGCATTCGTGTTTGTCAGCAGTTAACCTATTTAGTTAGGTTGATGTACACTGTGTCAGCCTCGGACTTTCCTCTCTCTCGTTTTGTGTCACTTTTGAACAAAGCGGTCCAATTTTATTCGTGTCCAAATTGCCATTATTGAACCGATAAACCCATTATTTATCAGTAATTTCGTGCACAATTAATTTCTCTCCTTGTTTTAATACTGTTGGAAAAAACGTTTTTTCTTTATTTTTAAATGAGGAGAAAAGGTGATTTTGCTAAATGCATTGCGAAACAATGGCAAAAGGAATTTAAACGCATTGCAACACACAACCCTTGACTGAGGTGATTTGTATTGAAAATAATTAGTACGTAGAATAAATAAGTCTAGTCGAGATAGTGACGGGTTTCCTATTTATCCCAATACAAAATTGCTACCTTTCGCAGATCAGAAGTACAGATAAATTTATTAAAATGAACTTGATTGACGATGTGTAGTTACCAGATGTCAGCCGCCGTTTACTACATCCGAATTGATGTAATGTGGAAAAACGAGGATAAATACTCGAACAAAGACGTTTTTGTAAATATTTCGTGAGGATACTCCCAAATGGTTATTAAATGTATTAACCATAATTTAAGTTTGTATTGGTAAGGTACACAATACAATTTGACATACTCATAATAAAAAGCGTCATGTCAAATAATTCAAGGTACGGGTGTGTCGTGTTCACATCGTAAGATACGCTCCAAAAATCAAACAATAAGTATTTTTTTTTTTTTTGGTCACAATTGAAACCTTAGTTTAATAAAGCAGAATTTGAAATTCCATTTTTTTTTCTCTTTGAATGCATATGAAACATGCATCAAAATCTAACGGAAGCTTGTTTTGTAAAGAATCGAATCTGTTTGTACAAATAACAGTATGTGCTTTGGAGGAATCCTTCAGATCTACTATTGTTTAGTATCATGAATGTTATTAACGTTTTTAGAAGGGCATCCAGCTGTACTAAGAATGTTATAAATGTGCTTTGATGTCCTAGAAAAAGAAGTCACTTTACCATGCAAACTACAAATAAGATAACGTCTATTCATTGTTTTTTGTAGGATGATCTCGGGCGTTTTCAATAGGGATGATTCTGCATGAATTAACGTCTGTTGAAAGAGTTGATGAATCGATGTCTTTAAATTTCGGAGGACGTTTTGTGGATTATACCAAAAATCTCTCAATCAAAATAATACGCCTTAATTATGCCATATAAAATGAGCATTGATTTTCTCATCAAAGAATTTTGGTATGGCCTGAATAAAGATAAGTACTGAACAAAACGCCTTGATCATACGGTTTGTTGACTTCAGATGCCTGGACATCATCGATATTGGGAGGAAATTCATTTCCTTCAGCCCATCATCTGTTTTAAAGAGTCTTTGTTGGATGCATTTATGAAATTTTAGGGAACTACGCCTACAAACAAATAGAACATTTCAGATTCCGGATGTATTTCATCCTTGTAATGACGGTATTGCTTCTCTTAAACTGTTATAAAACATATATAGTTGTCTTTCATAAAGTCATCTACAGCAATCATGGCAGTTAAATAATCCACGCTCCATAGATTTCTGCACCGTACCATTGAGTGCCTAAGAGACCATTTATAATGAAAATCATTAAGTAATAGCCATCCTTACATATCTTTATATGCAAACGAAATATGATTTGCAGTAAGGCTGGCCATGGAGTGATAAGTGCAATAAATGGAATTCAGACAATGCCTTATTCTCGTAGGTCCAATTCATTAACAATGATCACCTTATAAGAGAATGCCGCCAGGAAAAAAGATAGAAGGAAAAATTAATAAGAATAAATTTGGGGACTAGTCCCATTTTAGAATCTTGTTATGTTGAAACATTTGGAGTTAACAGATATTACTTTAGATGCAATGCTTTGTTGTCAAGCTCCTAAGTGATTGCTTTAATATGAATGGCCATAACGTTAGAATGATCTGATTTTAATAATCATAAAAATGCTGAAAATCATGGTAATGCCTTTTTGTCAAGACGTAATATTTTTAGTTTTCGAAAATGTTGATCATGTTTATTATCTCCTTAGTAAGTAATTGACCAAATAAAATCTGCTAAATTAAATCATTAAATCATTCTCATCAGGACGTTTAAATTTGAAACCAATTATATATGACGCAATTTGAAAACACGTGCTTCATACAACTGAAATAAAAGAAAATGCAAATCAGTTCAAAGTCACATCATCTCTATCACAATTTCATGCTAAATATGAAGATCAAGTTTCACGTAAAATTCCACTGACGACCAAATTTATAGGGATTTCTGCACTTTTGTATTCTCGTAAGTGCGTTATTTCCACTGGCTAAAGCAATATAGCATCAAATAATTGTATCTGCTCAAAGTTTTCTAAAGTCGACTTAATGATATGTTTTAATTTTTGAGATACACATTGGGGAGCAAAAGTTAAGTAACAGCATTACCAGGAATATTCTAAACAATGATTAACATATAATTTTTTACTCCTTTGAAAGACTTCAATTCATTTAACCTAGATGCGTCTCTGAAGCAACTCAATCACAGATCATTTCAGTACTTTCAGGTATAGCCAAATTGGAGGCGTACAAGTCAAGGACAATGCCCCGCTCTATGAAAAGATATTTCTCAATTCTAAAAGTTCATAGAAAATTCATGTTTTTCAAAAATTTGGTAATCAATATTATTGAATTATTACTTGAAAATCTTTTTTTCAGTTTTGTTTTTAAGTATGTGAAAAGAAAAAAAAGAGCCTCATGCATTATTTTTATTCGAACTCAGTCCAAAAGTGGAGGTGGTTGAAAACGCCTTAACCATTAGACTACGCAATCATCTTGTATCTTAAATGTCAGTGTGATTTAGATAGATGAGATTATTGAAGCGTATAGTTTTTTCAGAATTTTTAATTTATATATGAAATTGGGTTCAGACTCCATTTATTTGAAACATAAAATAAATTTTACATTCATATTTCCATTATCTAGAAGTTTATATAGAAGAGGAGAGACTTGACCCATTCATACTCAAAAATCATTTTCAATGGCTCTGATAGACCCATTTTCCACTACATATGCTTAAACATTCAGCTTAAAAACATATTGTCAATCAATAAGTTATCCAGCAAAATAAATGAATCAAATGTGTTAAAGATGACATTATTGATAATGTTTTTTTTTAAATAAAACTTTTCCGCGAACTTTAAAAATTGAAATACATCGCCGTAGAGTGGGGAATTGTCCTCACCATGTACGCCCCCATTCTTTATTAATTTTCTAAAGGATTTTAAGATAATCAGGACCTTGATTCCATAGAGGACGACAATGGGGAAAAATGGAAAGTATACTTGTACTTCATCTTCGTGTTCAATTGCTTTTTTAAAGAAATTAAAGAAAGTCTAAAATTGTAGGTATACCAGAAATCAATACAATAAGTGTAGTATTCCAGAAAACAAGAATGAAAAAAAGTCGGACTCTGTTCGAGAAATGGAATGAAAATTACTTCATACATGTACATGTAGGGTTTTTTTTTCCGTTTTTCATATAATATCCAATCAGAGTAAAGTAACTTCACGTAACATTCTTTAAGAGAAAAAATGTAAAATAACAATCAAAAAATCCAATTCTTTTTTTAAATTAAGGTTTATATCTCAATATTTATATCCCTGACACAAGTTAGAAGAATAAAAACCATAATTTCTTTTGTATATATATTTTAGAAAGTCTTTTAGGATGTAGCGATATTTTCCTATCTCCAGTATCAGCACCGGCCATAAGTACATGTACCCTTCGCAATCGTTAGACCGAATTGCACACTTGGAATTCATGGCCAACTAAAGTTAATGTATTTCTTACGTTGTCTTAGTGTTTGCATTTTATTTCATTTTTACGTGCATTTGTGTTTGTTTGTGATGCACTGTCCTGTGCAGTTGATGTTACTTTTTCTCATGACACGGTATTGTTGTATATATTTGATAATTTTCAAAGTAACACAGTTGAGATCTGTACAGCAAAATAATTCGTACCGTGAAGAAATCTGAGGTTTGTATAGGGGCTAGAGAAAAAACGAAGAGAAATATGGCGGACAAGAATATATCTTCGTTTTGCTAGTCGTGTTTCAGTTTTAACTTACAACGTCAGTCTTTCATTTAATACAAAGGGCAATTTGCCTGCTGTCTTTAGTTTTGAGGACTGATATCACATGAAGATCGAAGCTTGAAAACATTCAGATCATTCCCTTTATCAATGACGCAATAAGAAATGAAAACATATTGAGTGAAAGACAAACATTAGAACAAGTATTCATTTGTAGAGAATGATTGGGAAACCTAATACTCAGAAATCGCAATTCATTTTCAGGCTTGTAATGAAATAAATGTACAGAGCAGTCAACAACCTATCGAACGAATTAACTTTCCCTAAACGGTAATATATATATATATATATATATATATATATATATATATATATATATATATATATATATATATATATATATATATATATATATATATATATATATATATTGTACATGTATATATATTACCGGACACTGTGATATTTCTTTTCATTTTTGGGTTTGTTCGTGAAACGGTATGCATGTTTGTATTTCAGATGTAAATACAATGCGAAAAAAGCTTGTTTTTTCATACATGTAAAATTTTAGAATAATTTTACAGGAAAGGTAGCAGTGCATAGCAAACAAGTGGGCATGCTAAATGGTTACAGAAAGCCGGATGCAACCGTGATCGGCCGCTGTGGATGACCAAAATAAATATAAATGCATTCTCTGAGAAGCAATCTTGCAGTAAAAACAAGAACAGTACATTTTTTTCAAGTGGATACCCATCATAAACATTCATCCTACTTTTAACTGATATTCGCCACCTCATGACACGTTTCATTGAAGATGAAAAGTAATAAAAATTAATACTTCGCTGTGAGGTCACATCCTTTTTTAATGTCACTAGCGATTTTTCTTAAGGGAAAGTGTGCACCGATTAATGAAGCTGGATCTAGCAAATGTAACATTTGCGCACAAATGACGCCAGTGACTACTTCGTTTTGTATGCACTGATAGCTTTATGTAAAATTTTACATAATACTGAGGCACTTCCTTTCAGTGAATTCAAAATGCAAACGTGTAATGTTTTCCATGGTGTAAAAATTGCGTGTTGTCAATGTGCGCAAGAATTTTATTTGTTTTCGAAAAGAAAGTATGCCCTTTCTACGAGAAAAAGTTAACTTGTTCATTGGTGTTTCGAGTAAACTTATAGTTTATTCCATTAAAAGAAAACCATCTTGGTCACCTTTATGTTTTATCCGCCATAATTGATGTTTACAAGGAAATGAGATAGCCAGGGAAATCTAGGACCTGGAACACGGCAAAATATTTTTCAGACAAGGTGCAGATTTTACTGAGGTCGAAATAACTCTGTATTTATAAATTAGTCTGATGGATTGATATGTCAGCATCATGTATGTCTTCTTATAACATAATTATGAACAAGTGTTAATCATGTGAACTTTTGGTAGTATGGTAAGCACGTTACGTTCGGACTAAATAATATTTGTTTGAGTTTTTAAGCGTTACAGATATGTTCATAATTATATATAGAATTTATTTTATTTATAGAAATGTCAAATATTCAATTTAAATACTTTTACATGAGATGTATAGAGATAACAAACAATATTCAAGTCCATTAAACAGTACAAATTTTGGATCAGAGCAAACACGGACCTCTAAAACATCAGAGGTGGGATCAGGTGCCATGGAGGAGTGAGCATCCCCTGCCGACCGGTCACACTCGCCGTATGCTCCTTGTCATGATCGGGAAATAACGAAAAAAAAACCGACAAATTCAGTGTGTAAATAATGGCCTAACAATTAGTATGAAAAACGTCTGTCAACATTTCACTTAATGATAAATTGTATTTGCTGACAAGGTCATTGTATCGACCATAGAACTTACGAAATGACTACTTTAAACGGGACTGCTGATATTCTTGTTTCATCAACTTGTTTGTCAATTACCTACCTCGTTTTAGAAATTGTTCATACGCAGAGCATGCTATTGGTATATCAATTCAACAAACGTACATTTTTTCCCCGATGGTTAATATATTTATCAGAAATGGGGAAAATGCGATGAACTATTACGGAATTGAATCCCGAGCGCTCAAAGTTCTAGATAATTGCTTTCAGCGATCAGATCACTGGTAAACAAATTTACATGTACTTCAACGCCATATTCATCCATCCATAAATGTCTCCATTTCCGAGGACACCAACTCATGCATGCCATGTCATCGCCTACCCCCCCCCCCCCCCAGCCACCCACCCACCCACCCACAGCGATATGACACTACCAAGTAACAGGAGGACAAATGGAAAAAAAATGCAACAAAAAATTACCATACAGGCATTGTAAAAATGCAACATACCCGTGAACACAAAAGCATTTTAACCCTGGCTCCTTGAGCTCTAGACATGACCTAACTCAACTATCAAGTCACCAGCAAAGAATCTGCCTGACCGCCATGATTATATCTTCAAGTATGTTTTTATATACAATGCAGTTTTGTCTGTATGTTACAAAAAACACTTACGAAGAAACATCCCACTGAGGACTTAGCTGATTCCGAAAATATTTAAGGAATAAATTTAATAGCTATCCTATCCAAGTTATACTGTATAACCTGGGTTGGGGCAGTTTACGCTTTATAAACCGCGAATTAAGCGGTTTATAAAAAAGCGTAAACTATTCCAACCCAGGTTATACCACTATAACTTGGATAGCTATTAAATTCATTCTTTATAACTTAATTTCCATCATTAAGTGTAGAAAAATGCCTTCAAATTGTACATATTTTAAATGTGACGTCAAGTGGATTGATACGTTTTTGACGTAAGTCATTGTGACGTAGGCAACACAGGTCATACGATATAAACTAACTTTTTTATCCAATTAAATGACGCGTTACAACCAAAATCAAACTATAACCAATTTAAACTGTGCACAACATAAAGACGAGATAATACTTGCAAAGCTTGAATGTATGGATATAGTTTAATTAACAGTGAATCTCAAATAGAGATGATTAGAGGGAAGAGTTATCTTTTACAGAAAACATGACATATTGTCGAGTAAGCATATATTTTCGAGAGGGGGGGGGGGGGATTGGTACAATCCTGTGCAAAGGACATATAAATAGGATATCTTCTAGACATTTTAAATAATGATAGTGCGTCGTCTCTGGAAAGTGCGAGAACATACACTGCATGGATCATTTTCCTAGCGACACTAATTTTTCCGTAGCAGTAAATGTGTTATTAGATATGGGAGACAGACCCTACAGTGTATGAAATAAAGTAAAACCATTTCGTCGACATAAAGATTATATTAGACTCCAAGACGCGCACAGCAAGATATCTGAGTGTACGTGGGGATGTTTTTATTCTTGTCTTGCATGATTTCCTTGCATTCTGGTATCTACTTTCCTGGTGGTTATTTGTTTTATCGGATAAGTATTATGAAATAAAACGTAGGGTTCTTTTTTACATTATAACAGGTAAATGTAATCTTACCGACTTTTGAGATCTTATTTTTAAAGTGACTTATCCACTCTATTCTTAAATAACATTTAATTTCTACGTTTTGTGTTGTACTTTGATAAAGTTAGCTATAATTTCGAGTAGAACAAAGATTAAACTCAAGCTACAAATCTTTACAAGTCAAGTATACAAAGACTTCAAGACACTGTAGCACTGATCAGTCACATATATGTAATTTATCAGTAACGCACTTACTTCAATGCTGATGGGTGATTGTGAAGGAGATAATTAAGAAACCACATTAATAAAATTGGCCTATGTTTATGTCACTCGATCTGACCATTTAAATTTCATTTAAATATTTAATATTAAACACATACTCATCTGCTGACAACCATCCCAGGGAGAAAATTATCTCCGAGTAGAACGTAATTCTGAGTACCCGCTATTTAGAGTACTCTTTAGAGTATTCTTGTTCTATAATAGGTGACTGCTCTATTAACTATTCTATAGTTAAGAGCCTAAAAGTTCAAAGAATGGAGTGTGATCACACAACTGAAAAAAGAACAGACAAGAAAATCGGATGTTTTATGCGGAAGTTAACAATGATAGACCTCAATCCTTATGTAAAGATAGCAACCGCTGTTGCGCGAAGGCTCTTTTTAGTACATACAGACATTAGATATTTTATTTCTTTCTGATTTCATTTATGAACATTTGAAAGTTACGAAGTCATGATTTGGTAGTGTGAATAATGGTCTATCCCAACCCCCACCCCATAAAAAATTGGACAAAAAATAACAGAATTACCTTTTACTTTTTTGTTCGAAACATATGGCCACTTTAAAATACAAAATGGAAAACAACAAATGTTTTTACTTTTCAAGGAGTATCAAAATTGCTTTTGAATGGTACTTACGTTGCTATTCGTATGGCAAATACATGTAGCTACATGTAAGAGCCAAGAAGTTCAAAGAAATCAATGGACAAAATGAAGTATGATCTCACAAAAAGAGCAGACAAGAAAATTGGATGTGAAGTTAACAGTGATAAATCAAAATCACATTGAATTGGAAGACGTCGTTATATGACGTCATCAAAAGATTTTTTTCGATATACACGATTTCCCTGCAAATTGAAATTTGCCCCTAAACTGATATAGTATAACTTGACAGTGTTTTACGCAGTTATTCTGATTTCCCCTTATATGGATTCATTATAGGCTAATTTTTGACATGGGATATAGATGTTATTAATGTAATGAAACTTGTTAAATAACGGGAGTTATATTCAAGTTTCCTCTCAATCATAATGCTAACACCTTCTCTTTAGGAAGTCAATGTTTGCCTGGCTAGGGAGAATGTAAATACATTGGCAATCTACAACACCATTTCCTTGGGGACATTTACATGACCAGTAATACGCCAAACGAGCGTTCAGCTTCTACACTTAATGTTGCCAGAAAGTGAGTAACAGTTTCTAAATTTTTACCAAATTCCTTTTTCAAAATGATCGAAAAGAAATTACAATTTAAAAAAAAAGTAATTTAAAATGGGATTTTTCAACAATAAACACCTAATTGATTCTTTCAGATCTTTTTTTTTTAATTTACAATTTTTTTTTATCATGAACTTAAAACAAGCTTCACTGTTATAACAAAACTTAATATCTTAATTAAGTACCTATTTACTTTGAAATGTTATACAGCCTAAGGATTTCTTATAGCTCAGAGATTTAATATACCATATTATTATTGTTTAATTATCATTCCAGTGTATGTCGTTGTGAATATATATTTGGTTTAGGAAAACTTCTGAGGCGTGTAGTAAGTTCCAATACACGCACAATTTGACAATCACAGTAGAAAAATTGCAAAATATAATATTTTGATATCGATATACCCGAAGGCCAATATGTCATTGGCAAAAAGTCATTTCTACTCTCTACAGTAAAAACATGTTAAGGCAATTTAATTTAAAAGAATTCTTTCTGAATTCCACCCTATGTTTAAACTTACAACGTACTTTAAGTGATAAGGTACTTTCATCAGGGACAAACTGCAAGCTTAAATGTCAATTTCTTTTTGTAATTTTAATGTTGCAACTTTTATTTTTCACTTTTTTATATTTTGAAGATGTATAGCATTTCACAATTGCTTTCCAATAGAAAAAAAAAACTTTTAATTACTTTGTTTTTAAATTAAGTAATACACGTACATATAGCAAAACTTTAAATGTTAAATTTAGATAAATAAATAAATAATAGAGTTCTAAATCTAGCTGGATATTATCAAATGATTAATTTTGATTTCACATTTGCCTGAAGACAAAATCTTTTCAAAGACAGTCCCTGAAAAAGGTTTGCTTTTTTTTTAATTAAGAAGGTTTCAAGAAAAACGGGGAAATACGCGTTAAGATTGAAGAAATATCTTTAAGTCTGTGTTACAGATGTAGAAAAGGACATCATATCTGTCTGTAGAAATTTTGTCGGCAACAATTAATACTTGAACTACTTGTACAACTTCATAGATTGATAATCTTAAGTCCAAAAATATAGGGGGATAAAAACGATATCTATCTTGAATTTTTAAAAATAAAAAATAAAAAAGTGAGTTGTTATACCAATAATATACAGTAGTACAAATGTTCTACCCATAGACTTGAATTATATCAGATATGTAAATTTAGTGGTGTTTGATTATGCAAACTTGAGGTTTAAATTTATGAAAATAAAGCAAAAAAATAAATTAATTAAAAAAATAAAATATATAACTTTCATTAATGCTTAGTGAGAAGCAAAATTGCATCAAAATCTGTTAAATGCAAATAAATGAAGAAGTAGGAATCCATTATAAATTACTTTTTCATTTAAAAAAAAACTACTCACTTGTGTTATCTTGCAAGCTTGTGACCGGGTCAATGGGAACAGGGGTGCACACGGTACAAAAATTACAAACACAAACACACAGAAGCCACACGTTCACAATGCACACATAAGACATGGTTCCTACTGTTCTAATGTTTCAATCTTTCATTTCATATTTATTCACACATTTCAGGTAGGCGTTAAGCACATCGAATCCCATCCACCCCGCGAACGATGGTACTTGCTATAAACCAATGAAATACCTGGAATTAGACATTCAATTACTATATGTCGATATCTGTTTGGCAGAATACTTTGTTTTCATGACCCTTGATGAGAAGTCGATATCAAGGCGCGGTGATCCACAACAAAATCTATGGGGTGTTCCAAAGGAATGGTTGACTTGTAGAGATTTAATTCTTAAACCGTGACAGATTATAGATCAAAGCAAAAGTGCTACAAGAGTCACCCACTAATTTCTCGATACTGCTATATTTAATGGCATTGCTGCGTATGGTATTGTTACCGGAATATTTCCGAAAATGAAGGTCACTGTTTAATTCTACAAATTTGACATTCACTGAAGATCTTTAGATGTGACGTTCCAAGTTCAGTGCAAGGCGTTTGACAATGCGATTTGTATCATAATTGCAGTTGGTAGTAATGAAGAGGGTCAGTCCTAGGGGGAGAAATTTGCGCTATTACATCAGAATCGGAGACAATACCGTAGTAATTATAATAACGAAATTCGATACATATTGAGGTTTTGTATTACAATTGTATGGTAATGGAGTTCTTTGCATGTAGTGAAGTGTAGGAATATTTTAATCAGTTCTAGAGGTTGCGCGAATCATTAACTGCGTGTACGTATTTTTAAACTACTTTTGAACATTAATTTGCAGATATGGAATCGAAAGTTTAAAGTGTTTTATAATTCAACAGTCGTAATCTGTAAAATCAGCATTGAAAACCCCTACCTTGTTTCTAAAAGTACAAGACTTAGAAATGAAACATTTAAGCACATTTTCTTCCAGTATTGTATATCGATGAAATGTTGATATTATGGCAACACTATAGCATATGCGATATAAAATGTGTTTTATCATATAGGATAAATCTGATGATGACGTCAGACAGCTTTAGCTTTTTTACCAATTTAAACTGTGCATTGTGAAAGCGGTTCATGGTAGCATTTGTAACTGCAATGGAGGTCACTACCTTGACCCCCCCCCCCCCCCTCCGCGGGCTCGTACCCGTGATAGAAACGAATAGCCATGAGGTGCTACAAATATTTAATCTTTATCATTAGTTACTGCTCGTATATAGTATCTATGACTTGTAGCGAACACATACGCTGGCAGGAAAGTCTACAAACCAGCGCACTTCCACAAGGGACAAGCAGGGATATCCACAACCTGCCATTGCGCAGCAACAAGCTCGGATGGCCACACATCTGTCCCTAACAACTCAGTTCTAAATCAGAAACACTGCCTCGGATGTCCGTAATCCAACACTCAAGAAAGTCCTCACATCTGAACTCAGGGAAGTCCTCACGTCTGAACTTGTGTACCTGACCAGGTACTCAAGTTTGACCCCTTAATGCCTTCCTTTATAACCATTGTCAATAAAACTCTATATACACGCAGCACCATAATAATACATAGTGTATTGAAATTTAAAAACTAAGAAAAAATACTAATTTCCCATAAAACTGGCAAATCTTCATAATATCTAGTAATGTATCACAGTGATTATAGTTGTACTTTATATAGTTATACTTTAATTTAAAATCAACTTCAATGAATTATTTATTTTAGTATTTATTGTAAGTAATTGAAAACGACTCTCGATAATACATTTTTTTTATGATAACTCTCTTAATAAAAACAAAAAATGGTCATAGAGCTTTCAGCCTCAAACTTTATTTGTTTCTTGTTTTAGATGTGACGTACAATTCACATGTACCTGATAAACACACACAACAGATGAAAAGTACAGAAAAACTTCTGGAAATTTAAAATCTCAAAACTTTTCAAACATCAATACATATGACTTTACTACGCTTTATACAATTATTCCTCACGCTAATTTTTGACATCAAAGACAACTGCTACGTTAATAAAAATGGATATCGTTTTTTATATTTTGTTGTTGGTCATCTACAAAAATACTTTTTTTTAATTATTCAGATTCTGGACCCAAGTACTCTGAAGTTGATAATTAAAAGATGCTGGAGTTCCTCACTGACAATGTCTACGTTATCTATGGAGGTCTTCATACAATCTGATCGTCGCTAATTCTGCTCCTTCATCAGTCGACTTGTTTTTATATTCCTATGGATCAGAATTCATTTAAAAAAATACTTCATGAGAAGAAGAAAGCTCTTGCTGTGGCTTTCAACTCAGCAATTAGAAACATGCATATCGTCGACGTTTTATCAATTAACAATAGTTACTTTCATTTATATGCTCGATATATTCCAGTATACTCGAAAAAAAGGCACTACAGAGTTTGCCACTTCTATTTCATGTTTGGATGTTTTACTTGCTAAAAGACGATAATGACCGTCTAAACTGTATAGCACACGGCTTCAGTTTTTTCCACCGTCATCTTCCCTTAATTATGTAACAATATTCCAACATCACCTGCATTTGGTGTTTTTGTCTCTCAACTGATTTGCTAAACAAGAGCATGTTCTTAATACGATCAATTTCATAAAAGGTGGACACCTGATCCCACCTCTGGCGTGTCCAGGGGTCCTCGTTTTAGCCATGTTTAATTTTATTATACTGATTGAAGAAATACTGAAAAAAATCATGTCCTATTTAAAATTCAGAGCATAAATCAAGCTGTGGTGAGCTGCTTGATTTAGGAAAAACACAGTGAGAGACATAAATCACATTCCTTAATCTAGTCGAATTACTTTTCAACCAATAGAAACAGCAAATTTTGAATTGTTTTATTTCTAGACAAACATTTCGAAAGAAAATCTTGTAGACATCATACCAGCTGCTCTATCACGCTCTTCTATGGTTAAAAGCATGCAACCCAGTTATTTTTTTTACTGCCTTTTTAATGAATTCAAACATAAAGAACACAATTTCAAAGAAGAAGTTGGAAATCTATTTCTCCAAAACGTGTGAGCACGATTTTCTATCAAATGATTATGCTTACTTTATCATTTATTTATTTACTAGTTTGGATATTGAACCTTACTTTTAAACATTGTTATATATTTATATACGAATTTTCTCAGTTTAACTAATCATAATAAAGGAAACATGCATGATGTATCAGGTAGACAGGGGATACATATCCCTCTATGGCACCTGATCTCTGAAGTTTTCAATTCTCAAAATTCTCTGCTTGCAATGTTTTCGTTGAAATGAACTTTTGAAAAATATTAATGTTGCTGTTTGTTATCTTCATATTTTATTTCATTTAAATTCTGACTTGAGGACTCTCTTTCAACCTAAGACCGCTATATGTGCAGAAACACATAAGCATAAACAACTTTGTATCCTAAACGTGTAAAACTAAGGGAGGTGCAAAGTAGATCCTCTCCAAACTTTTCCAGAGATAAACTTGTGGTACAAAGGCTATTGTACCTTCAAAACAAAGATTGATTAAAAAATCGTTTTGCTCCAACTTTTCAAGTGCTTTAAGGCTAATACCAGTTAAACTTTTTGCGTTTTGGAGATTCGTACTTAGGATGAGTTCTATATTGATAAGTTTAAACCCTTTGATTGTTCTATCTCTGAACCAGAATTCTCTGACGAAACTGAAGCTTTACTGGTAAGTAATTTGTGTATCTTAGTAGAGTGTACTTGCGTAGCAAGTCTTATTTGTTTGTTTGTTTGCTTTTCAACGTCCCTTTCGAGAGTTTTTATATTATATTGAGAGGCCACCACTTGCTGCTGGAGGGCTGCAATTTAGACCTGTACATGGCACTTACGGCAATTGAGCATCTTTTTCGTGCTAGCACCTTCTGCGACACAGGACCTCGGTTCACACTTTCTCATCAGACCGGTCATACAGTGGATTCGAACTCGCGACATAAGGAGAAACTTCATACTCCGCGACTCTAGAGCAAACGCTCTAACCCCTGCGACCAAGTCTTATTGAAATTAGACCAAAACTATAGAAAGAGTAGCATTCCGTTTATCCGATTTATGACAAGTAAAACAAGGCGGGTGTGACCGTTAGGCAGGGGATGCATGCTTATTAAAACCGATGTACAAAATCATGTATCTCTGTATAGTGTATATGTGTAGAAAGCCTTATTGAAAGCAGACCGAAACCGTAGGAGGAATAGCGTTTTCAAGAATTACTGAATCTCTGAAACCAAATGTAGATTCCATACTAAATGTTGACTGAGTTTTTCAAACAAATTGTTAGGCGATTATTTTTCACACTTAATTGTCGCCGAATATTTTCCGTTTATCCGATTATGACAAGTAAAACAAGGCGGGTGTGACCGGTAGGCAGGGGATGCATGCTTATCTGTGGCACCTGATTACACTTCTAATGAATTTAGAGGTCCGTGATAGTTCTGTTCCCAAATTGTATTGTTCCAGTGTACCTTTGAGCTTGATTACTGTTCTTTATCCTCATATTTCATACAGTAGTTAAAAAAAATATTAAATAATCGCTGGGGATTTGAATTAGTTCAGGTATTTCATAATATATATATATATATATATATATATATATATATATATATATATATATATATATATATATATATATATATATATATATATATATATATATATATATATATATATATATATATATATATATATATATATATATATATATGTATATATATATGTATATATATATATATATATATTGATGGCCTTTGATTTGGTGCCTCCTAGATAGGTTTATCAAAAAGCATCCCTAGCAGCTAACTTTATAGCACAATCAAATGCAGGGTACTTTTTAAGTGCAATTAGCTTCGAACTATACAAAAACATGCCATGAATGACACCACAACAGCGTGACAACATCAACATGTTAAGAATCCTGTTTAAGATATTAGCTTCCCAAGAACACAACCATTACTTAATCAAAAACAAACTTCTTCGATACCGGTATCAGTTTGCTCAAATTCACACTATGTCTCAATGTTTGTGTAAGCTTTTACTTAACATTTTTTGTTGTGTTATAATTAGCGAGTTTACATGCCTGCGTCAAAATTCATTTGTATTGTCATTTGATGATATTGAATAACAGCAAACTCAAATTCAGCTATGTAATAGGAGCTCAAAAACTAATTAGTATGCAAAAGAATTGGTCATCCATATTTTAATTAAGGTAAGAAACATTTACTCTGAAATTCTTCAGTGCAACTTTTGTATTAGACCCAACATTCTCGGCCAACTTTTCATTAACCCAAGCGGTTAGCCATTCACCATACTAATTTACATCAGTGCTTCAAAAATCTTTTCAGTTTATTGGCTTAGACATGTGTACATGTAAATCTCATTCAGTTATGATTGTGTATGCACCACTTGTGATCGAAGATATTTAGATGAGAGGAAGATGAAAGTCTAAAGCAGATAAGCCTCGTTTTAGATTGTGGTTTTAAATTTAAAGGGGTGAGGGCACTAAAAACAAATATATTCAATGTACTGTGGAATCAAAGTTCTTTGGTATACATAATTGATAAATATAACTAATTTATGGTGATGTTTTTTCTTGGATAAATCGTATAAACAAAATATTCAATGAATCGAAAATATCGCTGTGTTCGTTCATAAGTATGTAAATCCGTGGGTTACCTTAACCCACGAAATAGTCAACATATTCTAAGTGGATTTTAGCTTCACCACTGGATTTTCATGCTTGTCATCCTATTTAGCAGTGTTAATTCCACTTTAATCAGCCCTTTCTGATTTTGCAAAATTGTATTCTTCAATACCATTCAGGGCGGTTTATTAAAAATACTCTACAAAAATTTACAACGCTACAAATCACTTCGTAAGTAGATAATTTGGTGTTTACCTGAATCATTGCTCCCTTCAACGTTATGTTATTATTAAAGACGATGAAGACAAGTATAACTTCTTATAATTATTTATTTTTTGAGTTACATAATACATAATACAATATATATACTTAATTAATCGTATATAACATTAATCCTTATAAACTTTATAATCAAACCTTATATCCTTATCCTTATAAACCTTATCATCCTTATCCTTATAAATTCCTTAAAATGTGAATAGTGACAACATTCATACTGATACTGAGTGAGCAGATACTCAGCAGAAGTTGTGAAAAAATAATTGTATTATAGAAGGTGTCTCGAATAACCGCCAAATGGTTGTCTGATGAAAAGGACAACCACCGCCAACAAAGTTAGGTGGCATGAGAGACGCAAAATATGTGTAGGCGTGGCCACATCTTGAAGCTCGATCTACATATTTACCATTTTATAGAAAAACATATTCTTGCAGAGTCCTTTGTAAGTTGAATAGCAAGAAACAATTACTGAGGTATGACAGGTGAACTCCGTCACTATTAAACATTTCCTTTGAATCCCAAGTAATCTCTGGGTATTTGATAAGGACCACTGACAGTGACTAAATGATTCATAAAATTATTGAGTCTGACAGTAGTACGATTTTGCTATTTCGAGTTTGAACTAAAACGAAATGAAATTCTTGGCAAGATATTTGACCAACCAAGTGTTGTTTTAGGGAGTAGCTGTTTAAGTTTCTCGAGTGTTGAACACATAATAGACCGTAGTTGCAATAATGGAATTTTACTTCAACAATGAATAATTAAATTTCTGGTGAAGAATCATACCTTAACAAAAGCTTTATTTTTGGAATAAGGTCAAACCATTTCATACCTCCCTTTCCCTGCCAAAACTTCTGTAATTTCTTCGTCTTAAACCTAAATCCACACCATCTAAGGATTTTCTTGCATAGTAGAACGCTCACTTAATAATTGAAGAACCAATAATCCAAATAACCTTTTCACTTCATATGAAGCAGAATTTGTCCAAAACTTCATACGTGAAAAGAAGAAAACACTTGCTGTGGCCTTCAACTCGACATTAAGATCGACGACGTATTGTCAATTAACAATGGTTATTTCCATTCTTATGTCGATACGAAATATCCCGTTGAGCTTGAGATAAATGATACCACAGAGTCTGACACATCTGTTTCATATTTGGATATCTTACTTGAAAAAGACGTTAATGGTAATCTAAAACCAAGCTTTATGATAAACGTGATGACTTTAACTTTTTCAATCGTCAACTTCCCTTACTTATGTGGCAATATACCTTCATCACCTGCATATGGGGTTTATATCTCTCAGTTGATTCGATACACAGGAGCATGTTCTACGTATGTACAATTTCTAAAACGAGGTAAATTATTGACAAACAAGTTGATGAAACAAGAATATCAGCAGTCTCGTTTAGTTCGTAAGCTCTGTGGTCGATACAATGACCTTGTCAGCAAAAACAATTTATCATTGAGTCAAATGCTGACTTACGTTTTTGATACTAATTGTTAGATCATTATTTACACACTGAATTGTCGACGGATTTTTCCGTTATTTCCCGATCATGACAAGGAGCACACGGCGGGTGTGACCGGTCGGTAGGGGATGCTCACTCCTCCATGGCAAGAATACGGATGTCCCTTTCCCAAGTTGTTCAGTTTTTGAGAAAGGAACTCTAAGCTCTATGAACTTTTCCCAAGAATCTCCATTTCTTCTGAACTTCATATGTTCACGAGAAATAATTGGATTTCTTGATTTGAACAATAAAAGTAAATTCACCGACTCTAAGAAAAGCATGATAAGCTACTGAAATGCCGTTGAAAAAAGGATGGCCTCAAAGTTTGACGAACAAACTAAAGATACTGTTTTTATAAGTTTCTTAAGAATGTGTTTTATAATAGGAAGTCTACAATCTTTTGAATCGTTTGACCTTTTGATTCCCTCCTATAATTTTCTAATTAAAAATATATTTTGTGTTGTCAAGAATCGCAGTATTTTGCATTTGAAACTTATTCCTGATATATAGGATGAAATAGTAACATTAGTCAAACCTTGCAGGTATAAATAAGCGATAAACATACAAATATGTGGAACAGGTGGAAGCCAAATAGAACACAGTTCAAACAAAATTCTATATTGCTCAAAACCTCTTAGACTAGTCTTGTCTTGTATTTAATGATACCGAATTAAGTGTCAGGCGTTTAATTTCAGCTCCAAGATCACTTTTATAAAATCCTCTGGAATAGGTGGTGTTGATCGGATTCGGTGGCGAGAAAACGAAATCTGGTCCACTGTTTGCGAGAAATAGAATCAGCTATAGCATTGTTATAACCATCTATATGACAGACTTTAAAGTAAAAATTGTTTACCATAGGTTACAAAACCAATGGCCTAACCAATTCCATAAACCGAGGTGATCTTGATGATTTTTTGTTGAAAATGGAAACTAAACCTTTATTGTCAGTGTGTAGCAATATCTTCTTGTCGAGGAATTTATTCTTAAATAAGTAAATTGCAAGGACAATTAGCACTAACTCTGAAAACGTTATAACATAATGTCTGGGTTTTTCCAGCTATCCGGCCATCCAAAATATGCCCCTTGCCCAAGAAGGTAAACGCCGCATCCTAAATGTTGATTGCCTGCGCTATCAGTGTAGAGATGAAGTTAGTCATTAGACAACCAATTAACATTCATGAAATTTAAACTACCATTGAACCTGTGTATAAAATCTAGCCACACACGAAGGTCGGATTTCAGTCCCTTTGTTACCCTAATGAAATGACTTGAATATTTTATTCTACACTGCTGATATTCTTGTTTCGTCAACTTGTTTGTCAATAATTTATCTCGTTTCAGTTATTCATACATAGAACATGCTCTTGCGTATCGAATCAACTGAGAGATATAAACCCCGTATGCAGGTGATAAGGGTATATTGCTGCATAAGTAAGGGAAGTTGACGATTGAAAAGTTAAAGTCATCACGTTTATCATAAAGCTTCATAAAGAACTGTTTTGGACCTTCTGTTTTCTCTTCTGCAAGAGAGATACCAAAATCAGAGCAGGTACTTTTGAAAACATCAACAAATTACATATTCTAACGTGCCTCCAGCAAATATGAAATCGTCTAAGTAATGGTTCAATGTATGATCTCCAGTTTTTACTTCTACTACCCACTGAATGAAATATGACGATAACGAACAGTATTCGATCTCGAAAGTCCAATGAAACGATACAAATTTGGAGCAGAGCAAACATGGACCTCGAAATTTAGAGGTGGAATCAGGTGCCATGGAGGAGTGAGCATCCCCTGCCGGCCGGTCACACCCGCCGTGTGCTCCTTGTCATGATCGGAAAAAACCACCCGGAAAAATCCGCAGACAGTTCATTGTATAAATAATGGCCTAACAATTAGTATGGAAAACGTTAGTCAGCATTTGACTCAATGATAGGTTGTATTTGCTGACAAGGTCATTGTATCGACCGTAAAACTTGCGAAATGATGACATCAATCGAAACTGTTGATATCCTTGTTTCATCAACTTGTGAAAAGTTAAAGTCATCACGTTTATAAAGCTTTATTGTTAGGCTACCATTAACGTCTTTTTCTAGTAAAATATCTAAATATAAAATAAATGTGTCAGAATCTGTGGTATCTTTTATTTTGAGCTCACTGGGTCGACATATGAATGAAAATAAGTATTGTTAAATAGGTGATAGCCTTAAATTAGATGAAGGCTCATGTTTGAAAGGACCTCCTTTGCGACCCAAAGAAATTTCCTTGTCAATTTTTTACTTATACCTCTTTGGGGTGATCATTCACAGAAACTAAATTATTACAGTGTTGACACTCTTGGACCTTCATAATGTAGATAAAACCTAATGCAAAACCGTTCTTCAATTCATTAGCTATAGTTTGATTTATAAAAAAAAATTGCCAAGTAAGGACACCTATTGTTCAAGTTAATTGGACTTAAACCTGTTATATTGAATATTTGCTGCCTGACTGACAAAAAACTAAGAAGGGAACTTGAAAATCCCTTGAGGATGATATCCTCTGTACAGCTTGTTTATCAGAACAATGAATAGCAGGATGTTTGTCTTGACACTTTAAACATTGGTGTTGATATTGACAATTTTTGTATGCGACAAGAACCATTGTTGTTGTTCTCATAACAAAATTTTGAGTTGCCCTGAGGATTCTTATATACTGACTGAGTATTTGGGGTTATATAAAGAAGCCAAAGCTCTGGGTCAATTTTGTCCAAGGAAATACTGTTATCTTTGGCTCTTTTTAATCAAAATTGTCGGTCATATTCTTTCCAACCTAATCCACCAGAAACTCGACTGGCACTGAGTTTTACATTAGTCATATATTTGATAAGACTGTGAGTTTGACAATTATATGCTCATATAAATGAAAAATGCGTCCAGCCAAGTATCAATTGTTGTAATTTTGATTGTATTGCAGGTTTTAATGTAAGTTGACCATTCTTTAATGGAACTCTACTTTCCTGTGTTTCAATATCTGTTTGCTTATTTAAAAGTGTATGTAGTTCCACAAACTCCCCTTATATGATTTTTTGTCTAACTGATTTTGTAACATGCATACCTAGATCGTCATTTACACTGGTTATGCTCTGAGGTAGTGAACATGAAGGGGAAATTGTGTAAAAACAAACAACTTGATTTGAATCTGATAAATTTGGTACATTTGTAGTTGATGTACTATAAGAGACTTTGCTACCTTCAGTCGAGATGTGTCAAGACGTTGAAAAATAATCTTCTCTATCATTCTGTTGATTTCTGGCAGCATGATAACTGCAACTGATAAAACAACTTTCTCTAGATCTGGCATTGACTCCTTGTTTGTTACAGGATCCGTTCTGGGTTCTTTTCCCTCTGAGTCTGACATCTTTTCTTAACGCCCGGTCGTCTAGCCTTTCCTGTGAATTTGCGTTTTCCATTCGATGACCCCCTCCCCCTTCGTCAATAGAATGCGACTTTTGTCGAGGTTGCCTATTCTCGAAATAAAATATGTAAATATATTTTAATTTTGATGTATAAAAACAAATTGAGTATCTTAAAGCCGTTGTTGAGATAAACAACTAACGATATAGATCTAAAAGTATGTTTATATTTGGAAATAATACATTATACACATGAATTCTGTTGATTTATAAATAACCATCACTGTGCTTAATAAATAAGATATAAATGAAGGATAAAATTCCAAAAATTAGGAGTTATATAGATTTTTTTAGCTACGAGACAAACTACACCCACCTCTCAATCCAACTGTAACACATATTGTGACGTCAAACATAAACAGCGATAACGTCATCTACAGCAGGGCATTACACGCACAAATCTAAGGCGAGGATCTCACGCACAGCAGTAACTATCGCTATAATAATTGGATTTATTTCGTAAAGGAAATAAATCTTATTAATTAATAAGGAAATCGTTTTAGAATTTCCTCACATATTGCTCAAGCTCCAGTTTGAAACTTGTTTCACGTGTAATTACTAACATTCTTTGTGTACAAGGTTAACAATAGCAGTTTTGTCATGGCATGGGCAAAATTTGCTTGCCTTTGGCATATCAATTCCTATTTTAATGGCTCTTGTCTAATGACATACAGATTATGACCTAATTTCGCTGGGAACCTGTTGCTCATCCCCTTATTATCCAAGATGTATGACCAATAATAGGACTTCTGTCATTATGTCCTTTGTTTCATGCTTTCTTCATCCTGCACTATTAAAATCATTGTGTATGTCATATATATGAAACCCCATAGATTTCTGCTAATGGACTTTTGCGAGAAGCGCTTTTACAATCGACGACTTACTTTTACACTAGGACAATATACGGAAGCTTTTTCTTGCGATATAAATATTATGCTTAACAGTTCATTAACCAATAATAATGGGCCATTTCAAAGCAAATATTACGTTGTCTAGGAAGGGAACGGCAACCACCCTACCCTCAACCCCCCTCTCTTCCCACATTGACCAACTCTTGCTAAGTTTTCCTTCAGGAATGTTTTTTCTTCATTATTTGATTCCTCTAGAAAATGAGATTGAAAGGAGATGCTACCACTCACGAATAAGGTAGTTTTAATCATGTAATTCTGCCTCCCATCATCTCTTGAGTTGATTGCATACCTGTAAATCATGTTAGTGCCCCTAACACCATACCTACAACCACTTTTAAGGTTTTCTTGTCTATTATCAATTCCGTAACTCCATACATTAGGCAGGTTTGAATGTCAAAGTAAACCATCGACTGTAAAAGTCAGTGCTTCTCGCAAAAGTCCAATAGTAACCAAGTTAACATTGCTTTATATTGTACTTGTTTACCAGTTTACTATTCACTTGAGTGAATATTGTATGGATGATTTGACATATGTATTGATAAATAAAATCATATACATGTAAACTGCCAATCACTGCATAAACGTTTTGTCAACATTATCAGACCTAACTTGATTATTGGTTAAGTTTCGTTATGGAGCTAAATAGATAAATTGGCTACGAAAGATAACTCTATTTCTTGAAAACATAATTTCATCCTAAGTTTACCCACATCCGTAACGTACGCGTGTACGACTCTTCCTTTGCTTTCTGATTCTAATCTTTAAAGTTAATATACCACCCTCCCTCCCAATTTTATAATTTAATAATTTTCCATGAGAAAAGAGGATCTGAAACAGTAATCACGCTCAAAAGTCCATTGAACTGATACAAATTTGAAGCAGGGAAAACACGGACCCTTTAAAACATTAGAGATGGGATCAGGTACCATGAAGGAGTAAGCATCCCTGTCGACCGGTCACACCCGACGTGTGCTCCTTTTCATGGACAAACGAAAAAAAAAATCCGTAAACAATTCATTGTGAAATTAATGGCCAAACAATTTGTATGAAATACTTCTGCCAACACCTTGCCACGAGATTTCTATATCATACACTGTTGAAAAAGTTGATGAAGATAATTGCATGCTCTTTTGAATCCTGCTCATTGCAATTCAGTGTACCCATTTATCATTGTATATCAATGTTATTCGATTACATTAACACCTCGTCTTGTGCATTGACTAATAAAGCCAGGAAAGAAACTGCCAATTATTGTAACCTTTTTTTAAACATCCCTTCAAATATATCAATCATCGACAATTTATCATGTTCTTAAACAGATGTAGAGGAATAATGAATTTCTTAACTGAATTAAAGCTAGCGATAGCCTCAAACAGTAAAGATTTAGAAGACCAATGGAAATCGTCTACCAAACACGTGAATTTCTCTTCCTCGGGATATCTGCGAAAGAAAACAGAAGCCAAAAATGAGCATATATTATGATCTGGGTTGTGCTTACTCCTCCTAGGCACCTGATCCCTTTGGTGTTTTGTCCTGTTCACGATTCGTATTCCTTACAGGATTTATGTTTTGATAACTGCTCTTTTTTTAATGGAACATAGATCTTTACTTTCTTTGGAATTGTACCCTTACTTGAAGATCGGCGCTACATTTGTTGCGTATAGAAAGGCAGACGGTTGCTAATGATCATTTGAAGATGCATGTGATGATAAATGTAAGGTCGTGTGTGCACGCATTTTGGACACTATTTAGAGACGTTGTCAGATCCCAATACTATTGACTTTTTGTTGTTTTTCGAAGGTGTCTATGGTATATCTACAATGTGCTGTCACGAAATAACTTCCCTCAATCTTTAAGTGGCGAAACATCATTGAACTTCTGTTTCTGTCCAAAATGGTTTATTGTCATTCCTTTAATAGTCCCCCCGGTTGTTTGTTTACAGAATGTCTGTTAAAACGATGTTCACGTTTACAGATGGATATGTTATAATATATTAATAATATGTTAACATCTGCTGTAGGTATCATTTGGATCTCCGCTATGTATACTCTATTGATGCCTGGGCAATTGAAATGGCCTTTATGAATAGAAATGTGTATTGTCCTTCCATTACTTGGTGTTGCAAGTTTCCTCAACATATTTATTTCTCTGTGCTGCATGTGGAAAAATTCTTTATAAAAGTTCCTGTTTCATTTTAGTTTAACTTTTTCCCATTCAAACTTAACAGTAATGCCTACTTTATGAAGAAAAAGACCTCTCAGCATGCCTCTATCATTCTGAAATATGATTTAATTAGGATGGGATGAAATACTTTGCTTGATTCTGACCTTGGTAAATAAGCAATTGTTTAAGAGATGCGGGTTCCTTTTTTTGGTGGTTCCTATGGTAATGCGATTTACAAGTAGTTCCTGATAGCACAATGCTGTGTACACTACTGGGCCTGTCACTGTTCCTATCAGAAGGGCTAGACGAAGAATAAATTGGGTAGATGTGGGTGTAGATCAGATCCCTTCTCTAATAAGGACTTAATGCTGTTATGATATTATACAATTATTGCTGTTTTGTGGTCAATAAGATGATTTAGCAACCTGAGTATGATAAATGATATTCACCGAACCCAAAGGGGAAGCGAATATTGTACTTCGAAGGTGGCTAATATCAAAATCAGCAATAAATTTTTAATGATAAATAATATATAGGATCAATTTTGAAAGGGGACATTACAAGGAAAAATATTTTGACTATCCTCCCAAAAAGAAGAAAATTCTCCAACTCAAAATGTTATTTTTGGGTGGGGTGCATTAGCAAGGGGACAGCTTTTCAATGAACATTCATTTTTATACTAAATAAAAAGTACAAATTTACATTAAAAAATGTATGGGGAGGGGAGTGGAGCCCGACATCCCCCATTCATCGTTTTATATACCTGAATGTAATGTTCGCCTGAGTGGAATTCTGGTGCAAGTGAAATAGCTTTCCAAAACCCTCTGTACCAATTTGGAATTCGCCGATCTATTTATAATCCAATGTAGATAAATTAAATTCTTATCTTCACCTGGAAGGGTCACGTGCAGGTAAACATAAGTAGTTTTATTTCTATAATGTCAGATCTCAGCCAACCAGAGATAAAATTATTCAATCAAACAATTTTACAATCTATTAAAGGTATGTCGTTTTCCAAAGAATATTTCGCTCGAGATGATGAAATATATGGAGATAACGAACAGTATTCAAGCTCAAAAGTCCATTATACAATACAAAATAGGAGCAGAGCAAACACGGACCTCCAAACATCAGAAGTAGGATCAGGTGCCATGGAGGAGTGAGCATCCTCTGCCGACCGGTCACACCCGCCGTGTGCTCCTTGTCATGATCGGGGAATAACGGGAAAATCCGTCGACAATTCAGTGTGTAAATAATGGTCTAACAATTAGTATGAAAAACGTCAGTCAGCATTTGACTCAGTGATAAATTGTATTTGCTGACAAGGTCATTGTATCGACCATAGAATTTACAAAATGATGACTTTAAACGCGACAGCTGATATTCTTGTTTCATCAACTTATTTGTCAATAATTTACCTCGTTTTAGAAATTGTACATACGTAGAGCATGCTCTTGCGTATCGAATCAACTGAGAGATATATACCCCGTATGCAGGTGGTGAAGGTATATTGCTGCATAAGTAAGGGAAGTTGACGATTGAAAAGTTAAAGTCATCACGTTTATCATAAAGCTTGGTTTTAGATTACCATTAACGTCTTTTTCAAGTAAAATATCCAAATATGAAACAGATGTGTCAGACTCTTGTGGTATCTTTTATCTCAAGTTCACCAGGATATATCGTATCGACATAAGAATGAAAATAGCCATTGTTAATTGACAATACGTCGTTGATATATCTAAATGTCGAGTTGAACGAAACAGCAAGTGTTTTCTTCTTTTCACGTACAAGATTTTGGACAAATTCTGCTTCATATGAATACAAAAAAAGGTCTGCTAATAACGGGGCGCAATTGGTACCCATAGGCATTCCAATAGATTGTTGGAAGACCTGGTCTCCAAAAACCACATAGATATTGTCAATCAGAAACTCAAGCATCTTTTTAATGTCAACTTCAGAGTACTTGTGTGTACAATCAGAATGTTTTTTAACAAAATAATTTTGCAAATGACCAATGACAAGGTAAGTATATTTACGAGTTCCATTTTTATTGAAAAAGCAGCTGTCAATGATATCAAAAAGCCTGGACTTTAATTTATCGTGGGGAATGGTTGTGTATAAAGTTGAAAAGTCGTAAGTTTTTAAGCTGTTGATTTTGGTAAAATCTTGTGATTTCAAATTTTCCAAAAGTTCTTTGGAATTTTTAAGTATCCACATCTGATTTACACCACTTCTCGAATATATTGTTGCACAGTACTCTTGAAGTTTCTCCTTCACCACTGTTAATATCTTAGTGAGGAGTAAAGATAGAGGCTTGGTTGAACATTTACTGGAACCCGCTATGTATCTTTGTTTGTAAGGATTTTTATGAAGTTTCGGAATCCAATATAAATATGGTAATTCGAATTCATTTTGGTTGTTTGGAATATTAAAAATATTCAAAACTGACATATGATTTTGAAGAATTTCTTCCTTAGAAAGGGAACTATGAGTATAAGTTGGATTACCACTTGTAGAATTTAATCCAAGTTCCTCTAAAATACATTTAATATAATGAGCCTTACAAACAAAGACTATGTTGTTACCTGCTTTGTCAGTACGTACTGATCATGTAATCTATCTAATTCTTTTTTCACTTCTGGATTATTGAATACAGAAGGATAGATGGTTTTCATATTGCCTCTCAATCTTTTAATGCGCGATTTTAACATACATCTGATACATTTAATCCATTCTGACAAAGTGTCAAGGTCTTCTTTTTCATGTCTGGTCCATCGCCTGGCGTAGTCCTCTACAGAATCCATAATATTTATGAAATTCTTACGCCAGTTGAAGGATCTGGGTTCCCTAAATTTAGGACCTTTTAAAATTAGTGATCTAAGATCCTCATTATTAACTATATTTACGTCACCAGTAATAACGTGTCCAGCAGGACTATAGTTATAGGGCGAAGAAGAACATGAGCACGATGGAGGATTATGTTTCAGATATTCGATATCCAGGCCCTGTAAAGTTTTCTTGTAATTAAAAAGTTTGGAAGCAATAGTCGATCTATATTTGTAGGAAATACAAGGTGTAGTCTTTAACTTGAAATATGGTGGAATACAAGACTGGACCCTTTTGTGATTAAGGATATTACTTATATTAACCGCGTCAATTCCTTTATTGGCATATTGAAGTTAAAGGAAAAAACGGATTGTTTTAGCTGCATTTACTTCAGTAAAACGCGGGGGTTTAAAAAGCCTATGATTGGCAATATCCATAACTACAGATCCGAGCCTTTATTCTGGTGTCGAGGAATCAAAAAATGGACTTTCCTTGACCTTTTCAAGAAGACTATTTAAAAGTTTCAAAGGGACAGAGTAAAGTTTGGTGCGAATATGATGTAACCCTAACTGTTGATTTACGTAAGGTAGTAATGAATCAAAAGAGACATCGTGTATTAAAGGTTTATTGTAAGACCGATGCCCATGACTACGCTTACGTCTCTGTGTATGGTTAAAAAGTCCCATCACATTTACATTGTTACACTGTGGACTGGAAAGATTTCCAACACTATCGACATTATCATTACATCCACAGGGAAAGGCTGTCCCTATTTTTCTTATCCAAAATTCTTCTCGTTGTCTACGGAAAGGTGTACTCAGTGATGGACTGTTTGTGTGGTGGTAAATCATGATGATAAAACACCTCCCTTCGCTCATGCGCTTATGGATTCTCGGTTAATAACAAGAATACATTAGTTTCACTCTCTTATATGAAATTTGGATTCTTTATGATATTTTTTTGCAGATGACAATGTGTGAGCCAAATAAAGATAATTTAAAGTTGTCTCTCGAGTAACAAAACATGAATTGTATGCAAAATACAAAAGTTTATACCCCTCTGAAATTGATCATTCCTTGAATATGGAGATAAGACATCAAGGTGAGTGAATTACCTTTGTATTCTGAAAATGCATTTCAATTCATTTTCAAAGTATTTTCTCATTTTTTATGGAAAATAGTTGTATATTAATATATATTTTAAAATCCCATGTGTGAATATGATGCTTGCATGTGATGCATAAAGTCGCATAAAAATAAATTTCAGTAACTGATACCAGCATCTGAAACATTTTCTTACATTATTTGATGAAGCAAGTAGCCTTATATTAAAATTAGTTATACTCTTTTTATATAATCTATTTTATTTTATTAAAACATTCAAACCTTTCAAAAATGTGCAGGGTTTTTTTTTTCATTCACTCATTACAAGACAATTATCCTTAAACAATGAAATGATTTGTTTCCACTATAGCATCAACTCCAAAATTCATCGTCCTAAAAGAATATATACATTAAATATACGAAAGCCACTTCCTCATAAAACGCATCATAGGATTTGTGAGCATTGATATTTTTAAAATTGAAAGTCAATGTAATTCACCGGAAATTATCTTTAAAAAGTGTTGATGAAATGTAGTCATTTTCACATAGCATTCACACCTCCATCCATTGAAGTAGACGTTCCAGTCATGTTGTCTGCTCCAGGTGAACACAGGTATAAAATGAATGATGATATCTACCAAAAAAAAAAAAAAAAACAGAAAAACACTATTCATAAACTTTCTCTACATAGAATTTCTTTTTTTACAGTTTATTTAACAGAAGCTGTTGAGGCATATTACTATTCCTGTTTTCAGTTTCTGCACTGCACTCTCTATATGTCTTTACATTATTTTGTTACATAAAATGAAATAGATGAAGATAATGAACAGTATCGATCTAAAAAAAAACAACTATAAACGATACAAATCTGTGAACAGGGCATAAAACCCGGACCCCTATAAATTCCAGAGTTGAGATAAGGTGGAGAGTGACCACCCCCTGTAGATCGGTCACACCCGCCGTGAGTCCCTATGTATTGATCAGGTAGACCGAGTAAACCGTAGTAAAATTTAGTATAAAAACAAAGGACTAACAATTGGTATGAAAAACAAATGTATGTCAGTCAAAATACGACCCAATGATAGGTTGTATTTGCCAACATGGTCATTATAACGACCATAGAATATACGAAATGCTGATATTAAACGAGGTCTTTGAAATCCCTAAAACATCAACATATTTGTCAGTAGCCTGCTTCTGTTTAAAAATTTATCGTACTCGGCTCATGCTTTTGAACATCAATTAAGTTGGGAGACATAAACACCATATGCAGGTGATAGTGGAACATTACTATAAAAGGAAAGTTGACGATGGAAAAGCTGAAGTCATTTCGTTTGTCATAAAGTTTAGTTGTTTGTTGGTCCTTATCATCTATAGTCAGTAAAAAATCCAAATACTAAACAGATGGATATATAATAATATATTAATAATAATAATAATTTCTTTCTATCCAATCAAATACATTTAGCTTGTTTCAACCAGATTTTTTTTATATAATAACAGGATAAAGAAAGTCCTATATAGTATATCTTACTTGCGTGGCACTAGAAAAACGCTTAGTGGGCAGGTATGTCTGTACTAGTTGCTGAAATAGACAAGGAATTAACTCTTCGTGCATTTATGAATAAAGTATTATAAATAACATTGTGAATATTTTATGCTTTTTTTTACAATTTACATTAAAAGATGTCTAATTAGTAATGACAATGAAAATGCTCATTAGATAGTCATATGGCTTTTTTTCATTTTTTTTTAACTTGATGTTTTATCAGATTAAAAAAGTAGATATAATTACCTTAGCATCTTGAATTGATATATTCCTATCAACTGCATGAGTCTTGACAACATCATCAACAACTAGTTATAAAGGAAAAGTAGAATTAAAGCAATATAAACAATAGACACTAGGAATACATGAGCTTCGAGTGGAAACAATTGCAAAATAATTGAATGCTTGATGATTGATTGATTGAATGATTGATAAATTGTTGTAGGTTTTCGTCCCTTAAAAGATACCACAGAGTCTGACACATGTGTTTCCTATTTGGATATTTTACTAGGAAAAGACGTTAATGTTAATCTAACAGTTAAACTTTATGATAAACGTGATGCCTTTAACTTTTCAATCGTCAATGTCCCTTACTTATGTAGCAATATACCTTTATCACCTGCATACGGGGTTTATATTTCTCGGTTAATTCGATACGCGAGAGCATGCTCTACGTATGAACAATTTCTAAAACGATGTAAGTTATTGACAAACAAGTTGATGAAACAAGAATATCAGCAGTCTCGTTTAAAGTCGTCATTTCGTAAGTTATATGGTCGATACAATGACCTTGTCAGCAAATACAATTTATCAATAAGACAAATGCTGACTGACGTTTTTCATACTAATTGTTAGGCGATTATTTCCACACTTAATTTTCGACGGATTTTTCCGTTATTACCGATCATGACAAGGAGCACACGGCGGGTGTGACCGGTCGGCAGGGGATGCATGCTCACTCCTCCATGGCACCTGATCCTACCTCTGATGTTTTAGAGGTTCGTGTTTGCTCTGTTTCAAAATTTTGTATTGTTTAATGGACTTTTGAGCTTGAATACTGTTCGTTATCTCCATACATTTCATTACAAGATTATTTCGGTCATATGAGACGTCACCAGATACCATTGAAGGGTTGCTTAACGATTAATTGGCAAGATTATAGTAGAAGTGAGATTGAAAGCTATCTCAGACATATTTTTATTAGAATGCTTTAATATCTGCATGAAGGTAAACAGACTAATTGCAGAATACTCGAAAATCGGTCACCCTAACTCATAGAGCAAAATATGCTAATGTTAACAGAAGGTATCGTTTTCAATGTAACCACCAACCGTACATGAATTCAGTTTTCATGAATATGGATATGTTTCGCAATTGAAAACCGCGGAACACATACAGTACCAACCAGACCAAACCTGACACCTACGCAGTCCCAGAAAGCAGTCCCCGGGACTGCTTTGGGACCGCTCTGGGACTGCTGTGGGACTGCTCTGGGACTGCTCTAGAAAGCAGACCCAGCAGTCCCAGCAGTCCCTGGGACTGCTTTCTGGGACTGCTTTGTTCACTCATGCATTAAAAAGGTTCTGAGTGACATTATAGCTCCGCCCCTTGTGTATTCTGAATTTGCAGGCTCCCTGTTGTTGTTTTGTTTACTTTCAGCAGAGAGGTGTTTAAGATAAAGAATAAAAAAAACCAAGGATTTTTTACAACATTTGAATAAGTAGAGATAGATATACAAGTAATTACTAAATGTCTTCAGGGGCTGTATACAATTTACACAACTGTAGTCTAGAATTAATTTTAAAAAATGAAAGTTGTTAAAAGGGAAATCAGGAGATGACTTCTATCTTTTAAATTAAACTTTAATACAGGTGTTTGAAAAAAAATATATATCTAGGCCTATTTAATTAATGAATGCTAATTAAAACTTTAATACAGGTGTTTGAAAAAAAAAATATCGAGGCCTATTTAATTAATTAATGCTGTCAAGTTACGGAATGTACTCAAAGTTTGCATTAGCACTATTTAAAAACAAACAAACAAAAAAACAAACAAACAAACTTGTCATTTCAATAAGACATTCAGAGGGACGTACTGTACTGGATTTTTTTTTAATTGAAAAAGCTAAAACCATATGCATGCTAAAAAAGAGCATTCCACGCTATTTTTTTACCGCCCTCAAATAAAACCTAATAATTTATTAAATGACCATGAAATAAAATTATTCTACCATTCTTCAGTCATTTAAACAATTATATTTGTTAACAATTATTGGAGGATTTATTTATGAATTTGTTTCTGATTTATAAACAAGTTATTAAAAGAGTAAATTTATAAACATTTTAAAATATTGGGAATTGTGACTTATTTCTTATTTGATTTGTTTGTGTTTTCCTGGCCGATTAATAAAAAGCAATACAAATGTATAAAATTGTGTCAACACCTGAGGTTTCAATCGCCTTCGGGCATGATTAGCAGAAAGTCAATGCATGTTATTTGGGTATCAGTGTTACACATCTCTGAACACGCTGGTCAACAATGACACTAATTTCAATCTATGTACTGCAAAAAATCTTCGTTTCAATAAATGTGTATAAATTTATTTCGGGATTAATTAATTTTGAACATAATCTGAGGGTTCCATTCGCGTGATTTACACATGTATACTCAAACGTTTATATAATAAAAGTATTATTGTTTTCTGTTACATAGATAATCTAACGATAATTAAATTGGCAGGTCAGTGAAAATAATCATGACTGAAATATAATACACAAAGAATTTTTCAAAAGCTTCAGTACTTAAGAAAACTGCATTCAGATTATAGTATGGAAATCGGCCTTGCTCTATAATTATAAGGCCTATTTAAAGCTAGTTTTGATAGAAAAAAAATAACTCAAGTTTAATTTTCTATTTAAAAAAAATGAATATAGAAACCAATATCAATCACAGTAATTTAGAAATTGATTTATTTTGGTGAAAAATTGATTATCACAAAACTGTGTTTAAATATTCATGTTATTAGTAGGTGTGAACGTCTTCTTTGTTCATATTTATTATTTGTTTCTGTACGCGTAGTGTGATTTTTTAACAGTTCAAAAATGACTTTCGCATGAGAATTGATACTGCTCAAAAGAAATGGATCATCAATTTCAACCGCCTTTTATAGTTACATTGTTTATTGGTAATCTCATTTCTGAGTAAGCTCTGCCCATTAAATTAATTAACCCCGCCCACTGGGACTGCTGGGACTGCTTTCTGGGACCGCTGGGACCGCTGTGGTTCTGCTCTGGGACCGCTGTGGGACTGCTCTGGGACTGCTTTAGCAGTCCCAGAGCAGTCCCAGAAAGCAGTCCCCGGGACTGCTCTGGGACTGCTTTGTGTCAGGTTGGGTCTGCTTGGTACTGTAAGTGAAAGATCTTTATAACAAAACAAATAAAATTCCATTTTAACCAAATGTATCTTAACTTAAATTTTACAATGATGTGTCTTTAACATTCTTCCTATACATTGCAAGACTCATTTATAACAACGTGGGCAACATTAATCTCTTGGATTTTTAAATTTTGTTTTGTCCTTGTGCGACTGAACCACTATACACATTTTTCTCTCAAGCAATAAATTTTTATGAATTTTCATTAACATTCCACAAAAATATTTGGTAAATGAGTTCTAAATTTTGGTGTGTAATGGATATATTGAGTCGACCTGGTCATGAGAAATGAAAGATAAGGCACGGAGATTTGGAAAGATCTCAGTACTTAGTTCACTAACATCCAGTCTCCATTGGGCCTGGACACACAGCATTGACCGTCACCCCTTTGTCGGCTACTTCCACAGCTACCGCCTAAAACAGAAGGTTAGTCTTAAAGATACATACCACAAACAAATTTTCTTACCTCCCAGACAGAAGAGTTATACTGGTATTTTTTTTTAAATATTTCTTTCAAAGGAAATGTAATTCAGAAATTTTATGTCTTTAAATTGTAAAAATACATTCTTGAAAATATCCCAAAAAACTCTGCAGTAAGAAAAATTTATACATTTCTAAAACTTTTCAAAAAATATGCTGAACTGTAAAATGCATTTTCGCAATTTTCATCAAATTATGTGACTTGGCCAAACATTAAGCTGCTTAATTGAACAAATATTTCTCTTCTAAAATAAGAGAGGCGCCTATTTTAGCAAAGATATTTGAATTTTGAGAGAAAAGTGTGTTTGTGTTATTTAAATAAAACTTTCAGTCTGAATTTCCCATTTGCCTGTTTCATGACACACCTCCTCAATCTTGATTAGATGTCCCAATGAGAATCGCATGTATTTCTCTTATTCAAGGGTCCCTGAACTATAAGACAATACTTACCCGTGTGAGACCCAGGAGTCCGGCCTTGGAGGTTATATAAGCTGCCGCTTTCGGTATGGCTGTTAATCCAAGCTGGGAGGAAACGTATATGACCCGTCCCCAACCTATGTGTGAAAGCATGTATTCATTTCATACTCAATGACATGAGAAATCGGCCTTTTAAAGAAGTTCTTGACTCAAAGGGATGAGTTATATGAGAAATTATATTTGTTCAGCTTAAGTATATAAAGCACAGCTTATACTTGCTACGTTGTTTAATACACGCTCTCACTTTGTAAGTCTATTTTGAAAAAAGGGGAGTATTTATCATTGGAGTTTATATCAATTCGTAAGGTTTGCAAAAATTGTATCAAGACCAATTCCTTAAATAAGATGTTCCAATAAACTTTACCTTTATCTTTCATTTTGGAAATAATATATTGTGTAATCATGAATGCCGATGTGAGATTAATTGAAATCTCCCTAGACCACTGTTCCAGAGTTATGTCTTCGACAAGGGACCCAAAACAAAATGATGCTGTAAAATGAAAATATAAATGTTACCAATTTAATTATATTTATCAGATTTTACTATTAGTATAAAACAAGAGACTCTGTTTTGATCACCTGACTATTATGGATTTCTAAATTATAATTATGTCACAATATCAAACTTAGTTCCAACTTGAACCTTAAAATCCATGAGATATGAATTTGACAAATTTGCTAAAGAATACCTCATGCTCACGATGTATAAATAATAATTTTCTCAATATAACACGTAAATGGATTGCTTTTTTTTTTTGAACGACAATAAATCCGGTTAAGGCAGGGATTACGAAGTTTTAAAGTTTTTCCCTTTTCAAAGCTTAAGAATTTCCATCAAATCTGGTTAAAATTGATTCAATTTAAACATAGATGGTTACGATAGACGGACGACGGAGGACGGTAAAGTAGTTGTAAGTCACGATTGTAATTTAAGGCATAAATAAAAATAGCAATTTAATTATTTGAATCAACATCTTAACTTTCATTGGAGCAGAATAAAATTAAAATATAAAATATATATCAAAAACATGTATACAATATTCAAAGGAAACTTCTTTCTTATTTAAAAACTCTAAAGACATTAAGAAAAAAATGTGAATATGTCTATATATTGCGAAACATGTTATGAAAACCTTTCGTTTGAGGGACTATTCATAATTTTGCAATTTTTATTTACCTGCAATGTTTACAAAAATATCAACGCCATCGGGACGCTCTTTGTCCATTTCCCTGAACATCTTTTCGATATCCTCTGTTGATGCCAGGTCACATGATATGTACGTCATATTTTCCCCAGATCTTAAAAAAAATCCAATTCTTAAAGAAGTTTCTTTCAATACAACGAAAACTGTCATCAACTCAAGCGTAGAGCAAAATTATAAATCACGACTTCATTAATTTTTTTGTTTTGTTTTGTTTTCAATGACATCGTTGACTTCAATACAATAAGGAGACAACGAACGGTAATTCAAGCTAATAGGCCATTCAAATAATACTAACCGGGAAAGCAAACACGGACCTCCAAAATATCAGAGGCGGGGTCAGGTGCCATGGAGGAGTAAGCATCCCCTGTCGACCGGTGCTCCTTGTCATGATCGAGCAAACGGAAAAAATCCGTAGGAATTCCAGTGTGTAAATAATAGCCTAACAATTATAGTATAAAACAAGAGGCCCATGGGCCACAACGCTCACCTGAGTCAATATGGCCCTGCTGTTCTTCGTCAGCCTATTTCTTCTCCTATATATTCATATGTAAATCTTTGATCATCTGTTCTAGGCATACCCTACCCCCAGGTGCCATGTTTTGAATGAAATTGAATCCTAACTTTCTGAGGATGCTTCTATATTCATATAACTAATCATGGCTTTGCTGTTCTTGAAAATTGGATTTTAAAGATGTCTTACAACCTATCGGGGGGGGGGGGGGGGGGCTGGGGGTCATAATTTGAACAAACTTGAATCTACACTACCTGAGGATGCTTCCATATCAATATGACTTATCATGTTTTGTTGTTCTTGAGAAGATTTTTATAGAATTTTCCTATATATTCATATGTAAAACTTGGATCCCACATTGTGGCCTCACCATACCCCCGGGGGTCATGATTTGAACAAACCTGAATCTACACTACCTGAGGATGATTCCACATCAATATGACTAATGCGGCTTTGTTATTCTTGAGAAGAAGATTTTTAAAGATTTTTCGTATACATTCCTATGTAAAACTTTGATCCCACATTGTGACCCCACCCTACCCCCAGGGGTCATGATTATAACAAATTTGAATCTACACTACCTGAGGATGATTCCACATCAATATGACTAATCGTGGCTTTGTTGTTCTTGAGAAGAAGATTTCTAAAGATTTTTCGTATATATTCCTATGTAAAACTTTGATCCCCCATTGTGGCCCCACCCTACCCCCGAGGGTCATGATTTGAACAAAATTGAATTTACACTATGTAATGAAGGTTTCACATAAGTTTGAACTTTTCTGGTCCAAGGGTTCTTGAGAAGAAGATTTTTAAAAGATGACACCAAATTTTCACCAATACTTAATTATCTCCCCTTGGAAGAAGACATGGCCCTTCATTTGAACAAACTTGAATCTCCTTCACCCAAGGATGCTTTGTGGCAAGTTTGGTTGAAATTGACCCAGTGGTTCTGGAGAAGAAGTCGAAAATGTGAAAAGTTTACAGACAGACGGACAAACAGACAGACGGACAGACGGACTACAGACAAAATGTGATCAGAAAAGCTCACTTGAGCTTTCAGCTCAGGTGAGCTAAAAAACGTCAGACAGCATTTGACCTAATGATAGACTGTATTTGCTGATAAGGTCATTGTATAAATGAAACTCATTTTTATTTGATTGTGTTTCAAATAACATTTTCCACCACAAATAACCTTTATTATTGAGCTATTTTTCACTGGAATATATTTAAAGTTATATACACATATGTGATTGTTTGATGCTGGTTGATATGATGTACAACATATCTTAACTACAGATTAAAAGCAAAATTATTTATTTTATTCTTCTATAAGACACAAATTAAAGTAGAGTAGACATTTGCATCTAGAAATAAAATTAGAAATAACTTTCACAAACATCTATAAGGTGCACAAAATGATTATATAATTATCAAAAAGAAATAAGGGGAAACTGTTAATGCAGATTTAATGGCATAATGGAAAATAAAATCAAATAAAATAAAAATAAAAAGACAGGCATGTTACAGGGATTTCAACAACGTTAAATGACCTTGTTAAGAAATACGATGTATATCCTATCATTGTGTCGTATTTCGGCTGATGTGTTAGGTCATTGTTTTATAACAAATTTGACTACGGAATGTTCCGTCTACCTGATCAATACATACGGCTCTGAGGGTTTGACTGGTAAACAGGGCACGCTTACTTCTCCTAGCCGGCTGATCCCACCTCTGGAATTTCTGGGGGCCCGTGTTTTATGCCCTATTCACAGATTTGTATTGTTTGTAGGTTTTTTGAGATCGATCGCTGTTCGTTATCTTCACCATTTTCACATAATAAATAAAACGTCTATGAAATTAACTGAATTGAGTCATTTCATTTCATCAAGTTCTATTGTTTTTGCTGTAGAAGATAGAAGTCCTTGATTCCCCATGCAGTATTTGCTGAAAAATCAAGGACTTAAAATTTACTAAAATCAAATTTCTACAAACAGATCTCAAGTTCTCGTAAAGTCTATCAGATCTCACCAACATTTCTCAGAAATATTTTATGCATAATAAACTCTAAGATACAATTATTAAGCTTTTAGTTTTGACAGTTTTTAACCACATCACTCCAATAGAAGACATCACGTAAACGGATGACATAAGTTTACGGTCTACGTCTTTCCCTTCCAGCTGTTTGGTGAATATGCCGCCTTTTTTATTTTGTTCTATTTCTTTACTATTTGCTTCATTTAAATAGTTGAATGAGATTCTATGCGATGATGTAATCAGGGAAAAATCCATTTATATTAATGTGTCCGAAATCTAGTACAGTATATGTCCTTGTAAGGATATTACTAACTTGTTTGCATATAGCACATGCACAACATATACAAACTATTTAAATGCCCTCTCCGTATAAGCCAGGTTTGATTTGGATGTTGAAGTAGAAAAAAAGTGTTCGAGAACCGATTGACCGTTTTTTTTATCTTCCCTACTTCATTGACAAGGATTTTTTTTTTTTTTTTTTTTTTTTTTTTTTTGAATACGTTAACATCAGAAAATTTGATTATACAAAAAAGAAAGAAAGAATAGTAGGGGATGCTCTTTCAATGTACATTAACAGAAAGCCATTATGATTTTAAAAAAAAAAGGTGCAAGGAGGGGGCAGACCATCCACACCTGATTCTACGTGCCTTTGTTTAACCTACATTGGAACAGTTTACTCATTTTTATATATGCCACTTTGCGTTTTATACAGCGGAAACTGTCGTAACCCTTATTATATAACATAACTTGAGTATAGTTGTTAAATTAATTCGTCATATTGTAAATTTAAATTTAGCGGGTGGCAGTTAATACAAATCTATTTGTATTTACTGACACCCGATAAAAGCGTTATTTTTTTTTAAGGTATTGTAATGATTTTCATAATTTTAGTCACATTTTTAGTCATTAATTCCCGTACTAACAAAGAAAGACATTTTATTGTTTATATTTATATCTGTACAAATTAGCATTTAAAGTAGGATTAAGTAGATTAAATATTGTATTATTGATATTTACGTCATTGTATATTTCATTTATGACAGAGCCACTGCTGTAGAGGTGATATGCTTTGTGTTGTTTACTGACTGATGGTTCTCTTGAGAAATAGAGGAAATGATATTCAGTGGATGTAAATATATTGCAAAAAATTGTAAATGTTTTTGTAATAAATGGATAGCCAAAATAATCTTAAAATGCTGCAGAAAAAAACTGCTAATATTTTAATTTAGCAAAGCAGCATTTTGCTTTTCACTTTTCAAGATAATAAGCAGATGCAATGAAAAAATCGCTGCAGAACCGAAATTTATGCGGTTTTCTCAAATGAAAGGTTTTTTTCATGAGTTTCTTGCATCTTTGAATTATCTTTCAATTCTTCAGTTCCCTCTCTTGGTTCTTTTAAATATCGCCTCTTAGACTATATAAATTCTGGAGTGTTAAATATTTTATGATGCGATGTACCTAAAAATATAATCCTGTTTTGATTTCATATCATAGCATATGGTCACATTTAAACCATAAAATGTTAAAAACCACTCGATGATTATTTTGAGTTTATTATATGTTCCTTTGCAAAAAAAAAACCAGGCATTGTACACATTTCATTTCTTCGGTCTTATTACACTATGCATTTGACACATGCAATTTGACAAATGCATGAAATGTGAAATGCTTGGAATTTTGCAGCGATATACAATGTATACAGCGTGTTCTTTCTCTTGTTTTAAGTTGCTTGAGAATAATTTATGAAATGAAAAGTCAATGTTGTGAAGGTAATTTGAAAAAGAACAGTTCGTTTGATTCCAAACATGCAAAAAAAAGTATTAAACCAAGTTGAAATTAATCAGAAAGACACAAACAGTTAAAAATTAGGATTCCTATTCCATACACGTTTAAGGAAATGTGAAGGTTTTTTTTTTTAATTAACAAAGTAAGAATCAAGAAATCCAGAGTATTGATTGTCTCCTAATTAGGTTACACGATAAAGAAAAATATGACGGAAAATACTTTTTTAAAAAACTTTTTCTAAACATTTTAATTCAAAATTCCCGTACTAGAAGCACACTATATGTATAAGTAATCGTTATGTATGTTTCACCCACTTGTTGGAAGGATGCCTCACGTGGTTCATGCATTTCTGGACTTTTTATAAAAAAAAAATAATCCATGAGATCTTTATAAACTTTCACTTTCTTAAAAGGTCATATGATACCCAAAATCTTCAAAAAGTGGAATTTGAAATAACTTCTTTAAGTTTCTAGAAAAGACTCCGAAGTTGACTCATATGACTCTTCTCAGCCACAATTGCACGACTTAGAGGAACACAAACTCTATCGGCCCAAAAGTGACTGGGAACCTGCACCGGGCAAATGTGGAGCCCTTGAGTCGTATATTGACGCCGTTGAGTAAGACATAGAGAAACTCCTTTCAATGCCAGACAAGGCTCCCGACAATTTGAGTAAGGAAGAGAGATCCGCCTTACAATCATTAAAGAATCGGGATGACATAGTAATCAAGAAAGCAGACAAAGGCTCTACAGTAGTAGTACTTGATAAAGAGACGTACATGGCGGAGGCCCATAGACAACTCTCAGACGAACGTTTCTATAAGAAACTGGACTCTGACCCTACTAAAGAATTCTCCACCGCCACCACCAAAACTCTTGACGAAATGTTTGAGAAAAACGAGATTGGTATCAACGTCTATGAGACACTCAATCCTATTGACTGTAGACCAGGACAATTTTATCTGCTTCCTAAGATACACAAAGAATGTATGCCAGGTCGCCCTATAGTTAGCGCAATTGGACACCCCACGGAGAAAATTTCTGAATACATTGATTAACATCTCCGTCCACACGTAGAGAATTTGCCATCCTATCTCAAGGACACCACGGACTACATTAACAAGACGCCCTCTACTGGCCTTCCAGATCATACCCTTCTCGAGACTATGGACGTCACATGTTTGGACATCAATATTCCGCACGATGAGGGTATCGAAGCCTGTAGAGAAGTCTGGGATAGTAGATCCATACAAATTTCTTCTACCGAGTCCCTTGCCAAGCTCCTTGAACATGTTCTCAAGTATAATAACTTCATGTTTAATGGAGAGCATTACCTGCAGTTTAATGCACTGCTATGGGTACGAAAATGGCACCATCTTATGCCAATATTTTCATGGGCAGACTTGAACGCAACTTGCTACTTCAAGCACCATGTAGGCCCCTAAGCTGGTTGCGTTTCACTGACGATATAGACATGAAGTGGGTGGAATGTCACGAGAGCCTCGAGGCATTCATTTCGTTTGCCAACACCTTTCATCGGTCTATCAAATTTACAGTAGACGTATCTAATTCGAAAAACATATTCCTAGATACTACATCTACCCTGACTGATGGTGAAATCGAGTTCAGTCTCCACACGAAACCCACTGATTCCCATCTGTATCTTATGCCAACTAGCTGTCATCCCCCACACACATTTAAGGGTGTGCCTAAGGGTCTAGCCACCAGAATTCGGCGCATCTGTTCATTCCCTGCCTTATATCAGGAACAAAGTGGTCTCCTGAAGTCCCACTTATGCAAGAGAGGCTACAATGCCCGCACCGTACAAACTGCTATTGATGAGATGGCGAGACATGACAGGCAAAACCTATTACGCTACAAGGAAAAAGACAATAGCGGCAGGGTTCCTCTGGTAACCACATACCATCCCGTCCTCAAGAACCTCAGCGGTATCCTTCAAAAGAACCTGCCAATTCTCCACTCGAATAAACGAATGGCAGAGGTCTTTAAGGAGCCCCCATTGGCTGCATACAGACGCCCGAGGAACCTAAAGGACATGGTAGTAAGAACCAGATTGGACAATCCATTACCTAACGGGGGCTTTAAAACTTGCTCTGACAGAAGACGTCTTCTCTGTGAGCACAGCTCTGACACAGACAGCTTTAACAGCCCCGTTACAGGCCGCAGCTACAAAATACTAGGGAATTTGTCCTGTCAAACAGACAACTGCATTTATCTCATCAGTTGCAAAGTTTGCTCCAAACAGTATGTTGGTGAAACAGGAGATCTCCGCAGGAGAGTCAATAATCATCGTTCTACCATTAGGACCAAAAAACTTAATGAACCCGTTGGGGAACATTTCAACCTTGAAGGTCACAAATGGGAGGACATGACAGTAGTGGTTATTGACCATAATCCAAGATGGACAGACGCTCAGAGAAAAGGCAAGGAAAAGTTCTGGATGCACAGGCTGAAGTCATTCCGCCCTAATGGTATTAACAAACTGAATGACTTCACCAGGATGAATGTGAACTAGACCCAATTCCGGATTGTAACTAACAAGTTCATTCTCTCTATATAGTGTAAACTTTACCGTTAATTCGCATTAGCAATTCTGGAACAACCTACCCAAATATTTACAGCTTACATTTTTGTTTATTATTTTATCAGATTTCCAAATTTATAATACATCCAGATTCATATTTTAAAATTGCCCTTCCATATTATCTTTAATTTCTTTTTATCATGTATAGTTTCGCTATTTTGAGAGAATAAGACAATGTACGATTTACTGCTTGGTCGTAATTAATTAGGGGTAATTAATTCGTTCAATTATGTAAATCGCACTTCACCAGAGTACACCCGATAGACCGTAATTAAGCGTGCACAAACTGTTTTACAGATTTCCATAACTTTTTGACTATCCAATTTTCTTGAGAAAATCTTTTTAAACATTCACATCAAAATAATTTTATATATAAATTAATTCTCTGGTTAAGGTATTCACAATTTTTCAGACTATGTTTAATAGAATAATTCTATACACAGACAAAATGTCATTATAATTTCTGTGATTTTCAAGTGTTCATCAATCATCAATGGGTTAAAGTAAACTTGCTAATATTCTTTATAATCATTACACATTTATTAATAATAATTATACATTTCACATTCACAGCTTTGCAGACTGCAATTAATTCATGATACAAAACGTAAAGCTAATGAGCCTAACAAAATTATTAAAATAGATCAGTCCTTCTTTGAAAAATATACAGATTATTCATTAAGTCAGTACATGCAATACCTACACAGCATTCATTTCCTCGAAGAGATCATCAACAGAATATCTAGGGACACGGTCTGTTGCTATAATGAAACATCCGGCTTGGACTAAATCCTTGATAACAGTTCTACCTAGCTTTCCAGTGGATCCCGTTACAAGAGCTGTCTTTCCAGTCAGACAAAGAGTCATTTTCCCTGCAACAAAAGCATGAAACGTATCGGAAAAATCCAGTCTTTTCTACCAATTTATATTGGATACTGCGTCAAAATGACTCAAAATAGCATTGTTGCAATTAAAGGGATACAGAAAATAAATACAGGAAAGGTGAAAACTACACTAGATACATCGCTGTTTATCTTGCCCTAAATCTAGATTACCTGAGCAGACAACCCCAGCCTGATTTCAAAGACAAAAAACAACTCATTTAATCAAGGCGATTCTCTAGACTATGTCTGGATTTTATCAACGAGTCCAGTAATCACGATCTACACAGATTCATTAAGCCAGTGGTTTTCAGAACTCTTTGAAGATGTTGCTTTCGTCAGAAAAATAATTTATTTCGTTGAAGTACTATCGATTCCTCTATAATTCATTGAAATACTGCCGTTTGAATGAAAGGCCTTTTCGTCAATGAACATATATGAAATATTGTAGAATTTGGTGTGTTTATTCACATGTTTGGCTATCTATTAATTATTTGTCTTTCTGTGAGAAAACAGCTGCTTTCAAGTAAATAACGTGAATTTGGTTCGTCGAGAAACATTTGTTAAAAAACACTGTTCACCCTTTGAATGATGAACCCACGTCCTCCAGCGCGATAGAACTTAGCAACAGTCAACATTGCTTGACGACGGTTGATTTTTCCAAAAGAAAAATATTGACTGCGCGGAAACTATGCGCGTGCACTTCACATTCATTTGTATTTGTAAAAGACATTCGGTATTATAGGGTTATTGAACTTATATTGGTGAATATTGGCACGAGTTGGCTGTACAAATGCACGAGCTTGTGAATGCATTTGTACAGCCAACGAGTGCCAATATTCACCAAATATAAGTTCAATAACTCCTTTATTATATAGCTAAAACATCTCCCATTTATTTATATTAATTATTTCAACAAAATAACTCACATTAATACGAATTTTCAGTATCATTATTTAAGGACGACGGACATTCAAAATTTCATGCCACTGCGCAGAAAACTGCGCATATGCCTTGAATCAAATTGACTTAATGATGTATTGCAAAAGATAAAAAATATACATTTTAAATTCTTTTAAAGATATTCAAACGTTTTCTCTCAATTCAAAAATATTGTAAATATTTCAATTTATATTAATTTGTTGGTTTTATAAATAAATGATTTATTTGGCCAAGGTATTTTCATTGAAAATTTCCCCTAAAATGTGCCCTACACCTGAGTTTGACATGCCCCCTGAAAAATCTAAGCCAATGACCCATTTATTTTTTGGCATAATTTGCTGGTAAATTGTCTTGTTAACATTGTCCTTTAATATGAATAAAAATTCTATTGCAGAGTTTTTTTCAATGATCACTCTTATACCCAACACTGGCAATTTCCCATTACTTCCTATAGTAATTATCGATTTCCATTGCCAACTTTTGAAACGCTCCCCATTAAAAATCTACATCGATGACCATATGACTTTTTTATTGATTTTAACTCACCAAAATTCACTTTACCTTATATTAAGATTTGAATAAAAAATCTATTGCGGAAATGGATTAGGTCCGCCGTCGTTAAATTAACGTCTGTCCTGTAAGTGTTTAATAGGCCTATCGCATCATTCCAATAACCCTACCAAGCGTTATGATACTGTACGTGTACATCAACTGGCGTATTCAAAATTTAGCGCAATCACTGGGTATGGAGCTGTTGGCGAAATCATGAATTACCGCTACACATGTTTGTGTCGAATATTGTATTTATAAATGATTTCTTTGTGGTATTCATGAATAAGCGCATCGTTGTCTGCGCCAAAGCCGCTTTTTTAAGTACACATACAGTATGCACATTGAGCTTTTATTGAGGCTATTACTTATTAAATTATTAAACTGTTATTTCAGTTTTGCGTAAAAATAAACATATCTTACCTAAGTGCCACTACCTATCATAAATTTGCCTTTGAGAGGTTGACCAGACGACATTTTTTGTTTACAACGGGGCGTTCGGTATTGAACGCTCGTATTCGGAATGTTTCGGGCATACTCATATACGCAATAGCTCGTACAAACTCAGCGTTCAATAAAACGCCAAGATATTGAACGCTAAAATTCTCTAGACTTTTGGTAGTTTTTTATTATATACTATTTATTAGCTATATAATAAAAACTGCATGCAGTTGAAGGTAAGATTGAAAATTTCCACTCGAAGAAAACCATTGTCAACAATGGTTTTATTGAAACGAAAACTTTCAATGTTACTTTCAACTAAATGCAGTATTTTTGTAAATGCTTTAATCATGATAATATTGTTAATGTTTCTAGTTAAGACTTTGGTTTCTTCTTTGTCTTTATATAAGAAATCTTATCTATTTCTAAGCGAAAAATTATGAAAAAGCTGTGTGTAGTTTCATGTGAATAATAAGTGTCATTATCTCATTTTTTGTTATTTTAAAATTAATTTGTTCTTACAAAAGGATATGAATATCTTGATATGTAAAGAAGGCAAATACACAAAACATAATGACAATTATTATCACAAATGATGTTTTCACAAATTTACAAAATATTTTGAAAATATAATGACTGTGAAAATGCAAAATATTACTTAGAACTTTAAAGATTTGAACGAGAGCAAATCTTCAGAAAATGAAAAAAATAATAATAGCATATCTTTTTGTCTCCTAATTTAAAAACATTTTCACCGAGTGATTCTCATCCGCTCCACTCCTCTAAAACACTGATTGTGAGGAGTGGTGTAAATCAGAAACAATTAGCTGATGAAGGCGGTGGAGAATAAACTAGGTAAAATTTAGTCAATAACATTCAAATTCTGAAAAAATGGATTCTAGATCCTAGATTGCCCTATATATTGACCATCAGACTGTCAAGTTCATACAGTCTTAGAGTTTATCAACTGTGATTTAAATTTTCGTGATACTGTCAATACTGACAAAAAGAGGGCTTTTAAATTAGAATTTCCATACAATTCTAATTCCTGTCTTAAAAAGTTTAGCGTGGACAAGATATTCCACAGTCCATCACTCTCTGATTCTGTATCCTGTACAAAAACTGTATTCGATGCTTTGCCTGTATTGCGTTGAACTGTGCCCCCCCCCCCCCCAATATTCTACATAACAAAAAACTGCAAAGCTAGGCTAGACAGCATACAATATTAATCAAAAGAGACAATAAAAGATATAAGCTTAGTAACTTTCCTTTAAATCCGGCACACAGTCGACTCGGATATTAAAGCTGAGGAAGCAATGTGGAGATGACAGTTTTGCAAATCCCTTATTGGCAAAAGAAATACATTAGGCCTGACATGGAATTTACATATTATTGCTAAAGAAATGCTAAGCATTCTTGAGATTTAAAACTGTCATAATTTACATGCACACAAAGTTTGATTCATTAAACCACATTCATAAACTTTATTTTATGATGTTAAAATATTTTTCCTTTACGAGTTATCGTTATCAACAAACAAAGAGGTTACATGTCTTAATGAAGGTTCTTGTTTTACTTGTCAATTATATTTTTGCATACACATTCATTTAATATTATAGCCTGTCAACATATTAAAATCTGACCTTCGACTAAAGCAGACAATGGTAGGGAAAGTTAAAATATTGCCTTAAAAACAATATGAAAATATTTCAGAAATCTAAAATTAGAAGAACGTTTTACATTACCTCGGAAAAATAAGACGTACGTTGCCAATGTTTTTCAACAGAAAAAAAAACTAGGTCGTAAAAAATGGAATGACTTTCTTTCAGACATCAACATCCGTTGAAAATAGTTCAACGGCCGACTTGCTCGGAAAAAGGACATAATGTAAATCGATCGACATTACAACTTGAATAAATTTACCTCTCGATGAATAGACAGGCTGTTAGTAGAGCATCAAGCAGGACATGTTCGTCTGCTCTTGTACTTTGAAAATCGTTCATTTTTTGTGTACTTCATTTAAAAATATATTCTTACGTTCAATCCTGTTCAAACTTTTTATTCTTGATTAAGATAAAGAAGTTGATTTTTTATCAATTATAACTCAACCAAAAATAATTAAAGGGATTACCTTTAACAATTATAACTCAACCAAAAATAATTAAAGGGATTACCTTTATTTTGAAGACTAGTCTCTTGATGAAAGTGAATCAGGAAAGTAAAGTAATCTATATGCCATCCAATTTTATTTAGTTCCCTTCCCCAGTTCACTCAACCCTACAGCGTGCGTTCAGTAAATAGAGCGTGACGCTTGTATGAAGGAGTTTAAACAGATACACGTGTTCAACCTTTTTATAGTTATTATGAAATTAAAACAGGAACTAACATTGATTTACCAGCTTTTGCGTTGTAAAATTGTTGAATCAATGAACATTTATTGTAAGTACAAAATTAGAAAATTATGTAAAGCAAGGTCATACATGTGTCATATATATTTTTGTGACGTGGAATGATTAATTATTTCAACTCGATTTTACGTCACAATCTGTTTACATGCTTAACTCACATCAAATTATATCTTACCAAAATCAATAACATCAAAACGTTCTACTTTTCAACACTTTATACAACCTTTCCCCACGATAAATTAAAGTCCAGGCTTTTTGACATCACAGACAGCTGATTTTCAATAAAAATGGAACTCTTAAATTTACTTACTTTGTCATTGGTCATTTGCAAAATCATTTTGCTAAAAATCATTCTGATTGTACCCGTAAATACTCCGATGTTGATATTTAAAAGATGCTTGAATTCCTGATTGACAATATCTATGAAGATTTTATAGATCAAGTCTTCCAACAATCTATCGTAATTCCCATTGTATTAATTGTGCTCCTTTACATGTATTACCAGACTTATTTTTGAATGCATATGAAGCAGAATTTATTCAAAAAAATTCTACATGAAAAGAAGAAATCATTTGCTGTGGTTTTCAATTCAACATTTAGATACTAGTATATCGACGACGTTTTATCAATAAACAATTTTCATTTTTATTCCTACGTTGATTAGATAAATATGTATCCCTTTGAACTCTAAATAAAAGATACCACAGAGTCTGACACATCTGTGTCATATTTGGATAATTTACTAGAAAAGACTAAAAAGGTAATCTAACAACAAAACTTTATGATAAATATGATGACTTCAATTTTTCTAACTTCCCTTATTTATGTAACAATATACCATTTATGTCTCCGAGTTCATTCCATAAACAAGAACAAGATCTACGTACGAACAATCTATAAAAAGAGGCAAGCTATTGAAAAATATGTTGATGAAACAAGGATATATACTCTCGTTGAGCGTCATCAGTTCGCAAATTTTATGGTTGATCCAATGGCCTTGTCAGTAAATACAATCTATCATTAAGTCCAACGTTGATTAACGTTTTTCATACAAATGGTTAGGCCATTATTTTTACACTGAATTGGCTGTGGATATTTCCGTTTGCCTTATCTTGACAAGGACTGACTGGTCGTCAGAGGGTGCTTACTTCTCCATGACACCTGATCCCAACTCTGATGTTTTAACAGCCCCGTCTTTGCTCTATTCCCATTTTGCATTGTTTAAATGGACTTTTGAGCTTGATTACTGAGTTCTTTTTCTTCAAAAATTCATCAAAATCCTTAGCATGAATACATTCTATTGCCTGCATATCTGGTAAATATATTTCATGTCAAGATACAGGCTAATTTCATGAAAAAAAAACTCACAAAACATAATTTTCAATGTTTGGGCTCATTAGAAAACTTAAATGAGTGCGTTGGATATGTTATGATACTAAATGAAATCCCGCGCAAGCGCGGGGAATTGAATTTATACCACTACCGATAGAAAAATTCCAATAATATATATTGTAGTTTCTACTTACAGCCTACAGGCTTATAGCAGGAAGAAATACTTTGTTCAAAATCCCGCAGTTAGCTTTGGAGCAGAAGTAGATGTGCGTCACCATCCCCCTTTGTAAAAACTTGAAAAATATCAATTTCATTAATTTACGTTTATTGTGAAATACTATGTTGCGGATATTGTACCTCAGGTGCTCTTATTTCATTTCTGTCAAGGATAAAAGCAGCGAATATGCACATTTTAATGTTAAATGGAATTTTTTTTTTTTTTTTTTTTTTTTTGTAAACATTAGCTTTTAACGCCCTATGAATAGGCCGAGCACAACTTGTACTTTGGGTTCGTTGCCACTATGCTCTCAGTGAGGAATATACTAATTTTACCGATAAATTTATTAGGAAAACCTGCTAATAGTCTTTCGATATATAAATATATTCACAACTTATAGTGTTATCAATGATTTGACATTATTTCAATGACCATTCACACAAAAGTTTTTTATGTTCATGCACCTATAATGGCCTCGTTTTTCTTTTAACATCGGGCTCGATGCTATATGATGTTCTAGAAGTTTCAATCTTCAGTCAATATTAAGATCGGTGAATGACGAAAATAATTTGCATATTTCCCTTTTTAATCAGTTATCACAACTTATTTCCTAAATTATATTATTTAAATCAAGTTTTGATTGTATTATTCAGTGATGAAATAAATAAACGATTGCTTATTGTCAGTTTCATTAAAAATTGCGTGTAACTCACGTTTTTGCTATTTCATGGCTGTTTATAGAAAACGAAATTAGACTTTAAATTTAATGTACTGTCAAGGAATGAATTTATGTATTTTAATTTTACTTTGATGTTTCAGCATCTGTATTATATTTATCAATTTGACATCTCTCCCCCTCCTGTCCCACAGTATCAATGACGTATTGTGAGTTTTACATTCGGCGTAGAGATAAAAGGTTGAGCATTTCCTGTCTTGAGAATTCTTCCTAAATTAATGTCAACCATCTTTCTTTTGATGTTACAATTTCTGTTTTTTTTTTTCCATTTCATTGGCTATCTTTAGAAATGTGGGAGGAGTTTGGGGGAAAGAGATGAGATTTGTGTGTATGTTAGTTTCGAGTCTGAATTTAGAGTTTTAGCGAGTTGTATGTAACTTTTTGGAATTCATGAATAAATATCCATAAACATGTAGTGACGAGTACTTTCTTGAAAGTTATAATCGCATCGTCACAGTACGATACTTACTATGCAAGTGAAATCTGAATATAGTTTACGGACATCATCTTTTATCTAGTGTATTCATAGAGGAGTTAGTAAGAACTCTGGGGCACCCGTTTCGGAGTTTATTTGCAAAATTTATTAATTTATAAGTATAGATGTTCAATGTAAAAAAAATCAATAAATATTACTAACGGTAAACTATTCTAATATATGAAATAAATGATTTCTGCTTTACACGGCCTTTCACTTGAAAAAGAAAAACATTCCACTGAATCAAAGAATTGCAACGATAGAGTTTGGAATCTTTATAGTCATCGCTTTACAGTATTTTTTAAATTATTATTATTTATTTATTTATTTATTTATTTGCAAATAATCTGAAATAACTCTGAGATTTATGTTGTTTTCATGCTGTAAGTTATAGATCCAGTCTTTGATAAATCAAAAAGATTATTTTGATATAGTAGGCTTTGTAATTTCAATACAGATAAATTTAATCTTTAACAAAAATTGCTTACTATTCTGGATAGTGCACTGCATTTAATGCATCATTCTGTGGCATTAAAGCAATTACCAAATTTTCACAATTTCCGTCCATATTATCAAAAATTTCGTTATACTGGCATTAACATCTTCATTCGATTGCACCAGCAGTCATCATGATTCCAACGCCAAATTTGATGGTGAAAAATGTTTAATAACGATAATTTTTTTTTTTTTTTTTTTGTTATTTTAAATGATACGAAATCTATAATTTATTTAACATTTAAAAGGTATTTTTTTACTGCGCAGTGAAAGAGTTTTGAATGTTATTGTGTGATCCACTCATTTAGAGTTATTGCTTTTGCTAATATGTTTTGTATTTGAACCAAATAAAAAGTTCTTATGCTGGCTTATAGATGTCATCACATCCAGGGGCATTTTAATGTCAAAACCAATGCTGTTTTGATGTATTTAATAATATATTTATCAATAAATAATTTATATGTGACGTCACAATTGCTTGTATTATATTAGCATTACACAATAATCTTTAGCTTATGATTACGTTTGAAAAAGTAGACATCATATTGAATACCATTATTGTATTCATTTGTAAAATGTCATTTTAAACCATATAGTGATGACTAGTCATAGTACCTTAGTGTCAACATGCTAATCTATTCAAAAGTAACACATCTTCACAAGTGAAATCAATGCAAAGCATCAAATCGGCCACAAAAATGTTTTCTATTTTAAAGTATTTCCATATGAAAGAATCCAAAGAAAATAAATTTCAAAGTAGAAAAAGATTAATATGATATTTTTTCTTGCAAAACTGTATACTTTGTTTACATTTCTAAATATTTTAATACTCTAATTTTCAGTGCATTTTAACTATTCATCAAAATTAAAACAAGTATTATAAATTATATATATATATATATATATATATATATATATATATATATATATATATATATATATATATATATATATATATATATATATATATATATATATAAGATTATCATGAATGTCTTAATTGATTTCTGACAAAAAGAACGTGCAAACTTTGAACGTGCTGATACCCTGGATCTTTTTTTAGGTTTTGATTGTAATAGACATGTATTACAATAAATGTGAAGTGCAAAAAAATATATCATTGTGTCATTTACAACTGTTATGCATTCAAAACATAATTAACTTCAAATATTTATTAACCATTTTGGCATTGTAATTAATATCCAAAAACTCATTACGCACTCCCATGTTGGGAAGCAGTTCATGTAACAACTTTTAGTAAAATCATAAATTAGTAAATATCTGATGAGAAATAAAAAACAGATTGAAACCTAATTACAATCATTTATATTTTTTTTTTAAAATAACATTGATTTTTTTTTGGTATGTTATCAATAAGGAAATGTTACATTGAACCAATGAAAATTCCCCCACGTGTACATTCTAACACGACCACAGATAGATCGGCCGCTACTGAGGCCGTGAATAACTTAAGCATAACTGGCATAATGTAATTGTTCTACAAGGCAGATTACATAATGCTGTCGGAGAGGAAAGTTTATAGTGATATACTTATTTTAGCACATGCTGATATTTCAAAAATTATTTAACTTAAGCAAAAGAATTAAGTACATGTATGTATTAATGCAAATTTCGATTAATGTGATAGTTTGCACTTTATAAAGATACCGAAATACCGTGTATAAAGAACTATATATGGTATATGGTAAAGAACTATATATATTCCTGATCCTATAATAGTCAATTTCTGAAAATCTATTGATATCTATTGATATGTGCACAGTTTTATATATTGTTTAAAAAATCTAAATAAGTAGAATTCGATATATCACATTGTATCTGTGACGTCACAAACTACACTGTACATTGTATTTCCTGTTATAGAAGACAAAATGCAGAAAAGTTGTTTAATTTTGACTATAGTAATCAAAGTGCAGGCTAGCCTAAGTGCAATATTCACATATTTCATTGATATCATTCTACAAATCATCTCAAAAGATCATATTTAATTAGTTCTACGCTCGATATTTTCCAATCAAAATATCAGCATAAAAACATCAGTTCTTTCAAAAAATCATTGAAATTTTCAATTTAAGCCATTTTGAGGTCATGCCTTACTTATGACGTCACAGTTGAGGAAGATATTTATTGATTTGAAACCTGCAAAAAAAGAACATTATTAAAAATTTCTCCACCAAAGATTTATATTGAGGGCAAATATTAAGCATTTTTATCATTCAACTGAAAATAAACAAAAAAAGAAGAAAAAAGGGATTACCTTATTATGAAGTCTATTCATCTGAAAGTGCACCAAAAAATAATTAATCTACTAGTAAAGGATATCCTTTTTCCCCCAGCTCAACTTATTCCTGATATTCAGTAGATAGAGCGTGACGCTTGAATGAATAAATAGGTGTACCTGATGTTCCGCCTTTATATAGTTCTTATGAAATAAGAACTGGAACTAGCACTAATTTACTAGCATTAGCCTTGTTGATTCAATGACCAGTAAGTATAAAATTAGAAAATGATGTAAAGCAATGTGAAGGTCATACATGTGTCAAATATATTTTAGTGATATAGAATGATAAATTAATTACAACCCAATTTCTATGTCACAATCTACTTATCTAACTCAAATCAAAATTTTGCAGGAGCACTAGCATTCATAATCTGTGAAACATAAGTGGAAGGATTTTATTTGTTAGACAGCAATATCAATCCATATAAAAGCATACTTTTGCCAGCATTTTTTAACCGCAGAATATGTTGTCATGTCATTATACAAATATATGCTAATAACACACCCTTCAATTTTGGGGCACCTAGAACAGTTTAAAAAATCCCTAGACCAAAAGAATTTAATATATGGAGAAAGTGATACAGTGCTTTAGGCCTGCATAGACCTGAAATAAAAATACATGATTTTAAGGATAAATTCGGATATCTTTACGTAAACAGTAATTTTTAATGATTTCTGAGATAACGCCATGATTTCTGTTGCTTTGATGCATTGATATATCTTGTCTTTGATAAATAAAAATAGATTATATTGACACATTTGGTTTTGTAATATTAGCATCTGGTTGGAAGAAATTTAATTTTGACAAAGTGTTCTCTATTTCATACCTCATTTTGTGGCATAAACAAACTATAATAACCAAAGTATTATTTCCTCTAAAACTTTCATAGCATTTCGCTATACAGCTATGTAAACTCTCAAGCACAACAATTAAAATACCCATTTCAATAAAATAAACTGTTACTTTAGTTACTTATTTGATACAGTCGTTTTAATTTTGACACTAACGTCGATAGGTTTTTGTCGATGTTGACAATAGTCACAGTTCTGCGATGGCTTTAAGCTGTCATCCTAGGATACTACACATGTACCAATGACAAAATCCATGCTGTTTTGATTTATCTAACAATCCATAAACATTATATCGAAGAAATTAGCTGTTTATAATGACTATATAGTTGTATAATTTCGGCATTAGCGTATATAGTACTTTTAGCTATGTTTATATTTCGCATTATTAAATGATCAGGAAATCTGGTGTTCTCTGATTGGTCCAGACTTTATTTCCTTGCGTGTGCCTCAGAGTGAGTTCAACCCATAATGAGATTCTCATAGGCTTATTTCTTTTCCTTCTTGTCCAACCATAGCTTTGCTTACATTTTTATCGACCAATCAAATTGTTCGTTTTAAAGCACCTGTCGTTGGAAATTCAAATATGAAAGACGCCAGTATTGAAAAGTCTTAACTCATTTATTATTAATTAGTGAAGTATTTATTATGATCCCTAAACGAAGTTTGGGAACATATTGTTTTTACTTTCTTTTTCAAAATTCCTTCTCCGGTACTTTTTTGTCTGCGAGTGTTCTTGGAAACTACTCATCCGATTGAGATGAATCCTTTTTAGGGTGAACAAGCATGCTGTATACATGTGCGGAACGAGGGTCATTTTGTGTGCATTTTTACGTGAGTGCGCGTGCAATGAGTAAAATGACAGATATACTTGATATAGCTATAACTTTTACATTTTTTATTAATTAACTTTTACATTTTTATGAAATGCTTTGAAATTCAAAATATAAAGATACTAGTATATTAATAGTGTAGAAAAGATGATATGGTCGAATTAGGATGAATTCATGCACATGCGCTTTGCTTGATTGGCTGAAACAAAAATCTCAATATTTTCCTTGAATTTGACAAAATTCTTTGAATTTTAAGATATACGTATATATTATAACTTAAGGTTCTACATAAGGTTCTACAATATGTTATGCATAAATTCTTGAAAAAGACGCGCATGCACGTGTTCTGATATTTGATTGGCTGAAACTATAAATGGATATAACCTCTTGAGTTTTCAACGAAACAGAATGAAATTTAGAATATAGATGGGTATAATAGATTCCTACATTATGCTTAGATCTATCAAAATTAAATGCAAGGACATAAACGTACGTACGTTTGCTGAAATCTGATTGGTTAATACATTATAGGCTGTATCTCTCTTACTATTAATTATAATTCTTTGAAATTTAAGACATTGTCATATGTTATAAGGCACAAAAAGAATATTTATGTGAGAAATCTAGAAATATGCGCATGCACGTTTGCTGAAATCTGATTGGCTAAGGTTATTAGTATTTATAACGTTCTTAATTGTTAACCAAAGAAGATGAAATTCAGATTATATATAAATAATACAAGTTCCTACATTATTCAATCATCAGATATGAAGATGATATGATACCTGTTTGTTTGATATTCATGTTGCTGTAACTTTCTATTGTAACAGAGTTAAAAGTGGCTATGCGTTGTATATAATGAGGCCACGCTCCTACTAGCACTAGCTAGTGGGTTAACCCTTTAGCTCAGTCGGTAGAGCGTTGGATTTTAAATCTGAGGGTTATAGGTTCGAGCCACAGTGTGGACACCCCTAGCTAATCGGTCATACTATGTTCTCAGTGAAATTCTTTGAAATTTAAATTGGAGCTCTTTCTTATGACATTCTATCAGATTTTCTACACGAATATGGTATTTTTCGAAATCATGTGCTTGCACGTGTACTTAAATCTGATTTCCTTATTCTCACTGTGCAATATTTGTATTGTTTTTTCTTCAAAATGCTTTTAAAAATAAGTTGATAAAGTCTATAATACAAAGGTTTTGCTTAATCTGTTGAAGCATATAGGAAATATGGTCCAAAGGGAATGGGGGTGGGCGTTTTGGGAACATCAGTAACGGTCTCTGTTACGATTAGAACTAGTTGTTTTCAAATCTTGCTTTCTCCTTTGTTTAACAGTTGTTAGATTGTTGAAGTATAATTATGATATGTTCTTACATGAAAACATTACGAGTTTTAATATTTGTTGGAAACAAGAACAGTAGTGTTAAAATGTTGTTGAATTCCTGTTATTTCAAAAAAGGATACTGATTTTTGTCTTCGATATACCCGTGACTATACGAGGGTTGTCCCAAAATTCCGTAGACTGAGTTCATATCTATTACAGATATCAACGTATCTTAACATAATTTTGTGGGTGTATTAAATGTGTTTTTAGCTGATCAATTACGATGTTTTAACAACATTACTTGAAAAACGTAGGAGTAATAAGAATTTCAATGTTACCGTGTCCTCCCACCCGGCGCAATCTCCGACATAAAAAATACCGGTACGTAAAATAACAGAATTGTTAAAGTTTTTCAAAAGTAGGTCATACTTTATGTTTGTTTGTTTTTAACGTCTCTCTCAAGGTTAAATTATGTAAAAATAGGTTAAACTCCAAGGTCAAGAGGTCAAATATGTTGGTACCCAAACAAAAGTCTTGTCATAAGGAATATACGTGTGAAATATGAATGCCCAGACAAAAAGACTAACAGACAGAAAGACGGATGTTCAGACCAAAAAATATTTGTCCCCCGAATCTTCGATTACAGGGGTATTGAAAAGGCATGAAAGTATACATTACATCAATTAAACATATCACAGAAAGTCATGCAGATCATGCTCTTGAGTATAGAATAAGTTGGGAGAATCTATCATAGCTGAATAGTGTAAAAATTCATTGAAGTATCCTTTATCAAAATATTTTAAATACAACTGGATGTCCTATTTTACTTTGTGTTAAAATGGGACATATGACAATATTAAGAGCTACCATAGCAGGGAAAACTAAGTATGCAAACCAAGTTATCTTTCTTTCTCAATTAAGTGTGATATCTCCTGTATAGTGGCTCACTGTTCGGACAAATTTATGTTACTTAGCCATTTTTTTCATCAATTACACTTCATTGATATATTAAATCGTAGAAAAGGTATTTCAATTATTGTACCTTTGTCTACATGTCTGAAAATAAAATGGATGAAAGAGAATTGAACCTGATCCCTTAACTTAAGGGAGTACTTGTAAAAGAAAAATTCATGGTTTATTTAAAATTGTTCATGGACGGAACCAATGTTCTTCTAAAAAAGTTCTTGACTCATACTAATGGGTTGAGGTTTTTTAACCTTCTTCTGCAGACAGTTATAAGGGACCAGGCAAAATTTATCACAATGATGGGACCGGTACAAAACAAAATTCTCAATAAAAAAAAATTACATGTCCCATGGCATTCAAACTTTAAAAAAATATTTGTCCCATGCATTTAGGCTTGTAAAAAAAAAGTTAGCGTCCCATGGTTATATCTAGATGTTCATGAGATTTTTGGAACAAAAATAACAAGAAGTGCATTGATAACAATTTTAGTTACTGAAGGAGTTTTTCAGATTACAGATATTTCAAACATCGATGAAAGTTTTTTGGATTGATTAAACGATGAAAGTTTTCTGAATTGATTAAACTTGAGACGTACACCATTCGTGTATAAAGTACATGATTGATTCTGATGATGCTCTAGAATTTTTTAGTGGAATATTTTGAATGCATGATATTTATTGAAATGATTTGTTTGTTTATTATATTCATAACGTTTATTAACATTGTTACTTTGTTAATTTTCCCATTAATTTGAAGATTTATGTTGCAACTTGTATCCTTCCTTTGACTTAAAAGATATGACTTTTTTGGAAAAAATAAAATATAAAATATTTTTAAATATTATAAATGTATCTCTTGTGTTAAGAACTGTAACTCATTATTAAAAAGTTTGTGTCACATGGGTACTTAATGCTAAAAAAAGTTTTTGTCCCATGGTTTTTTTTTTTTTCGATGAAAAAAATCATTGTCCCATACCTATTGGACTGGTCCCATCATTGTGATAAATTTTGCTTGGTCCTTTGGTTATCGTAGGGAAGAAATTGAAAAATAAAAAAAAATGAATATAAAGTAAAATATACGTGTACGGTCTAATTTTTCCGTTTGAAGACCTCTAAAACATACTTAAAGGACATGGTTCATACTGCTAGTTTGGTATTAAATCATTAGGTAAAATTTCTGAAAATCAAACAGAGGTTCAAAATACATTTTCAAACAGAAAATCAAATTTCCCTAACAAAAATACTTTAGTAGACTTAAGATAATTATCGGAAACTATAGTTAATTATCGTGATAACTTTGACACCATGGAAACTATAGTTAAATATAGTGATGACTTTGACACTTTGATTTACTTTAGTTATAACTTTGAAACTTTTTACTTACTAAAGTGATATCTATGAAAACTTTGATTTACTGTAGAGTTAACTTTGACACTTTGGTTTATACAGGTCAGATACTTTATATCGCTCTGTATAAGGTAATAACTCTACACATCAAGTTTGAAATACCTAATGGCATTTGCATTGTGAAACAGTGACCACTTTCTAATGTACCATACTAATAAAATAAAACATAAGTGGGTCTTTAATTTTCTTCATTAAAAGATTTGATATTTTTAAAAAGTGAAAGGAGAGACCGACCTAATTTATTAATTTAGAATTATCTTGCCATTACTAATTATTGAAAAATTATGTTTTAGTTTTAGGAATAAGATTTTAAATGAAAGGTATTCAATAGAAAGTGCATGGAATTTTCATATTGTAAATGCATGACATTAACAGCTATCTTTCATCAAGGACAAAAAAGTCTGCATTACTAGTAAATATCCTAGTTTTAAAATTATATATGACTTCTATCCCACAAAACTGATTTACTCTAGGGATAAGATGACACTTTGAATGTTGATATTGTTATCACTTTGAATACTTTGATTAATTTTAGAGATTACTATGATACTTTGATTAAATATAATGATCACTATGACACTAAAGTGTTCACTGTAAAAACTTAGTGTTTACTATGACACTAAAGTGATAACTTTTTAAAAATTTGATTTACTTTTAATTAATTATGACTTTGACACTTTGATTTACTTGAGTTAATTAAACAAACCATAATTACTTATAGTAAACTATACTTCACTATTGTATTTTTTTTTAACTCATCTGAAGAACAAAATATCATCAGTACATCATATGAGACAATGTTTATGTTATTAACAATTTACGATTACTTTATATGGTGAAATTATACACGTTGGTGTGTGCTAAATTTTCAAGGGTTTGATAATATTTCAACAAAGGTGTCAAGTTCTAAGAAAGGAAATGCATTCCAAAGGAGTGTAAAGACTTAGTATAAGATGAATCAAGAGAACACCAAATGAAAAGACATCATTGTATTTATTTATGGTTTCGTATACCAGCACTGAAAAATGATAAACACAATTGGCTTTTATTTGATCTTAAAGGTTAATAGAGGTTTGAATAATGCATGGCGGCAGATAAACATAGATTTCATAAATGCAACTGATATTAAACTTAATAAACCTGGTTTATTATGCCAAGGACATGAAAAGAACAAAGCTAATTTTAATGAAAATGATCTAGAGAGGATATACATGTTTGGAATTCTTAACTTTTTTGAGCTACGTGCTGAAAGACACATTGTGTTATAAAGAATGATGACCTTTGGAACTTCAATGTATCCGGATAAAAAAAACTGTCAATGTCATCAACTCTGAAATATTTATGGCACTTGCAAAAATGTGTATTAACAGAATTTTCACCACTCTACTTTCGAATTATTAGTAAAATATTTATTTTATAATAAACATTTATTGAATATTTCCTTTTCTTTATGTCAACCATTGGAAAAATATTCTTAGAAATTGTTGAATATGTGCATAAAATATATAATTACAATAGGTATTAGTTCTAAAATTATGTACAATTCGGTTTTTTAAATACTTTTATCTGAAGTTTCTTCATTGGTTTACTTACAGGGACTAAAATAAATACCTTACAAATGAACAAATCTTATCTAATCTCTGGTTGTGTAAAACGAAGAAAACAGGCCTTTTTAATATACATTAAGTAAATAAGACATAATATTGGCGGTTTCAATTGGTTTTACGAAGCGTTAATAAAAACCTTAGCTTCTACATTAAATGCCAGTCAAAATGTCAGGCTGTTTTTTAAGAAGGCGACAAGAATTAAATGCCAAGTCCATCGATTCATTTGTTTTTTATTGATAAATACGGATTTGTATTTTTATCAGTACATCCGATCTCAATCCATAATCTTTAGATAATGGTATAAGTTTTTTAATGCGTCATTTAGACTGAGTGATTTGGAACGTAATTTTGTGACCACCCTTATAATGACAACCATCGAATGGCCATACAGATTTGTATATGAAATGTATACGAAATAAGTCGTTTAAAAAGCAATTTAAACTTTTATGTATAACCTTGATATTTATTGTTGTTTTGTTTTTGAGTTAAGGAGATTTTAAAGAGAAGAGAGAAGCAGAAGACAGAGCATGGAAATTGGAGTTTCAGTAAAGCAAAATCGTTTGCCTAAAGAAAAGAGAGCAGGTACTTTATTTATTGCTTTTAATGATGATTTCATTGAAACTTTATTTCATAATTATATTAAAAAAAACGATGCAGAAATGACAAATTACTAAATTAAATTAAAATGCAAAATGTGATTTTTTGATGAAACTGGTGGGCGTAAAAGTTCTAAAATATTTAAGTGCACAGTTAGTAAATTTGTTGCGTGAAATGTGATGGTACGGGGGTATAATTATTTTCTTTCTTTTTGATTTATTAGGTCACCTGAGTCACTCAGGTGACCTATTGCTATCCGTTCTCGTCCGTCGGCGTGCGTCGTGCGGTGTGCGTCGTGCGTCGTGTGTTAACATTTGAACATTTTTAGCTTCTTCTCTGAAACCGCTTAACCAATTTCAACCAAATTTGGCATATAGCATCTATGGGTAAAGGGAAACAAAAATTGTGAATTTCATGGTCCCTGCCCCCCTGGGGCCTGAGGGGTGGGGCTAAAACCACCAAAAATAATGCAATCTTTAAAAATCTTCTTCTTTACTCCTGGACATCAAGCAGTCAAACTGTTGGCATCATTGTAGTAAGCATTGAGACCTCTACCAAAATTGTGAAATTCATGGCCCCAGGGTCAGGGGTTCTGGTGCTAGGGTGAGGCTATATAGATCATATAGTGAAAGTGCATTATTTCTTTGAAAATCTTCTCCTCTGCTCCTGGGTATTAAATAAAGTAACTAAGTACATAGTAATGAAGAACAAGAGTGCCTCTTTCAAAATTATGAAATTCATGGCCCCTGGGTCAGGGTTTCTGGTGTTAGGGCGGGGCTCTATTGATTATATAGAGAAAATGCATTAATTCTTTGAAAATCTTCTTCTCTGCTCCTGGGTAGTAAATAAACTAACTAAGTACATAGTTATGATGAGCAAGAGTGCCTCTTCCAAAATTGTGAATTTCATGGCCCCAGGGTCAGGGGTTCTGGTGTTAAGGCGGGGCTCTATTGATTATATAGTAGAATTGCATTAATTCTTAAAAAATCTTTTTCTCTGCTCCTGGGTATTAAATATACTAACTAAGAACATAGTTATGGTGAGCATGACTGCCTTTTCAGAAATTGTGAATTTCATGGCCCCAGGGTCAGGGGTTCTGGTGTTAGGGATGGGTTCCATTGATTATATAGTAGAATTGCATTAATTCTTTAAAAATCTTTTTCTCTGCTCCTGGGTATTAAATATACTAACTAAGAACATAGTTATGGTGAGCATGACTGCCTTTTCAGAAATTGTGAATTTCATGGCCCTTGGGTCAGGGGTTCTGGTGTTAGGGATGGGCTCCATTGATTATATAGTAAAATTGCATTAATTCTTTGAAAATCTTCTTTTCTGCTCCTGGATATTAAATAAACTAAGTACATTGTTATGATGAGCATGGCTGCCTCAGAAATTATGAATTTCATGGCCCCTGGGTCAGGGGTTCTCCAGGTGTTAGGGCTTGACTCTATTGATTATATAGGGAAAAGGCATGAATTCTTTCAAAATCTTCTTCTGTGCGCCTGGGTATTTTTCAAACAAAGGAAGTGCATGGTTATGATAAGGAAGAATGCCTCATGGCCCTTGGGTCAGGGGTTCTGGTGAGGGGGGAAGAGCTCTATTGATTATATAGTGAAAATGCATAATTTCTTTCAAAATATATTTTCTACTACTGGTTATAAAGTAAAGAAACAAATGTATAGTTATAATGAGAAAGGGTGCTTCTTCCAGAATTGTGAGTTCATGGCCAATGTTCTGGGGTAAGGATGGGGCTTTATTAATTTAATACTATGGTGAAAATGCATTTCTTTGAAAATCTTCTATGCTTCTGGGGATGGTCAAGGCAAACAGAGTAAAAGTTTTAATATCCAAGGGTATTTTTACCAGAATTTTGAACATCTGGACCATTTAGTCAAAGTGTTCATAAGTCCTGGCCAGGGCTCTATTAAGTTGTATTCTGCTGAGCAAAGTTATTCCCCTTTGCCATTCACCTTTGATAATTTATCAATGTAAATAATGTATTTGAAAGCTTAGTAGAATAAGAGAATTATGCAAGATAATTTATTGTATAATAAAAAAGTACTTTCATAGTTTTAATGACTTGGAAATAATAGAAAAATAAAAATGAGACAAAAATAACTTCTCTTTTTAAATGTTCTTCAAAGGCGAAGAGAGGCCATTGTGAGAAGAAATAATATGGGGTTAAATGAAAGACATGACATTTTGTTAATATTCTGCAGGAATAGTGATAAATGGGGGGGGGGGGGGGGCAGATAGATACTAGACCAATTATTTTGTTGATGCTAATCATACTATTTTTCTTGCTTTTTGGGCAACAAAGCTTCATTTTTCAGTTTATGGATCCTCTAAATTGTTGTATTGTACTCAGGTGACCGTTAAAGCCCTTGGGCCTCTTGTTTGTTGTTTCTTTCGATTTTATTCGTATTTATTTTGTTTAAAATATGAGATATCTAATATTCATTACGTTGTTTTGTTTTGAATTGTGTTATGTTTGTTCAGGTTTATTTCAATTGAATGATACAAATCAAATTTGAAGTGTTTTATCTTGGATTTTACGTTTGTGCCTGAATAATAATTAATATTAAAGATTACAAATCTTGTTATTTCCCAAAGTTACTACACAAGAGATTTATGAAATACCTCACGTAATAAAAACAATTATTCTAAAGTGCTTTGGTACAAATAACTAAAATTATATTTTAATGGATTAAAACATATTAAAATATCTAATATATCTATATTATGCCAATTTTAATTTGAATAAAAATGAAAAGAATATGAATTTGGTATTTAAAAAAACAACAGAATATTAAAACATGAATATAAGAATGTCTCTCTAAGTATTGAGGGTGAGATAAAATGTTTTTACGTCCTCTGGGAGGATGTTCCTGAGAATCTGACATATATTTATATTCTCTGTACATATTTTCCTGATGTATATAACATTAGATACATTATACGTCTCAGAAAACACTTTGATTGAAAACTTGATATGTAGTATATTGATATATATATATATATATATATATATATATATATATATATATATATATATATATATATATATATATATATATATATATATAAACCTTGATATGGAGTACATCATTTATATCAGAAATGTTAGATAGTACTGATACTAAAGATCTGCTATTGAGTAGGATATGGATTGTAATTCTTATTAGAAGAGGAATTATAAAGATGAAGAATGAATTAATTAACTCATGCATTCTATTTTAGTTTTAAGAGCACTTCAAAATTCTACATGATATGTAGTTCACGACAGAAAAATTTTCATTCATTGTAGAATTGCTGAAAATATTTAAAGCTTTTGATGAGAATGGGGATGGAAAGGTTTCAAAGCACGAGCTAGCTCGAGCATCCAGGAGGACTGGAAGCAATAAAACACTCAAGGATATAGAAAAAGTACTCCGGACGATCCACACTGATTGTAAGACTTAATTATTAGCAGTAATAATTTACTTACAGGTTTCCTTAAACTTTTAACGTCTAAATGATGAGAATGATTATTTTATTCATATGAAGCAGAATTTATTCATAAAACTCCTATATGAAACAAAGTTCTCTTAATGTGCCTTCAGTTTGATATAAAGATATTTCGAAAACGTTTCAACAATTAACAATACTCAGTTTAATTCCTAAAATGATTTTATTTTCCAATTGAACTCGAAATAAAAGACACCACAGAATTTGAAACACCTGTTTCATATTTGATTTTTTCCGAGAAAAAACTTTGATGGCGAACTGATAACTAAACTTTATGTTAAACTTGATGACTTCAACTTTTCAATTGTCAACTTCACTTATTTATTAGCGATGTAACATTACATCCTGCATATAAGATTTAATGTCTCCTGGTTGATTCGATGCGCAAGAGTATTTCCTACATTGAACAATTTCTACAACAAGGCATGCTTTGACGAATCAGTTGATGATACAAGGATATTATGAACCTCATTTAAAGGCAGCAATTCGTAAATTTTATGGTAAAAAATGACCTTGTTTGCATATTCCATCCGTCGTTAAGTCAATTGATGAAATCATGCAAACTGTTTGGTCATCATTTTCACCCCGAATTATCAACGGATTTTCCCGTTCACCCGATCAAGACAAGGAACACACGGCAGATGTGTGACAGGTCGACAGGGGATGCTTACTCCTCCATGCACCTGATCCCACCTCTGTTTTTAGAGGTCCTTGCTCATAATTTATATTGTTTAAATTGACTTTTAAGAATGATCACTATTCGTTATTATCAAACATATTTTTTTGTTTTTCTGCATCTTTAGCTGATGGTTATATCACCTTTCCTGAGCTGGAGAAAATGTTAGCTGGACAGAGTGTTGAGATTGACTATGAAGATGAAATGTTACTTGCTAAATTTAATGAATTTGATTTGGATGGCGATGGATCCATTACAAAGAAGGAACTAAAAAAAGTGCTTCGCTCTATGGGATGTGAAATGCCAGAGGAGGAGGCAGAGGCCATGATTCGGGAAGCCGATAAAAATGGCGATGGTGTCATCAGCTTTGATGGTAAACAGATTTGATTCTTATTTTATGTGTTATGTATTGTACATTGAATGTTTTATATATTGTGTTATCATGGCAACACACTTAATACCTGTCCTCCCTTAAATCTATTTTAACAGAGTTTAAGGCTGTTTTAACAAGTGGGGACTTCTAATGGCCACCTACCTTTTCACCTGACAACAAATACTGTGTTGAGACTTTTGAGAAGAAGTTAGTCTCTTATCATTGTGATCAAAGACTTCTACACAGCATAAACAGAACATTGTAATAATCACGATGTAAATGATGAATTCTCTATGTTAAACCATTATCATGTGAATGACTGACTATGCTTTGTAACATACGAAAAACGTATTCATGTTAAAGTCTGTATATATCTCTCAGCCCACATTCATCATCGAGTATAAAGCTTGGTAATTTTCCATTAAATATCATTGTTTATCAATCATTCATTCAATCAATTCAGAATAATCGTAAGAAAGAAAAATAATAACAACAAGTGTTTCATTTCGTGCTACATCGAGCATGATAGAGTATTGTCAAAGTATTACCAAAGTAATCAAATTGAGAAATGCTTTACCAGTCGGTGTTTTTATTTTAGAAATTCTTATTATGCAGGATATTGTGTTTTATCTTAGGGAGGCTTGAGTAATTTAACCTAGTGCTATGCAATTTCTCATTTCTTAAAACCGTATTCTTTATGTAAATAATATTGTAAAGTTCGAAAAGTGTTTTCCACATAAATCTTTATTTTATTAAAGTTTATCATTTCCAGTGTTTTGATTGATGTGTTAAAAAAAATATAATGTCGAACAGGTCGGCGAAATATTGGACAATTATGACTTTTTACGTCACACTGGATTTGTATTTGTTAATCTTCGGCTTAGGCTGGATCATCCGACACAAGTCAGCAAGCTATATATCTAATCTGCATTCTTTGGTATTCAACAGTAACGTAAAAGGTATAGCAACACATTTATGGTCTGGGTTCTCTGGCAGAATGTGGGTTGTCGTTCCTTGCATCGGACCAAATTGTTAACTTTGACCTAACGACCCCAGGGAAACAATTTAGTTCTCGGATTCCATTAAACTATGGTTGCGCAGCCATTAAATGTATAATATTATCAAGAACAAAAATTAAAAATATCTCAAAAGACTTGTATATTCAAACAATAGAAGTGATAGGTACCGAAGGTGCTGAAGAGGAAAGAACCCATATAATTACAAGATACCTATGACCACAATGCTCACCTGAGTCATTTTGGCCTCACATTAGGATATTTAGGATATTTTCCAATATATTCCTTTGAAAAAAAATATCACTATTTTGGCCCCACCCTATTCCCAGGGATCATGATTTGAATAAACTTGAATCTACACTATCTTAAAAAGCTTTTATATCATCAAGACCAATCATGCATTTGATATTGAGAAAAATGATGTTTAAAGATTTTTTCTTTGTATTTCTTTATAAAACATTGATCATCCATTATGGCCCAACCCACTCATACAGGTCATGTTTTAACTTTGAATCTACACTACCTGATGATGCTCCCATATAAACATGTCTAAGCTTCTTGAGAAGAAGATTTTTAGATTTTTCCCTATTTATCTTAATGTAAAATTTTTGATCGTCCATCGTGGCTCCACTCTATTCCTGGGGGTCATGATTTGAACAAAATTGAATCTGTACTTCCGGAGGATGCTTCCATATCAATATTATTAATCATGCTTACTGTTCTTAATAATGATAATAAGGGGTTATGATTCGAACAGACTTAATATAAAATGTAATTAATGTTTTACATATCTTTCAACTTTCCTAGCCCAAGATATCATGAGAAGGAGATTTTTAAAAGCGTTTTTCCTAAAAGTTTCCATGTACAACTTTGATAGCAAATGGTGGCCCCATCCTATCCTTGATGGGTTATTATTTGAACAAACTCAAATTTACGCTATGTGAAATGAAGCTTAAACATAAGATATACCTCTCTGGCCCAGTGGTCCTTGAGAAAAAGATTTTTGAAAGATGCCATCTCAATTTTTACTATTTTTGATTATCTCCCCTTGAAAGAAGGCCTGACCCTTGTTTTGAACAAATGTGAATCCCCCTTACAGAAGGAAGCTTTTTGGCAAGTTTTGTTGAAATTGGCTCGGTGGTTCTGGAGAAGATGAAAATGTGAAAAGTTTGTGACAACATCAACGATAACTACAGCTAGACAACAGACTGTTTTTGATCAGAAAAGCTCACTAAAGCCTCCGGCTGAGGTGAGCTAAAATGGAATGGCCCTTGTCTTTTGTTGTTTTTATAACCATGCCCATGGTGGTGTCAATTTTGAAACTTTAAATTCACTAGTTGATTTAAATGACACCATCAAAATTCTACATGCAACTTGTATTAAACGTCCTTTCGGTAAATAAAGATTGGTTAATACACACCTTATACTACTAGTTACAGTCTTAAATAGATTGAATATTCTGAAGTTTTGGGAAGAAGTTTTGAATAATCCAATCATCTGGACATACAGGGCACATGGCAATCATCTGTCTTGTTTATATTTAACATTTAACTGACGTCAACGGAAATAGGATGCATGTTATAGTTCATGGCCGTTAAATGAAGCTTTAATTCTTTTTGTCGTCTCTTTGTATAAGATACCAAAGATACCGAAGATAATCTGCAATTAAATTCTTATCATATCGATGCATGCAGTGTGGGAACATATACTGCATGTTTAACGGGTCGGATTTTAATACCTTGTGTTTTTAATTTGTCTTCACGATATATTAAAGAGCAGGCTCTCTGACATCACAAACAACTGCTTCCCCAATAAAAATGGAACTCAGAAATTTTTACTTCTTCACATTGGTCATCCACAAAATTATTTTGCCAAAAACCATTCGAAGATTATGCCAGACGATGGGTCAAATCCTTTTTACTTTGTCAGAATGGGTTAAAAATATTAAGTTGATGTTGAAATATCGTGTTAACGGTCGAAGAGCAATACAAAAACCATCTATCCTTCTATCTTCAGTAATTCAGAAGTGAAAGAAGAATTAGATAGATTACCCGATTAATGTGTACTGGGTACTGGTCTCAGCTTACAAAGCAGGTAACAACATAATCTTAGTTTTTAAAATTCATCATTACAACTGCATTTTAGATGAGCATGGATTTAATTCTACAATTAGTATACCAACTTATACTCATAGTTCCTTTTATAAAGAAAATATTCTTCAAAATCGTGTTAGTTTTAAATATTTTAGCTATTCCTATAAAGCAAATCCAATTTGAACTACTATACCCCCAAAAAGATATACAGAGGGTTCTAGCTAAAATTCTACCAAGCCTCTTTCTTTATTCCTCGCAAAAATTACTAGTATAATATCAGTGAAGGAAAAACTTCATGAGTACTGTCTAGCATCATATTCCAGAAGTTGTATTTATCAGATGTGGATTTATAAAAACTCAAAGGAACTTTAAGAAAAAAATGAAATCACAAAATTTTGTCTTAATTTATAGCATCAAAACGTATAAATTTTCTACACTTCATACAAGCATTCCCATATCTTTTTAAATTTTATCCTAAGCAATCAATCAAAATTGATAACAACCTATTTTTTGAAATGAATTTTGTTGACAACTTGAGTAAGAATTGACTTTTTCTGTGGTTATGTCGTCATTTTTTTTTTTTTTTTTTTTTTTTTTTTTTTGTGAAAAGATACTAAAGGCAAACTGATAACCAAACCTTATGAAAAACGTAATGACTTGAATTTTTCTATCGACAACCTCCCTTATTTATGTAGCAATATGCCATCATCTCCTGCTAAATGAGTTTATGTCATCAGTTGATATGGCAGGCTCACTGATAAATTGATATTACAGGGATTTCAACAGCCTCGTTTAAAGTCAGCATTTCGTAAATTTTCTAGTCGTTATAATGACCTTGTTAGCAAATATAACCTATCACTGGTTCGTATTTTGGCTGACTTGTTTCATACTAATTGTTAAGCCTTATTTTTTTTGTACGAAATTGACTACGGATAGTTCCGTCTACCTGATCAATACATGGGGCTCACGGCGGGTGTAACAGGTCAACAGGGGATGCTTACTCCTCCTAGGCACCTGATCCTAACTATGGAATTTCAAGGGGTCCGTGTTTTATGCCCTCTCCACATATTTAGACTGTATGTGGATTTTTTTTTTAGATCGATCACTGTTCGTTATCTTTACCTTTTACATATGCAAGAGCATGTTCCAATTACCTAAAATTTTTAAAAAACGATATAGGCAAGTTACAAATAAGTTGATGATACAAGGAAATCTAATTTAAAGTCAATCTTTTGCAAATTATGAGGTCTGTACAATGACCTTGTTTGCTAATTAATCTATCGTTACGTTGATTGTTGACTGACGTCTTTCATACATAAGCCATAATTTCATATTGAAATGTCTACGGATTTCTGTTCACTCGATCATGTCAAGGAAATACATGGCGGTGTGTGACCAGTCGACAGTGGATGCTTCCTCCTCCACGGCACATGATCCGTACTATGTTTGCAGAGGAATGTTTTGGCCTCGCTCATAATTTGAATTGTTTAAATAGACTTTATTCGTTATCTTCACATTTCTTATTATACAAACAAGTTCTCTGAAGCCGATATAAAACAGATGCTGGAGTTCCTCATTGTCAATATCTGTATAGAATTGGAGGCCAGGTCTCCTAGCAATCTTTTGGAAATTCCAAAGGGCACAAAAGGCGCTCCTTTATTAAAAGACCTGTTTTATTTTTCTATGAAGCAGAATTCAAAAACTTCTACATGAGAGGAAAATCCTTGCTGTGACTGTCAACTCTTTATTTAGATACATCGATGACAATTTATCAATAAGGCTCGGGAATAGAAACACACAACTTGTTCGATAAAAATAATCGATCAAATCACAAATAATGGAGAACGTGTTATCAATTAACAATAAAGTAGTTTCTTTTTTCATATGCCGACTCGATATAACCCAGTGAACTCAAAATAAAAGTTACCTCAGAGTATGTTTCATATTTGGATGTATAAATGGCTTAAGACGAAAATGGCCAACCAGGTTTCTCCATCATTTCAAATGTATCTTTGGCGCAAGATTTACGCGAAATGCTTATATCCGCGAAGGAACCACGAAATAAATTGAAAACACACAGCCTCGGTGATTCAATTATTATAGTTTAATACACAAATGGCATTAATTATTGGGCAAATTGATTGATAAATTTACTACTAAAACAATTAATCGATATCGATTAAGCTTTGTGTAAAACAAAAATTATCATGTTTCCAAAATATATGTTTACTGTGAAAAAGACACCCCCAACACATACGTGCTAATGAATGAAAAAATATTACCTTATAGAATATGAAAATAATAGTACCAGTAATAACGTGTTTTAAGTATTTAACACTAATTTTTAAAAAAAATAATTGTCCTTCAAAAGGTAAATTATACACCTACAGTGTTCATTAAAGGACAGTAAAAATTTCTGGCATCTGTAGGTCACCCTTACATCTATATATATTTACAATTATTGGTCTGAAGACTGAGGTATCTTTAAAACTTGTGAATAAAAAAATCTTTAATCAGTTTAGAGTCATAAAATTATATTTTGGTTTTTGTTTCTTTGTTTGTTTATTGTTTAACGTCTCTCTCGATAATTTTTCACTCATATGGAGACGCCACCACTTGCCGGTGGAGAGCTACAAATTTTGACCTATACTCGGCTCTTAGGACCTTTGAGCAGTGAGGGATCTTTTTCGTGCAAGCACCTACTGCGACACGGGACCTCGGTTTATACGGTCTCATCCGAAGGACCGGTGTCCACGTCCCACGGTGGGATTCGAAGCCGGTACGTAAGGATCAACTCCTTACACCATGACTCTAGAGCGAACGCTCTAACCTCTGTGCCACGCGGGCGACCTATATTTTGGTAGATCTACTAGTACTCGTATTGTTGATTTTTTATCATTGCAAAATTGCATGATAACAATACACGTACGATGTTTGACTCGCATAGCCAATGCAATTTTAGTGACGTGGTTATCTGTAGAACTATTAAAGCTTGAATTGATTGATATCAAAAATTTCATTTGTAATTATCATGAAGTATTAATTAATGGCTTGTCTCTTTTCATTCATCATGTTCATGTGTCCACCGAAAAATTGATTGTGCTAACCAAACAATGGGCCCTAATTAGAGTAAATGAACGGTTTAGCATTAGAAACTGAAAAACAGTACATAATTTGGAGGTTCATTTGAATTATAAATTAATATATTTATATTACTGACGACGACGATTTTATAGCGCGCTAATATTTTAACTGTGGCGGAACTATGGCGCTGTTTTTTTTTTTATCTGTAGCGATAAGGGATCTAACTGTGGCGGGTGCCGCCAAGTTAAAATGCCCATGAAGAATCCTGGTCAACTAACAAATAAACAGTAAAACAGACGGGATAACATCATCTCTTCCATCGTTAGGGTTTCTTTATTTATGTAATAATATTCCACCACTACCTGCATATGGTGATTATGTCATCCAACTGATTCGGTCAACAGGGGGTGCGAACTCCTCCTGGGCACCTGATCTAACCTCTTTAATTTCCAGGGGGTCCGTTTTTATGACCCGTTTTAAAAAAATTAATTATTAATTCTGATATTTTTAAGATTGATCTCTGTTCATTGACTTAAACCATTTAAAACAGAAATATGATATTGACAAATAAGTTTAGGTTATAGGGATTTCAGCAACTCTGTTTCAGGTCCCTATTTCGCAAACTCTTTGGTCGTTATAATGATCTTGTTAGCAAATACAACGAATCGTTCTGTTGTGTTTTGTTTGAGATCTCTAACATATAACTACTAGTATCACAAGGATAATTGACTCCTTTCTTTATACTATTGTCAAGTAAAAATACCATTTCAGTTCAATTTTTCCCTGACAAGGTAGGCTGAATTGTGTGGACTTAATTATGAGTTAGATTTCTTTTGGAAAATCAAAAGTGTTACTAAAGCGCAATTTAATATGAGGGACAATAAACATCAAGGGTTATCTCTCATTGACTCATGGAAAATTCAGTTTTATTGAATCCCTTCATGTCCAAAGACGGGAACAAATCATTCTAGAATTTGTATCAAAGATTTCTGTTATCTCTAATTCAATTTCGATGATTTGAATTATAATGATAGCAATGAAAAAGGTATATTGGAATGGATTTCTGTTCAAAGTAAAGATTCACATATCAAGCATCAAATATCACAAAATGTCTGATGAACAAATTATAAATAAAAAAAAATTGTACTTATTTGTTCGAACGAATTCTGCTGAACAGATGCAAACAATTTGCAAAATGTAACAAAAATAGACAAAGACAACATAAAAAATTCCTCTATCCTGCACAGTGTTTTAACTTCTCCAGTCTTCATAGTTTTTATCACGATTTAACTAAGACAATGAATCCATAACTATTCTCCAAATACAACACTTGGTAAAGATGATGTAGCAAATTCTGAAAAAGAAATGGACATACATTTGAACAATTCAACTGGATGTAAAGCTGAAGATGGATGTATGTAAATCAAGAAGAAAGAGCTAGTGAAATGATATTTGAAAACTGGAAATTTTCTTTTATATGAATATAAATAATTCAAAATTAAAGAAATTTAGTTGTGAATAGAAAACATAAATATCTCTCACATTAGCAGTATCATAAGAAAGAACCCTGGTCTTTATGCTTAACTGCAAAAGTGATTTGCTTTAAATTATAGATCTTAGAGATGTTGCTTCCTCTTTTATTTTATTTTTGTCTTCCTGTCATATTGAGTGAAATATATATATATATATATATATATATATATATATATATATATATATATAACTCTGATTTAGGCACTAAGTGGACCACACTATTATATATGGCTTAGGGAGACAATATACAATTTTTTTAAATTTGCTAATTTCTAAAAACAATTACCTAGGCAATGATCTCTAAAACACTGCTTATTTGTCTATGCCTTTGATTTTCCAAAAAAAAAACCTCCTAAAATTATACAAAAAAATTGGTCTCCCTAATATTTTATGTTTCTCTCATATGGCTTTTGGAGACCAGTGTATATTTTCTTAAATATAATTTGTGGCTTAGGTAGACCATTTTTTCTCCCCACAAATTTTCACTAAATTTACATAATATCTCCATCCGAAATAATTGTGTAAGGGACAATGAAAGATTATTGGTCAAGATCAAGGCACATGGTTTAATAACACTTTTTTTTTTTATATCCACTGAATATTATTTCCTTTAGTTCTCAAGAAAACCAGTCGCCCACATGGCGCAGTGGTTAGAGCATCTGCTCTAGAGTCGCGAAGTAAGGAGTTGATCCTTACGTCGCGGGTTCGATTCCCACTGTGGGACTTGGAGACCGGTCCTTCGGATGAAACCTTATAAACCAAAGTCCCGTGTCACAGTAGGTGCTGGCATGAAAAAGATCCCTCACTGCTCAATGGCCGTAAGTGCCGAGTACAGGACAAAATTTGCAGCTCTCCACCGGCATATGGTGGCGTCTCCATACGAGTGAAAAATTCTCGAGAGGGTCGTTAAACAACATACAATCAATCAATCAATCAAGAAGACCATTGTCGTTCTTCAGTCATTAAACACTGCATATCACCTCTAAAGATTTCTTAGCAATTGTTCTTCCATCAATGAAATATATAATGACGTATATATCAATTACACAATATTTAATCTACGTAATCCTACTTTAAATGATCCCTTTACAGATATAAATGTTTTAAGGATAAAATATCCTTCTATGTTTTTTTTTTCCAGGAATTAGCGTTGCAGCTATTTCAAACAAAAAAAAAAAATCTGCAACAGCTGCAAATATTAATTCCCATACTAACAACATTTATGATGATTATCTCACAATAGAATGGGCTTTTTGAGAATTATTAAAATTAAGAAAAATATTGTCTCAGAGCAGGGGATTGTCCTTGCCTTGTATGCCCTCTTTCTTTAGAGGTTGTGATAAGAATTCAGTAAAAGTAATATCTTCCATCCAGTATTGCAACATCTAGATGCATAGACCATACATCAGAACAATTCAAATGTTTAATAAAATTTTATTTAATTTGCAAAAAAGCTAAGTTACAGTCACTCAGGCATTATATTTTGATAATACACAATGAAAATGTCCAAAAAAAACCAAAAAAAAAAAAAACCCAGATACAGTGTATGTAAATCATTTGCAAATTTTCATCTACATATTTTTGCATTTGGTTTAAGAACACCAAAATATATAATAATATATTCAATAGCTGGGTTATTGAAGATAAAGTTTACCCCTACACATTTTATTTACAACGTAAGGCAAAGTCTAACATCAAACAAATGTTCTACATGTTGTATTGTGCATTCTTGGATGCAAGACCTAAGCAAGACTGGACAGGGAAAAAATTGAAGTTACTTAAAAATGTACTTGTTCCAAAAAATTGAACAGTTTAATAACTCTGAAAATGTAAGTTAGATCCAGCATCAGAAGCAAACCTCTTGTGTACATAACAAGATGTATCATTGGTCTCTGTACGGCATAGTTACTTGGGATAAACCTTTTTCAAAAAAAAAGAACTGAACACCCATCCAGAAAATGTAGATTAGATCATTCATCTGAAGCCTAGTAGTGTACATCATAGTTTGATCATCATAGAGCTTAGAGTTATTTTGGAATTAAACATGCTTTAAACTCCTTAACCTGGTCATAAATTAAAAAATATAGGTCAACCCAGCATCTGAAACAAATCTAGTAGAATCTATTTACCTATGCAAGTTTGGTGAAGATAGGGCATATACATGTAGTTACTTGGAAATAGACTTGCTCCTAAAACTTCGGTGACCATAGGGATAAAGCATATTCAAAGCATACATGTATCTTGAGCCAAACATTCAGTGATTTCTGACTTCCATGATAACCCCCCCCCCCTCCCCATTTTTCAGCAATTTTTGTGTTGTATGAAAAGCTCAATTACTAATTCCTACTTTTTAAAGTACAATACATCATATCGTATTCATAAAATACTGATGGTTTCAATAAATCTTCTAAATAACAATATACTTATTTATATGCATTGTTAATATAATTGTCTAGTTGAATAAATGTATCTAAAAGTCAATGAAAACAAGAAAACTGTAGTCAATGCTCACTAGTAATACCCCGCTTTGATGTGAATAATATGCTTTCAAGTAAATATACACAAGTTCAGTTGCCTAAACAGAATGCACTAAAATTTCAAGCATCTGCAATGAGTAGTTCCTCAGAAAACTGTCACAGAAATTTGGTATAGACAGACAGACAGACAGATGCACAGATAAAAAGGAAACTGACATCAGATTCATACAAAAAAAATCCAACTACATGGCATGCCAAAACAATTTCAAATAACTGCTATGAGTAGTTGCTGAGAAAACTTTAACTAAAATTAGTTACAGACAGATGCATAGATAAACAGGAAGTTGACATCAGATTTGTACAAAAATGAACCCACCATATGGCATGTCAAAACAGAGTGTGCTAAAATTTTAAGCATCTGTGAACAGCAGTTAATGAGAAAACTGCAATAAAAATTTGTTACAGATGGACAAACATAAACCACATAGACAGACACACAAGGGTAAAACAGTTTATTTCCCTCTTCTTCAAAGTGAGTGTATAATGAACAGTAATTTACATTGTCTAAGTTAGACTAAGGTATGTTTTCATACAAAAGGCATGACACTTTTAACATGTTAAATGCATGCAAACTATAAAATATCAAAAATTATTAACACTTAATTGCATAAATGATGACCGTTTCAGGCCTTCCACTGGTCTATCAATCAATCTCTGGATTTTAAGTCTTGTAGCCTTCTAGTGGCCCTTTCTCTGGTCATTTTTCTCTCGTTAAATATTTTTGTTTTCATTTTAAAGGATTGTGTTTTTTTGTCCAGGTCTTTCAGTGTTTTGATGCAATTTGTCTCTAAAAATTCCTCAATTTCCTTTTTACCTAACAAAATTAAAAAAAATAAAGAAAGATTAATCACGGTCTTCTTTTAAAAATAATTTCAATGTCTAAAAAATATTTATTTCAAGAATTGTTTGATTTGCAACATTTTTGTTGTTAAATCAAAATATATAAGAATCATTTATCAATTTGCATTGAAAAAACTCAAAACTTACTAGGTAGGTTTCCAGTATTTTTGTCACTTCTGGTGAAAATGTATCCCTGGAAATGATCTCTTATCAATTTTGTCTCTTCTTTGGACCATTTTACTATTAAAAAAACATGAATTAAAGGCATTAATTCTTTAAATGAAATATAATGGTTTTAGTTGGAGATTTCTTTTTATTTAATTCAAATGAAGAAAAATTAGTAATCATGGTAAAAATAGTACTAATGTAACAGAATCCTTGCATGGTTACAGATGTTCCCAAATAGCTTTCCCACTTCCTTTTAGTCCCCCATTCCCTAAAAGCTCATTAAATTAGCCAATACATGTAAATTTCTGTAACAACTTTTACAATTTCAGCCAATGAAAATGCAGCACAGATCCAAAATGACATTCGTTCTGCACATCTACACAACATACTTATAAACATTTAAAATATTTCAACTTGATCATTCTGAAAACACCCAAAGACACGAAAATATGAAATAATAATGAGAAACAAGAGTATAAACAATATCTACATGTACCCTCTTAATTTGGGAAACATAATTAGATCTTTGGACACTAGATACACTACTTCTTTTGATGCTTTTATCTTCATATCATTTACAAAGATAACTGGTGAAAACAGCAGGCACATGTATGATATACAGATATATAAAATACTTGGTTTCTACATATAACTAGATGGAGATCATCTCAAAGGGTTCCACATTTAGTAAAGGACATTAGGAAGAGAGGAACGTATATTGAACTGAATCTGGAATTAGCCTATACCAATAATAAGTATATTCGAAACAAGTGATATCTGATAGACAGATGGATGGACAGACTGATCACTATAGTACATGGCACTTGCAAATCAAGACCATAAAATAAAATGTTACAGATGGACAGCTAGACACACACACACACACACAGATAGACAGACAGATACACATGGGTAAAACAGTATACTACCCTCTCCTTCAGAAAGGGGGGGGGGTCCTATTATATACTAAAATATACCAATATAAACCTGAATGTTGGGATATTGAGATTATAATACTACACTGCTCAGGGCTTTTCTTAAATCCAGAAATATGAAAGATGGAAGAACAGATGTGTAACCTAATACAACCATCCTTGAATGTTTTCTTTTGGTGAAACAGAAAAACACCAGCTAAGGCAAACACAAGAAAAGCTTCAATCCTCTGTAATGACTCAAATCCCAACTTGGTAATAAAATCATTATTCTTGATTTATCTATTAATCATTAAATAGGAACCTCCCAGCTTTTAAAGCTAAAATATACCAATTTATTACATTGTAAATGAGAAGGAAAAAGAACTTAAAAGTAATAAGCAATTTTTTTTTACCTGAGTTGCTTCTTTCTTTCTTTTTCCTACATGTAGTAGTGTCTGTGTCATTTGTCTCAAAGGGATGATCTGTGGTTATAGTTATTCTAAGACATTACTATCCAGTTTTCTATTGTGAAAAGTGTGGAAAACTAACAGAGTTGAAACATTGCTGATTATTTTTTTCATTGACCAATAAGTTATTGTAAATCATGAAGACAAAATGTCTGTTTGTCTATCTGTTTTCACAGCATTACATTTGTTAGATAATAAAAATTCATTTAAAATCCTAGTGAAAATTGCATATAAATTTGTAAAATATATTTTGCTGTTACTGTGATTTTTGGAGAAAAATTGCCATCTATAGTGACATGAAAATTTTGATGACATTGATCGATAGTTTGCATATCTTCATTCATATCAGACCAAAAATATAATTAAGTAAAACATATCCCCGTAATTGTCCTTTTTCAGCAAAAGTAACTCACCTTGTGAAATTGCATCATGTTCCTCATGTTCACCCACTGCCTTTAGACAAGCTCCTTCAACCAAACTTGAAACTGATCCTATAAGAAAAAAAATCACAAAAGTTAACATAATAGCATTTAATACTGAAAAAATTTCATTTATTACATGTAATATTAAAGGTGAGAATAATATTAACAGAGTTTAATCTTGTGAACAATGTGAATCATGAACAGAGCAAAACACAGAGATAAGATTATATGCCTGGGAAGAGAACACATCCCGTTGACCTGTATTGACCAGCAAGACAGAATAATCTGTAGTTAAAAGTAACTCACCTTGTGAAATTGCAACACGTTCCTCATGTTCATCCACTGCCTTAGGACAAGCACCTTCCATTAAACTTGAAACTGACCCTATAAGAAAAAGTTTCATAAAGGTAAACAGCAAGGTACTTAATAAAGAGGAATTGATACGGTATACCAGGATACATTAAAACTTGCTTGAAACAAACACAGATAGAGCAAATTTACATTTTTTGCAGTTTTTTTCACCAGAAAATTTTTATTACAATATTCTTTGAACAATTTTAGGGTCAAAATGAGTTTATTTAACATGTTTAATGAATTTACAGCTATAGAGAATTGATTTTGCATCTACTAAGGTTAAAAGATAAATGGTTTGGGTTACTTTCAGTAGTTAAGTCTATAAATTTTGGGGGTACACATGTCCAAATCATTTTTTGTACATTCTTTCATACTGCAGTTTTACGTTTGTAATCTTATTCCAGAATGGGGTGAATTTTAGTATGGGGTTCTACCCACAATAGACAAGTCCAAAACATGTCTGAAAATCCTTACGGGGTGAAGTCTATATTTATTTTTTTAACCTCGCACTGTCAAATTAAGCATTAATAAACCCTGTTATTGAGAGGTTTAGCCCACAATACAAACAAGAGGCCCATGGGCCTTGAATCACTCTTCTGATAAACTGTACAACCTATCACTTCTATTTGAAGCCTCGAAGTATCCTGTATATTTAGATAAACCCTTGAAATTCCAATTCACACTCTGAGAACCCAAGATGATTCTAAGCCAATTAGTACCTGAGAGTTGGTCATGATGACCTACTTATCACTTGTCATTCTCTGAGGACCCATCAACTAAGTTTGATGATTCTAAGCCAATTAATACCTAAAACATTTTTTTAAAATTATAACCATAAAATTTTATAAGTAGGTCAAAGTGACCTACTTTTCAATTGATTGATGATTCTAAGCCAATTAGTACCCGAAATATTTAATTAACGCCAAAAATTTTCAAAAGTAGGTCACTGTGACCTACTTTTTAGTCGACCTACTCCGAAGACCCAAGATGCATCAACTGACAAAGTTTGATGATTCTAAGCCAATTAGTACCTGTAATATTTAATTATAGTCATATAAATTGAAAAGTAGGTCATGGTGACCTACTTTTCAGTTGACCTTTTTTGAGGACCCAAGATGCATCAACTTACAAAGTTTTATGATCATAGGACTTAAAATGTCCAATTATGCCTCTAAAACGCTTTGAAATCGAATGCCTGCAAAGTTCAAAAAGTAGGTCACTGTGACCTACTTTTTAATAAATATGTTTTATGGCCCCAAGATGCATCATCTTACAAGATTTAATGATTCTAAGCCTCCCCGTATTCGAAATTAATGACCTTAATTGTTTTAAAAAAGATTAGCCATAAAATTCAAAAAGTAGGTCAAGGTGACCTACGTTTTAGTTGACGTACTTTGAGGACCCAAGATGCATCAACTGACAAAGTTTGATGATCATGGGCCTTAAATTGTTCAAAATATGCCTCTAAATCATTTTGAAAAAGAATGGCCACAAAATTTAAAAAGTAGGTCACCGTGACCTACTTTTGAGTCAACATGATATGAGGTCCTTAGATGCACCAACTGACAAGATTTGATGATCCTAGTCCTTATAGTAAGCAAAATATCAACATTTTAATAAAATGTAATTTTTGGTCAACTTTGAAGTGACCTTGAGACCACGCCCTTTGCCCCAGGGTAAATCCCCAAGCAAATTTTAATCTACAACATATCCTCATCCTTTTGTGTAAGTTTGGTGATAATCTGCGCAGTGGTTCTTGAGAAGAAGATTTTTTAGCAACCAGTACTTTTGTTTCTATTTTCCTAATTATCTCCCCTTGTTAAAGGGTCGCAACCCCAGCTTTAGTATAAAAGGGAGCCCTTGGGCCAAGGATACCCTGTGACAAATTTGACAATAATTGGCCAAGGGGTTCTTGAGTTATGGCCCATATTCTAAAAAGTTTACGCACACCGCACAAATGGCCATAGCATTAGCTCTTTGAGCCTTTGGCTCAGAAGAGCTAAAAACAACCTCGAAATACTGGAAAATACACACATTTTTCCTCACATTGTACCTCTGGTAAAAAGGGACAGACAGACAGACATGCACCAGAGAAAAATGTGATCAGAAAAGCTCACTAGAGCTTTTAGCAAAGGTGAGCTAAAAAGAGTTGATTTTATAGGTGTAAAATTGCCAATTTATACACATTAAATAAAAATACCAGTACTTCTCTTGTATATTTAACTTGAGCATTATATGAAAAAAGGTTACTTTACCTTCGTCTACAGATCTAAGCATCCTCCCCATAACACAAGCTGTGCGAACTCCTAAGGGACACTGGTAGTTCTCTTTATTAATACGCTCCTCGTGCCCCATGTGCTGCAGAAATATTTTCTGGTTCTCAGCTGACATGTCTAAACTTGCATATATACATGACAGTCTGTGTCGCATTTTTGTTGCAGTAATGATGTGTATGCCAGTTTCTGCACAAACTTTTGCTACAGCGTGCCAACCTGAACAATGAGAAAGTCCTATTTTTGTGGCAAACAAAAAAGGATTTTCTTCACGGATGCCAAATAAGAATCTGTCTCGTTTGATGACCTGGATTGCTGAAAGCAGATCATTTGGAATTAATATGGGAACATATTTTTTCCCTTTTCCCTTTAAGTATGCTAACTTGAATTGTCCCAACAGATATTGTTCAGCAGGATCTGTAATTTTTTCCAACTCTTCATCTGGCAGCCATACTCCTTTTTCTGCTTCCTCCCATTCAGAAATCAGCAACCTGGAAGCTTCCTCACCTCTGCGAGCATTGAATAATGTGAGGCGTGCCACCACAAGACTTCTTAGCCAAGCGAAGTTTTTCACAGTGTAATCCTTTAATATGATAGGAATTTCTGCTGCAATGTATTCTTTTATTTGAATAACCTTCTGTTCATTTGGTAGATTTGCTGGTTTTCTGTTTTTCTCCAACGAGTTTTTGATACACTTTTGCCTTGCACTCGGAAACAGTTCATGAGATAAGCTTTTGTATGCTGATTTGAAGTTTTTCAGTTCTTTCTTTTTCTCATCTTGCATAGTTTGAGCAAAATAACCTTCTAGAGTTTTTACAGATCGGAGAAGTACTGCATCCAAAAAAAGCTTCTGCCCATGCTTTTCTTGTTTATCAGTTGTTACTTGCTGTAACGCCTCTATAAGATCAGGCAAATGTTCCCTTCTAAACAGATCTTCTACAGTGCAATGCTCAGAACTTAAATTTTTGAAACAAAAAAACAGTTTCGAAAGCTCTCGCATCTCTGCCATTATGATTTTTCTAACCTCATCCTGCTTTCCCTCCTCGTGTCGGCGTAAATTAAAATGTTTGTATCCAATCAATTTTATAGTCTTATTAGTCCTGCAAAAATCACCAATTTCTCCTTGTCTAAATCTGTTTAAGATGTCTACAAATCCAGGATCTCTATCCATTTTGTCATCCATCGTTTTTGCAAGCAGCTTTGGTTTTAATGCTTGAGGTGCAGAATCGTTATTTGAACATTTATGTTTGAAGAAGTATTTGTTAGAGTAAAATCCTTTGCAGTCGCTGCAAACTCTTAGTTGGTCTTGCTGCACTGGTTTTCGTTCACGCATTTCTGCATCAAATCCATCTCCAATCAATTGAACATTGTATTCATATATTCCTTCACGTCTTTTTTTATCAAAAAAGTTGTTTTGGATATGTTGTGGTTTTGAAATGATTGACTGTACCTCCGTTTCAGTTCTGTGTTTTCGCAGAATATGCCTCTTTAATTTTCCACCAGTAATAATTGTCTTGCAATATGTGCAAAACCTATTTGGTTTCTGTAAAAAAAAAAAAAATCTTCAATTAGTAATTGACTACTTTAAGATTGTATTAATCACTTACATAGTTTTGTTGCAAAGCCCAGGGTGATGCACTCTTCATGCGAAATATGAGAGTCAGTAAAGCATTTGATGCCACGTACAGTGCTATTGACAAAAACTCAATAACTTCTCTGTATCATGATAAATACAACAAATTGAGCTCACATTTTTGTGTGATCTGTTTACCATGTTTATCAGAAAAATTCCTGTCTGTGAGATACTTCTGCTCATTATTCATGTTATGTAGATTGTCCATCCAACAAAATTGCTTGTAAGGCAATGCCATTTGCCCATATGTTAAAGTATCCATAAAATCATTTTATTTCATGAAACTAAACTCAAGATTATAAATTCAAACATACCTTTTGTTTGCTTTTTTGTTTGGTTTCTCCATTGCAATCTTTCTCTTCAGTATTCAATCTACCAATAAAAGAGTTATGGTTCAAGCAGGTGATTTCAAACTGAATTTAAACTGTGACCTTGATTTCCTATATCAAATGAAATTTCTGATTTTTAAGATTCTTATAAACATTTTTAATTTATCCATTCTGCACGGAACACTTGTAATATTTTACAACTAGCCTTACCTATACATCAGTGAATAAAATAGTGTATGTCAATACTAATAGCCCCTTTACAAACAAATAAAAAAAAACCTCACAATTTTGCATTTCGATCAAACCTTAATCTTTGTTAATATCATTTTAAAAAATATCTATTTCTCTGGACATGGCCATTGGTCAGTGAGGAATCTTTATTGTGTCGGCATGCATCTACAGTTGACACATGATGATAGTTTATTTGTTCTCCAATGAAGGACCAGTCATATCTCATCCCATTGTGGGATTAAAACCTGTGATGTAAAGATCAACTCGCTACTCCTCAAATTCTAGAACAATACGCTCTAACTGCTTGAAATAGTGCACTAAATCCTCTGTCTTTATAACAATATTAAAGATTTTGTTATATAAAGCTGCACAGTCAAAATCTATACCGAATTCTTAAATTAAAGTGCCTAACTTTAACTTGTATTAAATTTAATTTTAAAAGGCACTGCCATAATTCAAGTAGAATACATATTAGCCAACCTAGTATTACTTTGATGATCCTCCTCACAGGAACTGAGAAAGGAGAAACTCTGGTATGGTACTGAAACAGAACATATAATTTATTTGCCTCATAATGATCAATTCATGCAATAAGTCAAAAATAAATATTTACATCCACTTAACCACTTCTTTCATCATGTACACCAGTTAAACAGTTTTTTTAGGCCACCTGCAGGGAAGGGCATGGTGCAATCTTAATCACCTGGGGTAATTTTGACTGTTCACAAATTTCTTTAAATATTTGTTTATATCCTTTATTGTGTATGTACATTTAGTTTATACAGAAACAAAAAGCATTTTTATGCCTCTGTGATCGAAGATTCGGGGGTATATAGTTTTTGCCCTGTCCGTCCATCTGCCTGTCTGTCTATTTGTCTGTTTATCTGTTTGTACGCAAAAACTTTCTTTAACCTTGCCCATAACTTATGAGTGGGTGGGGCTATGGCATTCATATTTCACAGGTGCATTCCTTGTGACAAGACCTTTCTTTGGGTACCACCAAATTTGACCTCTTGACCTTGGAGTTTAACCCACTTTTATAAAAAATTACCACACTTTTACCTTGGCCATAACTTTTGAACAGTTGGTGCTAGGGTTTTCCTGCTTCACATGTGTATTCATTGTGACAAGACCTTTCAATGGGTATAAATAATTTTGACCTTTTACCCTTAGAGTTTGACCCACTCTTAAAAAAATCTTAACCTTGACCATAATTTTTGAGCAGTTAGCACTAGGGCTTTCATATTTCACAGGTGTATTCTGTGTGACAAGACCTGCCTTTGGATACCAACAATTTTGACTTTTTGTCCTTGGCTTTTGGAGTTTGACTTGCATCTGAGAAACTTCAACGCTCACCATTAGCTACCATACGGGGGCATCAGTGTTTCACAAACACATCTTGTTAATATTGTTTCAATAATAATTAAACTTTCAAAAGTGTAATTCATTTGTTTACTGGAATATGACAACATCTAAAAAGAGGTTTTAACACCTGTAATTATTAGTCACTATGAGATATTATTACTTTTGAAATTTTCTGTGTAGAAACTTAATCAATGGATATCCCTGGCATGACATTTATCAAATATGTTTTTGCAACTGAAATTTATACCTTTTTGATTTAAATAGCAGAACACCAAATTTGTCTTTATATAGATATTTAAAAAAAATTATTACCTTCTTCAGACAGGGTGCTAAGATTGGAGTTTTCCACAAAATCAACAGTTTCTACTCTTGCATATGCCACAGAACCTTCAATGAAATAAAAAAATATAACCGATAATGATTCCACTTAAAGTACAATACCAACCAGACACAAAGATCCCCACAAATGCATATCATTCACTAGGGAGACCAAATGCATTATAACTGCATAAAGAAGACCAATTAAATCAATTAATATTCAAAATTTGACATTTTTAATACCCTAAGGACATCTTTAAAATTATGTTTCTTGGGCTTTCTGACTCAGGTTTAAATACATGTACTGGGTTGGTAGTAGGGGGAAATTTTTTTTAATTCAGAAACACTTGTGAATATGATGTTAAAATAATTATTTCTGGAAGATAAAACAAATCTGAAAAAAAAAAATGTTTTTGAATTGCATTTTGAGTCAATTGGTTGGGAGAGGTCAAACAAACATTTTTTTTTTAAAAGAGGGCCTAGTAATTACATTATATGCCCATGTACATCTATTTAGATGAAAAAGATTAATTTACCTTTAAAATATAATGTGACTGTATATTCTTTTTTAACAAAAATTAAATACCTATTCTATCTGCATTTGACATATTTTAGCATATGATAAGGAAAACCAAATGCCTTATTATAATCATTACAAATGCATTATTATCAATAATTAAGAGGCTAACCAAATGCATTATTATAAATACCAAAGAGACTAATTTATTATAAATACAAAAAGAATTAATCAAACACATCATTCCAAATATTAAAGACACCAATGAAAAGCATTATTACCAATAGTGAAGAGACCAATTAAATGCATTTAATTATTATACAATCAAATGCATCATGACAAATATTAAAGAAACCTACCAAATGCTTTCATATAAAATACTAAAGAGACCAATCAAATGCATTATTACAACTATTACAAGACCAATCAAATGCATTTATTTATTCGGAATAGTAAAGAGCCCAACCAAATGCATTTATTATAAATACAAAAGAGACCAATCAAATTAGAGTGAAAATTTACTTGTAATTGATCATTACATATTTTTAAGAAACACACTAAGGGGTAGCCTAATAAAACATCAGTACTAATGATATGAACCTTTTTTGATTGAAGAAGTACATGTATACCCCTAATATACAATATACATGTATTACGTACTAATTATAAATTGCATCCTTCAGGAGATATACTGAAAAAGATTACACATTAATACAATTGCTTATATTGTTCATAAGGGAGACCAAATGCATTAAAACTGCATAAAGGAGACCAACTAGTATCAATATGTGAATCAGTATTCAAAACTTGATATTTTAATTTTCAAGTAAATTATATGTATATGTGCATGAAGAAATTTATTCAGATGACCTTTTGAAGGTCATAAGCAATCTTTGTGTGAAGTAGTAGATTCAAGTTTTTGTAAGGCATATATTGACCAAACACAAATTATGAACTTTTTCTTTCAGTGACCTTGAATTTAAACAAATGACCTTGGGTCAACGTCATGATACACCCTCAGGTCATAAGCAATCTTTGTGTAAAATGGGAACTCACAAAGTTTATACATAAGAAAGATAAGGACCGGAAAAGAATTATGAAATTTCTGTTTCAGTGACCTTGAACTTGCCCAAATGACCTTGGGTCAAGGTCAGGTCAAGGTCATGACACATCCTTAGGTCATGAGCAATCTTTGTGTGAAGTAGTAGATTCTAATGTTCCTCCATAAGAAGAATATGGACAGGACAGATGGACAGCTGAACAGATGGACGGACAAGGTGATTCCTATAACCCCCCCAACTTTGTTTGCCGGGGGTATAATATTTCCAGATTAACTAAGATTTTTATTATATTTTCATGTGAAATTCTGTAGCAACATATCAGTCAGGATATTTTACAGAAAATTTGAGGAAATATTAACTTCAAATCCGTGTCTAAGTCCCTTTAAACACTGGTTATTTACAAATACATGTTTACAAGTTTATTTATATTTCCTATTGTAAATCAATTTACCTTCCTCAGAATGTAGGCTTGTTATAACATCCTGGTTTTCATTTATTTCCATGTCATGTTGGGGTCCACAAGATTCTGGCACAGACTCTGTAAAAATATGGAACACAATGAAGAACTACATGTATATATGCCTAATATACAATATACATGTATTACATACTTATTATAAATTGTATCCTTCAGGAGATATACTGAAAAAAGATTACACATCACTACAATTGCTTATCTTGTTCATAAGGGAGACCAAATGCATTAAAACTGCATAAAGGAGACCAACTAGTATCAATATGTGAATCAGTATTCAAAACTTGATATTTTAATTTTCAAGTAAATTATATGTATATGTCCATGAAGAAATTTATTCAGATGACCTTTAGAAGGTCATAAGGTCATAAGCAATCTTTGTGTGAAGTAGTAAATTCAAGTTTCTGCAAAAGGCATATATGGACCAAACACAAATTATGAACTTTTTCTTTCAGTGACCTTGAATTTAAACAAATGACCTTGGGTCAACGTCATGATACACCCTCAGGTCATAAGCAATCTTTGTGTAAAATGGGAACTCACAAAGTTTATACATAAGAAAGATAAGGACCGGAAAAGAATTATGAAATTTCTGTTTCAGTGACCTTAAACTTGCCCAAATGACCTTGGGTTAAGGTCAGGTCAAGGTCATGACACATCCTTAGGTCATGAGCAATCTTTGTGTGAAGTAGTAGATTCTAATGTTCCTCCATAAGAAGAATATGGACAGGACACGTTTGCACAGACAGACAGACAGCTGAACAGATGGACGGACAAGGTGATTCCTATAACCCCCCCCAACTTTGTTTGCCGGGGGTATAATATTTCCAGATTAACTAAGATTTTTATTATATTTTCATGTGAAATTCTGTAGCAAAATATCAGTCAGGATATTTTACAGAAAATTTGAGGAAATATTAACTTCAAATCCGTGTCTAAGTCCCTTTAAACACTGGTTATTTACAAATACATGTTTACAAGTTTATTTATATTTCCTACTGTAAATCAATTTACCTTCCTCAGAATGTAGGCTTGTTATAACAGCCTGGTTTTCATTTATTTCCCTGTCATGTTGGGGTCCACAAGATTCTGGCATAGACTCTGTAAAAATATGGAACACAGTGAAGAACTACATGTATATATGCCTAATATACAATATACATGTATTACATACTTATTATAAATTGTATCCTTCAGGAGATATACTGAAAAAAGATTACACATCACTACAATTGCTTATCTTGTTCATAAGGGAGACCAAATGCATTAAAACTGCATAAAGGAGACCAACTAGTATCAATATGTGAATCAGTATTCAAAACTTGATATTTTAATTTTCAAGTAAATTATATGTATATGACCATGAAGAAATTTATTCAGATGACCTTTAGAAGGTCATAAGGTCATAAGCAATCTTTGTGTGAAGTAGTAAATTCAAGTTTTTTGCATAAGGCATATATGGACCAAACACAAATTATGAACTTTTTCTTTCAGTGACCTTGAATTTACACAAATGACCTTGGGTCAACGTCATGATACACCCTCAGGTCATAAGCAATCTTTGTGTAAAATGGGAACTCACAAAGTTTATACCAAGGATCGACATTAACGGTTGCCCGATTCCCCGGGCCGAGTAAATTCCCAGTTCTGGCAAGTGAAAATGCCAACGTACTTGTCCGATCAGGCAAGTGAATATTTCCGATAGAAACTTTTTTTTTAAATTTTGCTTTACTTTTCAACAAAACAATAACACTCTCTGCCAAGAACAATGACATATTGTTTTTGCATTCAAAATCCCTCAGTAGTGTTTCTACATTTTATTCAGAAATCGGGCTGGTTATTCTCTTTTCTTTCCCGGTAGTTGACAAAAATACGCTCTGCATCTGACAACTTAGTTACATTCTTATTATGAAATTAGAATAGTTTATTTTTTCACTCACAGAACACCAGTTATTCTTGGCACACGATGTATTCTGATCAGGATATGTATGTTTCAAAACATATGGCAAATGTTTTCCTTTAGTGAGGATTCAGTTTTCCAAAGGAAAAATCAAAATAATATATATGTATTTTTAAAATATGAATTTTATTTTAAAGAAAATATATACTGCTGCATGGCAGTGTGAGTTTACAGGATAAATGAAAGGACAGTGGTATACATGTACATATATTTACAATTGTAGGATCACCGACACATCAACATTTTAAAAAATATTTTATCACACATTATTTATAAATATAAATTAAATTATCAGTATTTTCTTCCTTTTAAGGTTTGGGCAACCAAGTTTTACATTCAGACAAGTCAAAATTTGAGTTCACTTGCCCAAAGGACAATTGAATATGAAAGTTAATGTTTATCCCTGGTTTATACATCAGAGAGACAAGGACCGGACACGAATTATAAAATTTTTCATTCAGTGACCTTGAACTTACCCAAATGACCTCGGGTCAACGTCAAGACACACCCTTAGGTCATGAGCAATCTTTGTGTGAAGTAGTAGATTCTAATGTCCCTTCATAAGAAAGATATGGACTGGACAAGTTTGCACAGACAGACAGACGGACGGACAAGGTGATTCCTGTATACCCCCAACCTTTGTTTGCGGGAGGTGGGTTGGGGGGTGTGTATAATATTTCCAGATAAAATAAGAAACACTGGTTATTTACAAGTACATATTTAGAAATGTATTTGGATTTTCTATTGTAAATCAATTTACCTTCCTCAGAATGTAGGCTTGTTATAACAGCCTGGTTTTCATTTATTTCCATGTCATGTTGGGGTCCACAAGATTCTGGCATAGACTCTGTAAAAATATGGAACACAATGAAGAACTACATGTATATATGCCTAATATACAATATACATGTATTACATACTTATTATAAATTGTATCCTTCAGGAGATATACTGAAAAAGATTACACATCACTACAATTGCTTATCTTGTTCATAAGGGAGACCAAATGCATTAAAACTGCATAAAGGAGACCAACTAGTATCAATATGTGAATCAGTATTCAAAACTTGACAGTTTCATTTTTAAGTAAATTATATGTATCTGAACATGAAGATATTTATTTAGATAACTTAGCAAATGCAATTTAATTTTAGATCAATATGTGTATAATAATTCTCAAGATTCATTATTCGTAGATTTTTACTATGCAAAATTTACACTTATTTTATATATATATACCCATTCCACCTGATATGCATTATTAAAAAAATTAAAAAGACTAAGCAAATATAATATAACAAATACTAAAGAGACCAATCAAAAGTTTTTTTTTCAAATATTAAAGAGACCAATGGGTAAATTCTATATCTTTAAACCCTGGTTATTTACAAGTACAAGTGTATTTATATTTCCTATTGTAAATCAATTTACCTTCCTCAGAATGTAGGCTTACTATAACAGCCGAGTTTTCATTTATTTCCATGTCATGTTGGGGTCCACAAGATTCTAACATAGACCCTGTAAAAATATGGAACACAATGAAGAATTATATACTAAATATAAAATATACATCAGAACACCTAAAATAATTTGTACGTTTTTTTGTTAAGATCGATACATTATAATACACTACATTTGCTCATATCATTCATTAGGGAGACCAAATGCATTAATACTGTATAAAGGAGACCAAATAATATCAATATGTGAATCAGTATTCAAAACTTGATATTTTATTACCTGAGCAATGTGCAGGTTTAAATTTATTTAGATGAACTGACTCAAAATACCTTTTGATTGTTATGCATATAATAAATGCCAAATGTTGCCAGCACGGTGCAGTAATTAGAGCGTCTGCTCTAGAGTTGCGGAGTAAGGAGTTGATCCTTATGTTGTGGGTTCGAATCCCACTGTGGGATGTGGAGACTGGTCCTTTGGATGACATAGTATAAATCGAGGTCCCATGTCGCTGTAGGTGCTGGCACGATAAAGATCTCTCACTGTTCAATGGCCATAAGAGCCAAGTATTGGACAAAATTTGCAGCTCTCCACCAGCAAGTGGTGGCATCTCCATATGAGTGAAAAATTCTCGAGAAGGACGTTAAACAACAACAAAAAAAAAAAAACAAGAGGCCCATGGGCCACATCGCTCACCTGAGTAGCTTTGGCCATGCTGTTCTTTACCAGATTTCCCCACTTTTAATATACCTATTGTGGCCCCGCCCTACCCCAGGGGGTCATGATTTGAACAATTTAGAATCTACGCTACCCCAGGATGCTTCCATATAAGTTTCAGTTTTTCTGGCCCAGTGGTTCTTGAGGAGAAGATTTTTAAAGATTTTTCTTACATATTTCAATGTAAAACTTGGATTCCCTTTTGTGGCCCTGCCCTACCCCCGGGGGTCATGATTTGAATAATTTAGAATCTACACTACCCCAGGATGCTTCCATATAAGTTTCAGCTTTTCTGGCCCAGTGGTTCTTGAGAAGAAGATTTTTAATGACCCCACCCTATTTTTGTCTTTTCTTGATTATCTCCCCTTGTAAGGGGACTTGGCCCTTTATTTTAACAATTTACACTCCCCTTCACCCAAGGATACTTTGTACCAAGTTTGGTTAAAATTGGCCTAGTGGTTCTTGAGAAGAAGTTGAAAATGTGAAAAGTTTACAGACAGACGGACGGACGACGGACAACGGGTGATCAGAAAAGCTCACTTGAGCTTTCAGCTCAGGTGAGCTAAAAACAAATGCCAAATTATACATATACCCATTCTATCTGCATAAGATATTCATAAGGAAGACCAACAAATTACGTACTATAAATATTAAGGAGACCAACTAAATACATTTCTAAATTTTAAAGAGACCAACTTAATGCATCAAATATTTTAAAATAATTTAACTGTCAAACCAAATGCATAATTACAAATATCAAAGAGACCAAGCAAATGCATTATTACAAATATTAAAAGCCCAACCAAATGCATCTATTATAAATACTAAACAGACCAATCAAATGCATTATTACAAATATTAAGGGACCAACCAAATGCATTATTAAATATACCAAAGACCAACCAAATACATTATTACAATATTAAAGAGATCAATCTTGCTAGATCAATATGTGGATTCAATTATCCTTATGTCTGCATGGATATTTAAAAGAACATGTACATGTTTATTTGGATTTCTTGTTGTCAATCAATTCACCTAAAATTCTCATAATGAAGATATATTTAGTAAGTCACAGGTGAGGTACAAATACATATTTTCACTTATGATTGAAAGAGTTGTTAATTAATTCATGCTTCACCTAAGGTCTCTTGATCAGAGTCTGATTCTCCCCCAGAACCTGGAGTGTACACACTAAAGGGATCTGAATCAATATCTGAAACTGAAAAAAAAAAAAGGTTTATATTTCATTAAAAGAGTAAACACCTTTATTTACAGACCCTAAAACGTGCTACTACACCTCAGAAACGAAACAGACCGTTCCGTGCAGGAAGCGTACCATACCATTTACAAAAGGAACGGTACAGTGCACAAAATGAAATGTACCGTTCATAAAACGAACTGTACCGTTCACAAAACGAACCGTACCGTAAACAAAATGAAATGTACCATGCACAAAACGAACCGTACTGTTAACAAAATGAAATGTACTGTTTTTTTTAATGAGTATGCAAGCCACGCCCCGAAATCATTCCGAACCTTGTAAAAAAAATTTATTTCTTTTAAATAAAATAAAACCTACTTTAATTTCCATTGATCATTTGCTCAAGAAAAAATATTTTCTTTAAAGGAAGCAACAGCGACAATAATTGTGGACGAAATAAAAGCATTGGGATTTATAAAATCAAACTCATTTGTTGTAAGTATAACTTTATTTTTCAAAAAAAGATCTGAAACTAGTTCATACAGAATGTAAGTTAAAAAAAAAACAGATAAGAACAATAAGAAAAATGGTTGCATGTAAAGAACTTGTATAAAATGCTAACGATACCGTTCTTCCATTAATTAAAAAAAAAAGGAGATTAATCATAAATTAATCATAAATAAATTAATAAAGAAAGAAACAACTTTATTAAGTAGCCAATCATAATACTACTGGGTATAGGCTCTGTCCACTTAATCTGCATACCTTTCACCAAAGCGTACCGTTCACAAACCGAAACAAACCGTGCACAAAACAAACCATACCGTTCACAAAGTGTACCGTACCGTTCACAAAATGAACCGTACTGTTCACAAAACAAAACGAACCCTGCACAATATGAAACATACCGTTCACAAAGCGAACCGTATCATTCACAAACAAACCGTACCGTTCACAAAACGAAACCATGCAAGTGGTGTAGGAGCACGTTTTAGCGTCTGCAGTTCAAAGGGAGATTTTTTTCTAAAATCTTTATGAACATTAAATAATCATAAAACTATGGATTAATGACTTTATAATAATTACCAGTTAATACACGTTTATCAAAATAAGTGTTTTTTCTTATGATTAAAGCATTAACTCTTGAAAACAAAAGAATAGATTTAACTCTGTATTAAACTAACAGTTTTGAAATATGATGCTTAGAACTAGCACTTGCAGAGGCAAATGAAATACATAGTAACTGTAGATCACTCAATTTTCGTGACACCTAATTTTCACGAGATTTATTAGCGGGACAAAATTTTCATGAATTGTGGTTATTGCTCTATACAATCTTAAGGCATACTAATATACGTGAGAATGAAATTTTCACAAGTACACTGTCTCGCATAATAATGTGAAAATAAAGTTCTCATGAATAAAAAGTGATTTACAGTACATTCTAAAACTGAACCACCTTTGTTGTACATGATCAAGATTAAGTTAATTTAACTCAAGAGAATATACATGTATTTCAATTCAAAGTCTTAAACTATTTTCCTAAATATATACTTGAAAATAATAATCTCTCAGGAAAAATATGTCAGGTAAAAACATCCCCATATAAGAGAAAGATATTAATATGACACATTAAACAATGAAACATGGAAATAACAAACAGTGATGAAGCTCAAAAGTCCATTGAAACAATACAAATCAAGAGTATAGAGCAAACATGGACTTCTTAAAACATCAGAGGTGGGATCAGGTTTCATGGAGGAGTAAGCATCCCCTGCCAACAAGTCACAATCGATGTGTGGTCTCTGACCTTGTCATGATGGGGAAAAGAAAATTCCACAGACAATTTAGTTTGTAAATAATGGCCTGACAATAAGTATGAAAAACAACAATCAGCATTTGATTTAATGATATATTGTATTTTCTTAAAAGTCCTTGTATCAACTATAGAACTTGTGAAATGTTGATCTTAAAAAGTTAAATAGGTTTATCATTTAGGTAAACAATATAACCAGAGCAGCTTAAAAGCTAATTTTAATCTTTAAAATGAAATAAAGCAACATTTAAAAAGTTAAATAAAAAGTTAAATAAAAAAATTAAAACTAAAATCTATAGGGCTGAGACGAAATAACAATACATTGTATTATTACATTCAGTAAAGAATAGTCCCTATACTCTCTATATACAGAAACAGTCAACATAATATTTAATTGATATATAAGCTGCTCCAAAAATATTGACAGTCATTTTATTTTCACTATCAATTTTTACCACATTTTTTATTGATTTGGATTTTGATTAGAAGATTGGTATATTGTGCCGTAATGATATTGTGGCAACTTCAAAACAAGAGGCCCATGGGCCACAACGCTCACCTGAGTAACTTTGGCCTTGCCATTTTTCACCCGATTTTCCCCCTTGTAGTACATATTGTGGCCCTCCCCTACCCCCAGGGGTCATGATTTGAATAATTTAGAATCTACACTACCCCAGGATGCTTCCACATAAGTTTCCACTTTTCTGGCCCAGTGGTTCTTGAGAAGAAGATTTTTAAAGACTTTTTCCTATATGTTATAATGTAAAAATTGGATTCCCTATTGTAGTCCCATCCTATCCCCAGGGGGTCATGATTTGAACAATTTAAAATTTACACTACCCCAGGATGCTTCCACATAAGTTTCAGCTTTTCTGGCCCAGTGGATCTTGAGAAGATTTTTTGATGACCCCACCCTATTTTTGTCTTTTCTTGATTATCTCCCCTTGGAAGGGGGTGTGGCCCTTCATTTTAAGAATTTTAACTCCCCTTCAGCCAAGGATGCTTTGTACCACGTTTGGTTAAAATTAGCCCAGTGGTTCTTGAGAAGAAGTTGAAAATGTGAAAAGTTCACAGACGGACAGACAGCTAGACAGACGACGGACAACAGGAGATCAGAAAAACTCACTTGAGCTTTCAGCTTAGGTAAGATAAAACATAACATCACAATAGAAAAACCAAGTAACGCAATCAGGGCAAGATTTGCTAGCACTAGGTCTACACTCAAAATGCAGATAATTTATTTTAACAAAAATACCATTTTAATGATGAATAATTTTTCATATAACAAAACAATTAATGACTATGTTTTGGGGCAACATTGATTATGTTAGCTTCCTCGAAATATTTCATCCCATGGCGGCTAACACAATCAATGTTGCCCTCAACTCCCGTCAATATTTGTATAATTATATTGATTTGGTGTAAGGACAATATCTGCATTGCCATAAGCACGCTGAAATACTTATCCAGAAAACAAAACCCCACCTTATTTTTGCTTTGGTTTCCTTTACATTAGAAATACAGTATTCAGGGTTCTTACTAGGATTTTGCTAACTTGAGTCGCAGGACTCAAGGTTTCTGAGAAGGTCGAGTCTCAGCTATATTTGATGCATCCCAGAAGAAATAATTTAATTTTGGTTGTAACACATCATTTGATTGGATAAAAAATTAATTTTATATTGTATAATCTGGGTTGCCTACGTCACAATGACTTACGTCAAAAACATATCAATCTGCTTGACATTACATTTAAAATAAGTACAATTTGAAGGCATTTTTGAGAGAGATATTGCCTTGTTTTCTATACTTAATGATTGAAAATTAAATTATAACGAATGAAATAAATAGCTACCCAACTTATACTGGTATAACCTGCATTGGAGCAGTTTACGGTTTGCTGTTTATAAAGCATAAACTGCCTCAACCCAGGATATACAGTATAACTTGGGTAGCTATTAAATTCATTCTTTAAATATATCGAGTCCCAATAATTATGTCATTTTGGAGGAATTTCAATTCATAGGTCCCTTCATAAAATAAAAATGACAAACAGTATATAAACTCTGGTGAAATTTTGTGATTTTACGGTGTTTGTGAAGAAAAGTTTAAACATTTTATAAATTAAAACATGAAAATTGATTGAAAAATATTGGTATACTAAAGAATTAATGTATGTTCTCAAATCATATCGTCTCAGCCCTACAAAAAACCATTACCAAAATCAAAAGGATTGTCTGCATTTTTCTGCAATCAAATAATTGAAATTGAAAAAAAGGATAGGGATACTAATAAACTAAGAATGACATGCATCTTATTGTAATGAAATGATATTATATTTTAATGCAGCTTTTATGTGCAAATTAACATTCAAATCTCCTTTCTCTTTAAAATTCAAACTTCTCATTTACACTGGCAAAATAAATAAGGCATTAGGATTTGAATTAACATTAGATTTTGATATCCCAGTGAACCGAATTCATTGGAAACTCATTTTTAACTATATTTTGGAGTTTTTTTTTTTTAATAGTGATTTGTAATTTTTTACTAAATGCTCTTGAACAGATTTAAATGACTCAGTCATATTTTCTTTATGAGCAAAATTTACATCCAGTACAAGACACCTCGAATCAATTTTAAACACAGGTAATCAGAAATTACAGAGCTCACCTCAACGAATGTTGTCTTTAAGGGAGCCGACTGGGGTTTTATTGTGGGAAAACTACTTTAGAGAAACTCTTTAATTTTATACCATATGTACCTTACATTGACTTCAGTGCACATGCCAAGTTTAATGAAAATCTACCTGGTTATTTTTTAGGGACCATCTCAAAATACAGGTACTTTTACTATAGGATATTATATAGGAAAATACTATTTTTCCGCACTTCGGAGCATATTATACAAATGCTACTATAGGCTTTTTGCTCAAATTATATTATTTGATGAGTAATGTTATATTGGACATTTTATGCAAGAAACGCAAAATTCTACCGTCTGGTTTCCAGAGGGGGCATCTCAAAACATCAAAATTCATGATATTTTCCTGTTTTTATGGAGTACTACAAGACATGACAGATACCACAGATTTATATATATATATATATATAAAAAATAAAAATGATTGTAAAATTCTCAATTTCCTATTTTTAAAATTTCAAGAGCATCCATTTCATACTTTTTATTTATGACATAATTAAGGACCCCGCTTAAAGAACTTCGGTTATTCATAACGTCAAAAACACACTATTATGATGTCTTTCTACCAATCATTTGAAAAATCGTTTAAAAAATCATTCATTTAAAACAAAATTAGATTTTTTAACCTGAGATTTCCTCAATTTGTTAATTTTTATAAATTATGTAAAAACAGCTGCTTTAAGAGAGTAAATACCTTTATTTTACTATGCTGCGCAAAGTATTGTGCAATGAAAACACCAGTCGGCCCCCTTAAGTAATTCAAGTTCCACATTAAACTAATAATCTAGTAGTATACATCCCAAGATGCAACATGTAAGTAATTTTGATCTGATAGGACTTGCAGTTCCTGGTAGTGTGCATCCTTAGATGTATCATCCATGCAAGTTTGGTAAACGTAGGGCTTATAGTACCAAAAACTTGAACTGGTTACTTGGAAGTTTGCATCCTTAGATGTATCAGGTATGCAAGTTTGGTCAACATAGGGCTTATAACAGTTACTTGGAAATGACCTGCTCCAAAAACTTTAACCTGCACCAAAAACCTTAACCTGCTCTAAAAAACATTAATCTGGTCATTCCTTTGCTGAAATTGCAGCAACTGAAACCTTGACTGGTACAATGAAACACACTGGAAGCATCGTCCATGCATCTCTGATTAATTTAGGGCATAGAAGAACTTAATAAGAAAACTGCACCAAAAACTTTAACCTGGGATGCCAACGCTGACAACAAACCCAGGGGTTGAAATATACAGTAGCCTGACGCCCGAGGCTAGCATTTAAGACTCGGGCTAGCTTATCTAAACGTAATGATAGTCCATCGGACTAGCAGAACAGAAAAAAATTCTTGTCAGTTTACTTTCGTTTTTCTATGTAGACTGGTTTCTTTTGACTAAGAACTAGTTTAATTTGTTTCTTTCACCAAAGCATTTGAAACTTTAACTTGTTATGTTTTCATTTTGCATAAAAAAAATGTTGGGCTAGTTACTCGAAGTTTGGGCTAGTAATTTTTTACTGATCAGTAGCGCTTGGGCTAGTGGGATTTCCAGGAAAATTTTAACCCCTGACAAACCCAAAGCCAAGGGTATCACATAAGCTCCCCAAACTTCGTTGAGGTGAGCTAAAAAGTGGGCAGCTTGTTGTAAGGAGCATCCTTATTTGTTAAAAATCATTCACTGTATCATATTCCTTTCTCATACCTTGCTTCGCCACCACAAGCTTTTGACATCATCCCCGTAATCGTATAAAATTTCTTCCCCAATCATAATGTCTTTGGAGGCATACAAACATAAGTATTCCTTTTTATTAAAGACTTTTAGTTTCATTTGTGAGTTTGCATCATCACATCCATCATTTACATATTGACAGACGTGACCCTCTACTCCTTCAGCATCAATGCTAAATAAAAGAGTCCTTAGTTTAGACAGGTACTGTAAGATGTATTATAAATTGGAACCATTTCTTGTTACTTTTAGATTCAAGAGAACAGCTCATAAAATCATGTGAATTTCTCTCATTCAAAAGCAAAATGGCATTACAAATATCAGTAAAGCAGATAATCAAGTAAACTATCTTCTGAAATGAAGAAGTATCTTATATCAGTCAATGTTAATTTCTTTAGGAAGCAATGTACATGCATGAAAATCAACATGTAAATAACCTGACCACATGCTAATATTGTATGAACTTGAAAGGTCTAATATTCTTAAAGAGTCCTTTAAACAATAAAATGGTTTCTGTGGTTGTTAGTAATAGGGCCGTCCTGTATTTCTGCAGTTTTATTTTCGCAACCTGTTAGCTTTTCCACAACTACTCAGAGATTAAACTTTTATTTTTACTATAAGTTACATGTATGTTTTATCTTCGCTTTTTAATGCTACCTCTCCAAGATTTTTAAATGTACACAATAAGCACTTAACATCAAATGGATGCTGATATGTACCTGCATTTACGCGTATTTCCCCAATCTAGTTCTACTCAGTACTTTACTCAAAGTGCGATAAAAATTGAATGACTGAATCACATAAATGTTACACTGGGTGGTTATGTTTTAGATATTATGGAAATTATTCATTTAGAAACAAATCATGGTAACAAATATATTATGTATATACAATGAATTTATGTTTAGAAAGGTCCATGATTTAAAGAGTGGTAGAAATAAAAAAAAATAATCATCTCAGTAATGAGAAAACAGCTTAAGTAAGCAGGAGATTTTCAACAGGTTTAACCTGGCTAACAGAAGAGATATATATGCTAGCCAAAATATAAAGTATAATTGCGGAAAAGCAGTATAACTTGTTACGAAAAGAAGAAATTTTTCATGGAAAAGCTGTTTTGAATTGCAGAAAAGTGAAACTGCATAGTGTAGGAATTACTGTTGTAGTTGTTGCAGGAAAAAATACATAACTAATTGCATGCTAATTCCTATACTAACAAGGAAAGAAAGACATATCATTTATATTTATGTCTATAGAAATAATAATGTTAAGCAGAGTTACTATGTAAAATATTATATTATTGAAATGTACATCATTGAAAGTAGCACTGCTTGAGAAATTTATACAGCTGACTTGCTAAGCGGTGTTTACATATTAATAAATGAACATGCTTCTTAGATTTAAAAGAAAAATATTTAGTGGGTGTAAATATATTTAAAATATGAACTCAGTGTACTATTATATACTGGCATGAAGAAATAAATAGTAATATTTTCATTATATGTACTTATTATGTAATACATTACCAAAGTTCCTTTCCCTGATATGTGTAGAAAAATATCTTGTTTTCCCCATTTTTTTTCTTGAGTCTTTCCTCTCCTTCCTCTTTTTCTAATCTTTCTCCCGTATACTGAAGGAGAAAATCTCCCTTTGCAAAATTTGTTTTACTCAGAACTCCAAAACCTACAGTAAAATCACATACAGTTGAACAAAAAAAAAAATGTGGTTTCAGAATGCTCAACTAATTCATAAACAGATAAACAGTTGTGCATCTCTTTTAAGAGAAATGCAAAATAAAATGAACATTCTGAGAGTATACATTAGCAATACTAGTCCCCTACCAGCAAGTGTAATCTGGTTCCCTCTAAAAATTTAAAATGCCATAAAACCATTACAATCATTGAAGCGGAAAAAAAATACAAACATGATCTATAACTCATCAAGGTAAAGGCACATACCAAAAATCAGCACTCGTGTTTACTAGAAAAAAATTGTGGAAAATCTAAAAATTAAATAGGTCTTAATTCTGTCAAAAATCATTTAAGTGGAACGAAATGCAAACTTGATCTGTAACTCATCAAGATACACTCACAGATCAAAAATCAGCTCAATATCTGCAAGCGTTTGGGAAAAAAAGTGCGGAAATCCAAGTGGGACAGACTGACAGACAGACGCAGAGGAAACCTAGTCCCCTTCGGTTTCAGTGGTAGGGGACTAATAAAAATGTACCATCACTTCATGTAATATGTTTCTCTATGTTTTACAAAATTTGAAGTAATGTCAGCATAATCATGATAATCTACTTAGGATTCTAGTTTTAATAGTTTTCTGAGCCAGACAGGATTTTTCCATGTTTGGCCATAGCAACATAATTAAAGGTCAGGGTGATCTACTTTATATCTACCCGAAATGTATCAGCTGACAAAGTTTGATAATTCTAGGCCTAATAGTATGAAAGTTACAAGAAAAAAGCTGACAGACGGACATGAATGCCATAACATAATATATATATATGTTTTGCCTTCAGACAGGCTTATAAAAAAAACACTGAATTTACATTTCTATGGGTTTATTATGGTTTTATTTCTTATATATACCTTTGTAATCTGAAATATATTTAACTTCAAAACCATCTTTATCCAGTCCTGCTTCACAGAACAATTTTGCTTCAGCATCTGGTGACAGGCGATTTTTCTGTGAAAAAAAGTATTGGTTGCAAGTACATGTAATTTTTTTTAATTATAATAGATTTCATGTTTATAAATACAGTGGCGCCTCGTTTATCAGGATGCCTCTGTCCCCAACAAAATTGTTTGGATAAATGAATCATCCGAATAAGTGAATCTCTTCTCAAATACCCTCTCAAATGCACATAATGGTATCAAATGTGAAGGCAGTTGGAAAAAACTTTAATGTTTTGGTTTATTGTTTTTATTTTATAGTTTTAAAAGAGTAATATATATTAAAATGTAATTTACACGATAAAAATATGGATAAGTAATTTTATGCTGAGACCTCTGTTTTTAACACAGGGAATTTTAATCACCTTCTCTTTGGCATGTGACTTCATGGGCTGAGCAAATTTTGATCTACTGTTGTTTTATTTCACTGTATTTTATAATTATTGAAGCTCATATAATATGACAGCATCATCACTGAAAATGTTCAAATATATATCCTTATATTCATTACACAGGGCTACTTTAGTAACTGAACACTGAAACCTAACTTAAACATGCGCAATGAGTGAAAGTATTTTAAACATAAACACAAGCCATCTTAATGATTATCTTTTTTTTTTCTACAGACTCTAAGTTTAAATTTTGATTAATAAAAAAATACCTTGACACCTAATAAACTTCTATATCTAACGCCAGTTTTATATTTCTTTCCTAAAGTAATGTACCATTATAAACGGTATTACATTAAATAGAAAGACATTTCTTCAATTATATACCTTTTTAAACTGTCTTGTGAAAAAAAGCGCTTCAAACACAGTCAAACCTCGTTATCTCGAAATTGATGGGACCAAGAAAAAACTTCCAATATATCCAAGGATTCAAGATATCCAGGGTAAAATACTTAAAGAATAAGTAGTTGGGACTTAAATTTCACTTTGACATATCTATGGTATTCGAGATACATGTGTTCAAGATAACAAAGTTCAACTGTACAATTAGTTTTTTATAGAAATGGAAAATCATATTTTAAACTAGCGCAGTCAACAGGATCAAGGCCATTACAAAATCGCTCATAACTATTGTTTATTTTATTTATAACTCTCCAAAATTCTCATGAATTTACAGATTTATATACAGTTAGCAATATGATTTTTAATGATTTCTTATTTAATTAATGCACAGTGTAAGCTAAATTCTTTGAGCTTCATAAGAGACATGTTATACATGTGATTTAATTGGGGTACAAAAACACACAATAATTTTAGATGCTATTGTTTGTAGGTCACAGGTAACCGCATTCAAACTGACTGCATGGCCAATGTTTATACAATAATTAACACTACTGCAAGATAAGTGTGAAAAAGTTGTTTCTTGAAAAATGACCATCCGGATAAACAAGCCTTTTTTAATGAACTATTAAGTTTTGTAGCAGAAATCGACTGTCCGGATGTGGAATGCGAATTTCCGAATTAATGATACAGAATAACGTGGAAAAAATCAGTTCCAAAAAAAATTGTACGGAAGGTGAAGTGTACGGATAAATGGCATCCAGATAAACGCGGCGCCACTGTACTCTGATGTGAAAAATGGTTGCACAATTTGAAGTCAAGATAAGCTTTTCAAATTTGAAATATATCATCATGTACAAAAAAAACTAATCTGATTATATTCTGCATCAAATTATGATTCGAAAAATCAAATACTTAATATTATTTTTCTCTATTAGTATTATTCCAAGCTCTCTGATTGGCTACAACGTGATCACATGATCAAGTATATAACAGCATATATAATAGACTTGTGTTACTATTCAAAGATTCTGAAATGCATATCAACTTGTTGTTTCTTAGAATAGAAATAATTTTCTATAAAACAATAATCTTGCCTTAACATTGCTATTATATGATTTGATGTTTTAATAACAAAAAAACAAACAAACAAACAAACAAACAGTTACTTAATTCTAAATATTGTTATATATTGTGATGATCTTTAATAATTGTTTAGAGGTAACAATGACTTGTAATGAATATTAATCTACTTTATGTAAAACAAAGTAAAGTAAACATAATTTTTCATAAATTCATAAAAATATAATTAAACAATCTAGCCTTATTAATTGATACATCAGTATAAAGGTAACACAATTAATTACTTTAAACAGGTTACTTTAATTTTCTCTCCGTATGAAAACTTTGTTTTTATTATTTTTAAATTTTGTCTTGCCAATCTCTCTAAAAAATAATATAACAAATGTAGCCCTTTCAATTGGTCAATCAATAGATATATTGACTTGACAGAAAAGAATATCGACCTCTCACTTCGCGTCCCTATCAATATGTTTTTTCTGTCAAGTCAATATATCTATGGATCGACCTTATGAAAGGGCTATATTTGTATAATATTAGGTGTGCTATGAAAATTTATTCTGATATATTGTATTAATACACAAAACAATATACCTGTGCATCAACATCTAAAACATTTTATATGTTAGGCCATCTTTAAAATAATGTTTGTTTGCCGTCTCCCGACTCAGGGTAAAATTGTTTGGTTGGAAGGTAAGATATAAAATCTTTTTTCCAGAGAATTTCAGCATATTTGTTGTTGGGATAAGAGGAATAAAGAGAAAAAAATATCATGTCCTGGAATGTAATAAAAAGTTTTGAGTAGGGCCATTTTTAGTCAGTCGGTTGGGAGAGGGCAACCAAACAATTTTTTAAAGATGACCTTAAGTGTTATTTCCTTTTAGTTTAACCTCAAAAATTGATTTTCTTTATTTACCTAAAAGGCAAACACTGCTTTTATTTTGTTCAGAGCTTATTAAATGTAACATACAATTTTTGTTTACTTATATAAACACAGAAATATTCTATTATACTGATCATTACTAAAGTGAGACTCCTGATATCATTGTAACAAGTACCTTAAATTTTCTGTTTTCACCAATAGATTCTCCAGCTTATTGATTGAGGCAATTAAAGTAATAAATGTTGCTTTTAAGGGTGGCCAACAGGTGGAAATAGACCTGACTTTGACATAAAAATAGCTTTTGGGGCAAGAAAACATACTTCAAGATAATACGAGTATTCAGAAATACATGCTAATTAAATCAAATTCTTACTAAATTTTTGAAAATCAAGTTTTCCAAATACTGTACATGCTGAATATAATCATACAGTGTATATATACCTTGCAATCTCCTCTGTCTACCAGGGAAGCTTTTAACTAAAACAGTATAAATATCAAATTTTAAACAATAATCCTGATCATGGTCAGATGGTAATCTAGGGGTGCAATATGATACACCAACCTCACAATACAATACATATCACTGTATTCACTATTCAGTTCACAATACAATATGTATCACGAAGAAGTCTTCCTTTTAAATTGGAATAAAAAAGGATGATATTCATTCTTTTATTCCATTTATTTACGTAAGAAACCAGTCGTCATATTTCTTGAGTTAACACATTCTAGTCAAGAAGTTTCTAGTCAAGAACTGACAAGAAGACAGGGAATTTTCATCGAAATACATTATATAAAGCATTTATCACTTGTCTTAAGGACATACGCAACGTACCTCACCTAGTGATAATTTTTCAAGATATTCTTAATTTAAGATTATAGTGCCATCAAATGTTTGTAGACAAAAAATCAGCATGCATTACCAGGGGTTTTGAAAAGATATCACTTGATGAAATTTTTTGTATAATTCAAAGGAAAATATACAAAAAATACTTATCATATATTCTAGATATTTTGTTTATCCAAACTTGTTTTAGAAGAAGTGTACAACAGCATATATAGACATTAATATGTAGCACACAGTTCCTTTAAGCATTGGAACTCTTCAACTCCAGGGAAAAAGCCAATAAAGTTCAAACTACGTTGCTTATGTCCTTAAAGTCCTTCACCCTGTTACATGTAAATCTGAGGTCTGTAAGATGCTGGAAATGAGATTAACTATAATGTTACTGCATAATAGTCGACCTCATGTTTTTTTGCAGTAGCCATTTTAAAATTGTGAAAAAGGAAACGTTAATTTTAAAATGGAGGTTCAAGATAATTCTGGACTGATTGAACCGATTGAATCACAATATTAGTTTAGTGTATCTTGAATTGAACCGTGGAAAAAAATACCGTGATATACCGTCAAACAATTTATTGCTGCACTCTTAGGTTTATATATACATGTTTATTTTTCATTTAACAGATCAAGTATAATCAATCTGATTCCTGATATAGCATTACAAATATACACATAAATTTAATATTATTATAACTGGGCAATAAATTGACTAATACTAATATTCTGGTACATTGCATTACTAGAGCTGAAACGATATGCTATACGCCCCCTCCACAATACGATACTTGTGTCACAATTCAATTTTTTCGATATATTTTAAAGAAGAAACAGATCATAAGGTTAAAGAAAACTTGTATTCAGATTCCAAAAGGCACGTAAAAGGTGGTGATACAAAAAAGAGCACTACTTGTGCTTCTGTAGATTAAAAATTTTAAAGCACTTTGTTTGTGTCAATACTAGCAGCAGCATCCTGCTCTAAAACTTTCTTGTCATCATTTTCTCCCCTGTGTGTGCAAAACTATTAAAATGAGGTGTAAACGATCTATTTCAAGGAGTAACCGAACTTGATTTTAAAAAAAATATATGTAACCAAAAATTGAGACAGTGAATTGAATATTGAATCGAGCAATTATATTGGAAAGGATCAATATTTCAGTGAATCATTTCAACCCTATGCATTAACATGACAAAACGTATCATATTGCAATATGTTTTTGAATTACCAATATATATGTACCAGCAAAATGCTTGGACTCGGGATTTCTAAAATAAATGTACTTATCATGCTTATACATCTATAATTCTTATAAATGAATTAAGAATTCATAATGTCTATCTCTATATTATAATTAAAAAATCAAAATTACATACCATTCGCTTCCCTCTTGACAAACTCGCCATATTAGTCTACAAGTTCAAAAATTGTACCCAATCATTTGTAAATTTGTTTGTAAGTAGATGTCAAGCAGCACTGAATAATAGATGTAGTTTCATGGGGCATGAAATTCAAGGGTGCAGGGTATCCATGACTTTCACAACCAAAGAAAAAGTCATTACTAATGATATGAGACATCTATGATATTTAAGCAACATCATTACATGTCAAATATCTAATGAGGAAAATATTTAATAAATAAAGTTTACGTTTTCAGGAATGTTGCAGGATAACCTCCAAGGTTGAGATATAATCTAGTAAATAATTATTGGCTTATTTGTGCATCCAAGATAGAGTCAGTGTATGTTATTAAAATACAGGGTTCATTTAATTAGTTGCTGCACACAATGGCAAATCAAGAATTTTACAGTTTGCCATCTATAGATATTTAAATGTTCAGTGATGACAAAATTTTTAAAAGTTAACTCACTGCTTGCCACAAATCTACTAACTGGTGCATTTCACATTTTTAAGCATGCACATGCTTTAACCCCTGTTTGGGGTTATGGTTTTTCTATTTCCGTATACTTTGTTTTGAGGGTTCAGCCAGACTGATTAAAGATTTTTCAACATTCTGACTGGTTGTCTATAAATAATTGACAAATTTGCATATACATGTATATCAATAATATTTCAGCAATATTGTCCATGGGTGATCGTAAAAGCAAAGATCATCAATGACTATGGGTGAATGAAAATGAAGGCGAACGGGTCCTGTGCAAGCAGAACATGTAGATAGGGTGAACAGACCCAAAACCATTGGTTTTGGTCCAGTCTTTTCAATATTTACTTGCCCAACTGGACAGTAAAAATTCTCAATAAATAAGTTAAAAATTTAACTGATAGATCTAGTTCAAGAGATGTGTAAAAAAGAAAAAAAGAAAAGAATTTTGAGCCCCTTCTGTAGTCCATTGCCTAAGCGTAAGAGCTTGCAGTGATCATTATAAATGAAATTTATATAAAAATTTAAAACAAGGTACATGTAACTACTGTAATGAAAATACATTAAAGTATGAACAGCTGATGAAGTAAATATTTACTAACAATGTAAAATTAAAAAAACCTAATCATGTAAAACAGTGATAATGCTTCTGAACTGAAAATATAGTGTGTTGATAAACAGAACCGAAAAACTGAAAGTGCAGTACGCAGCAATTTCATGACTTTAGGTCTAGGTCAAAGACACGTGGTCCAGTCAAATAAAAAAAATAACACTGAGCTGTCCTATAACCATTGATAACGCCTTATAACAGTGAAAATATATTTTCAACTACATACAGAGTTAACATCATTTATGAATCAGAATAAAATCCATACATCAAATCATCTACAAACCTGGAAAGTCCGAAAGGTCAAATGATGAACATTTCAACCATCATCATTTCAGTATCTGGTTCCCTGTCTCTGCTTCCGGTTTGCGAGTGGCATAAGGCAGGGTACTAGGCAACATATGTACAATATTACACCATTTGTTGAAAATGAATACAATAGGCTACATGTTGATGGTTCGAAAGATGTAAAAAAAAAAAAAAAAAAATTGAATTGGTGCTTCTGCGTAAAGGATTCATTGTACACATGTCAGGCACGTAATGGGGGGGGGGGGGGGGCAAACATTTTATATTATTGAAATATTGTTCATTTGAAAGGCTAGTTACCCCCTCACCCTTTAATTAATTTAATCGTGATAATTTGGATATACATTGAATAAAAATTTTGTCTTGAGAAGCTTGGTCCACTCCCCCACGTGATAAAATTTTCAAGTTCGGAAAACTTTTTTGGGGGGTCTTTTTTTTTCTGATGCATAATCCATTCAATGCCTTTTTTCTGACTGCCCCTCACTCTACGTGTGTGCATAAATCTACCATTAATTAAATTTATGGCTAAATTAAAACAGATATTAAAAATTATACGCTTTGACAGTCACAAAACAAATTCGTTTCCTATCCCCAGTACATGTTCATTTGAATTTCCAATAATCTCACTAAACTGTGATACAGTCACTGACAGTAATCGGGGGGGGGGGGGGGGCAGGCACACTTTCTGAGAATATGCGGCCTTTTTCTGTATTGTAATACTGACGTAAATTTTGATTTGGGTCATCAATGCTGCCTCAATAATTCCAATACCGAAGAAAAATTTTATCGAAAGGTTCGAGAGCCCTCCCCTCTCCCCTCCATCCTCTCTCAAAATAGGATTTCAATCTGGATAGTTTTTCCGGGTGTTTGCCCCTACCCTTTGAAGACCGCTGCTATATATACTAGTATATAAACGGGTCTAATTCACTCTTCTTAACGGTTTTAAAACGAATCTTAAGAATTCGAGGAGCAAAGCAGATCTGTTTCATTTGAATTTATTAGTTTTTACCGTTCTTTTTTATCAGCAGAGTCAAATTTTTGATAAGAAAAAAAAGGGAAAAGGAAAAGAAAAAAGAAATCCAACCTATTTAGTTGCAATTCCGAAGAAAGAAAACTCATTTCCAAAATATGAAAAACTCAGGGGGGGGGGGTCTCTTCATGTTTTTATATGTATGACTTTTTCTACCAACTGCAAAGCAGATCTGTTTCATTTGAATTTATTAGTTTTTACCGTTCTTTTTTATCAGCAGAGTCAAATTTTTGATAAGAAAAAAAAGGGAAAAGGAAAAGAAATCCAACCTATTAAGTTGCAATTCCGAAGAAAGAAAACTCATTTCCAAAATATGAAAAACTCATTGGGGGGGGGGGGGGTTCTTCATGTTTTTATATGTATGACTTTTTCTACCAATTTTACAAAATTTTATGTTTTCGGGGGGTCAAAGGGGTCGCGTTTCTGAAAATGGGAGAGGATTTTTATTTTTTACTTACTTTTCTACGTACATTTAATAACTTGGCAAATTTATTCCAGGGAAGTTCTGAATCCACCCCCTCCCCAGACCCAGATCAATGCAGGAAAATTTTATAATTTTATTGGTTATTTTCATCAAAATTATAATTCCATTAATCATAATGATGTTTTGTCATGGCTATACAATGTAACACGACGTACATGATGTTAACAATTTTAAATTAAAAGGTCGATCTATACATGTACAATGTACGTAAAAGCACACGACCGCTATTTTCTTACACTGTAGTTTAGCATCTTTGTTTGTTTTTTGTTTTTAAATCTATGTTTGTTAGTAGACTTAAATACAATTTAAGAAAGAAACTATCTCATTAAAAATCATTTCGAATTTCCTATCGGTTTATATACATGTACCTTAGAAGTCTATAATAAAACTTGGTGTTTTTTTCTTAGAAGAGGGAAATTTTTTTCTTAGAAGAGGGAAATTACTAAGCCAAAAACGCCCATTTGTCTTGTATATACCTTACTTTAACTAAAAACTGTTCAATTTTCATTACTTACCAAACATGGTATTCACGAGCCTAATCAAAGTATTTCTGAAAAATAACGAGGTGTTCCGAGAGCATTCGGAACACATGACGGAAGGCACTTGCTCGAAAATCAGATCATGGTATAGAAATAATCGACTTTTTTCCTATTTAGTTTTTTTACATAAAAATTGAAAAACTAAATTGAAAAAACACTCATTTGAACTAATCAAAAGCGGAAAATAATATATATGCTAAATTTTTGGTTTAATTGCATGTTTTTCTTGGTCTCCAAAATGCAGATAAATTATCCTTTCAAATTATACGAAGGCTGTACATTCTTTTCTTTTTTAGGGAAGATGATAGAAATAAGACAACTTTTGAATGTGAAATAATAGAAACAAAGATTAATTTTATTAAGTGACACGTTTTTTATTTTCTAAAAACCAGACATTTTGAATACTGCTGAGGTCAAAATAATAGGGAGACCGAAAAATGTCGCCATAATCCATTGGTCTACTTAAGCCATAGAATATATCCTTCCTGGTCTCCTAAAGCCATATTTCATATATATATATATATATATATATATATATATATATATATATATATATATATATATATATATATATATATATATATATATATATATATATATAACACTCTTCCTTATATACATTCTCAGTAGTATAAAGTCCATTCACATACTATGGATACGTATGCTAAATAGAATATAGAAACAAAACAAAATTGTTTGACCCCACAGTCTCTAAATATTTGAAATAAGCAATACAGCTAACATTTTACCTTTAAAATTAATAGTTCCGTCTCCATCCGTGTCTGCAGCACTAAAGATTTCGCGTACTTTATTAAGATCATGATGCTCTTTTTTAAATGCTAAAGCTCGAACAAGTTCGTCGAAGGAAATCACACCATCGTTATTCTTGTCTATCAGCATAAATGATGCTCTGAATCGTTCACAGTTAAGTTCTATTTGTAGAAATGTGTCTTTCATGAGTAGGACATATTCTTCAAATCCTATATTTCCATCTTCTGAAATAAAAGCCGGAGTTTAGCTAATTGAAAAAGCGTTGTTGAAATTATATTACAGAAAATGTAAGTCAATGCAATTTCATTGTGGTGTTTCTTCTGAGAGTAACCTCAAAAATAAGCAAATTTATGGTAGTGAAAAATGGTAGTTCATAGTCTAAATAAATTTAGAGTAATTTCCTATTTTTGCTAACACAGTTCTAAACTTGATCCTATAATGGATGCCGTCAGCGTGTAATGATTGATTGATTGATTGTATATTGTTTTACGTCCCATTCGAGAATTTTTCACTCATATAGAGACGTCACCATATACCGGTGAAGGGCTTCAAATTTTGACCTTTACTCGGCACTCAGGGCCATTGAGCAGTGAGGGATCTTTATCGTGCCAACGCCTGCCGTGACACGGGGCCTCGGTTTTTAAGGTCTCATCCGAAGGACCCGCAACTTTCACTTCAAAGTGCCGAGCGCATGACGAAGGAACAGTTGCTACCTATTTTTTTTATCGACTTAGGTCTGTCGCGGCCGAGATTCGAACTCACGACCTCCCGATCACGCGTCAGCGTGTAAACATCAAATGAAGAGCATTGAAGATGTCAGTACAGTATCATATTTTTTTTAAACTCTTTATATTTCTTTATTATTACATTTCTATATCTGCATTTGTATTTCCTTTTCATGAAAGGAAAAGTAGAATTATATACTTATGGCTCAATATTACATGTTTACTATGGTTTAAATGCAGCAAGCTACTTACTATTCAGATCTACACTTTCGATCAATTTTTTCGATTCCTCTAGTGTAATATTAATACCCAACAATTTTGCAGCCTCTACCAGTTCTTTCTTCGATATTTTACCGTCTTTATTAAGATCAATGGACGAAAAGGCTTTCTTGAACTCTGAAACAGTAGGAAAAAAAGGAAATATTTCAAAATTATCAGAGATGAAGGACTCTTATAAAAATAATGCCATTTGAAAAATTCTAGTACATGCGTTAAACTTACTGCACATTTGAATGTTTTACCTTTTTCATTCAATAATATAGGTCATATGTTTTATATTGAAAAGATGCACCACTAATACACACAAAATAGATGCTAAATATTAAATAAATTAAAATGCTAAATGAATTTATAAAAAAAGTATAGCTGTAACAGTTTATTATATTATTGCTATTCATCACTCTAGATTTGCACATTACAGCAAATGAATGGGTCCAACAATTCAACAAAAAAGAAGTTAGTAGTAAACATCATAATCCTGAACGACTATTTCTACATTAAACACCGAAACTCTGGGCTGACATTTCAGGACTAATGACCCTCTGCTCTAAATTTCACATTTTTTTAACATTGATTTTCATCAAGAGCAAAAGCATCAGCTTCAAATGGAAAATAGTATGAGGTATGAAGCGCTGCTTATTTTTTTCAGAAATGATTTTTATCTCAGATCATGATATGAAGAAATTTTAAGACAGAGGATAGAAAGAGTAGCAATTTATTATCACAACATAAAGTTAAAAATATGAGGTGTATATGAAAATAATTAATATCATACTTATTAAAATCATACTAGAAAACATAATAAAGAGCGGCTTTCTAAGTCAGAATATCATAATGTAGTATGTGGTTGTAAGAAAAAAAATCTGTTAGCAAGAGTTATCTTTCTTATAATTTTTTTTAATGGAAAAAATGTAATACTAGTAAAAATTCTATATTTGGTACTTGAACTTTAAACCATTTCTAAATTGGTCCTTAAGAAGATAGAACTTATTCGATTTATAAGGCTTTTAAAACTGGATCTAAATGTTTTTGCTAAATATAATAAAACAATTTGAAAAGAATATGCACAGGAAATAAAAGGTAATGTTTCCATCATATGTCAGAATTGATCGAATTGACTACTCAAAGATCTCGATAATGAAACTCTGATGAAGAAAGCTATGAGTAGTATTCGTATTTTGTACTTGGAAAGTTATCTCTCTTATCAAAGGGTCGGTCCCCTTTAAGAATCACCCTAAGCAGGATTTTTTGCATATTATCTTTGATCTTACCAATCTGTTTATACTTTTCTTATTTCTGAATAAAAATTATAATAACTGCCAGATCTTTTACAAAAGCATGAAAGAAATATTGTGTCCTGACTATATTTAAAACCATACCTATTGCACTGGTGTGAAAATCGTGTAATGATAATTTGCTTTGATATACACTCGGATTACCTTTGTTCATTTGTTTTCTCTTTTGAAGAGACCACTCCCTTGATTTATTATTGCTTTTCTACCTACACAAAGAGTCAGTGATCCCTCATTTCTAATAATCCAGATGAATTAATCGCTATGGCAACTAGAAGTATATATGTTAGATATTTGTCAAATATGAGGATAACGAACAGTAGACATGCTCAGAAGTCCAATGAAACAATACAAATATTGAGCAGAACAAACACGGAACTCTGAAAACATCAGAGGTGTGATCAGGTGCCATGGAGGAGTAAGTAACCGATAATGGTGAACGGGTTTTCAATTAGGACGATATTTGTTTATTTCATTACTTCATAAATAGCACTGACTATAAAATGTAGATGATAGAAATTGGATGGAACCCTAAAAACAGAAAAGGCCAAACAAAGAGACAATGAAATTAACCAAGAAAAGAATACTCTATCAACTCAATCCACTTGCGCAGTAAAATTTAATGTAAAACAATATTTCAGATTCAATTAAACAAAAAAACAAAATTAATAAGGAAGTAAAAACGAATGAATACATTTAGAAATGTGTGTGTACTATCACATACTCCCTTTTAAATACTATGTAAATTACATGAAACCTACCCTAAGATAAGCATACCATCAATATAATAAGTCCATACAGAAATGTGATGTATTATCAAATATACAACAAAGGAACAAAATATTTTTTACAGGATTTTAATTAATATCGACGCAACCCTGTGTTTGTATTTCTATGGTATATGTAACTAGTAACTGATGAACTGAGATAGAAACCTGGTTCTTTATTACGAATCTACCTGGGCTATGAGAAACAATGAAATGAAGTTTTGATAAATACATGTATCAATTTATGATAAAGAGTTATGTGGGTAGAAAGGGAAACATCCTTAAGTTGGTGTCAAATTTCTTGAAAGAAATTCTCTGAATAAAAAGTGCCATGAACTGACACGTTCCTGTCTTATGATAAAGAAAAACGAATATTTCTATTTCAATCGATGGCACTTGTTTTTTCCTTAGTCTTTTATATTTTGACAGAAGCAAATTATTGTTTTTATACGCCTTTTCTTCTGTATGAAGAGTTTTAATTATTCTTAAAGACACCGATTCCTGTATGCATCTTAAACTCACATCGAAACGACGCTATCTATCTCCTTTTGATTTTACCCTTATGTTAAAACAAATTATGTATAAACAATAAGTTTGACAAAAGGATTAGAATTTTTTTCCGCGATTTATTAAATAAGATATTCACTCACAGAAGAGACCAGTGTTACTAACCTTCTATTTGTTCCTGAGTCAGATCCTCGGTAACTTCTGCCAATAACCGTTTGGATTTTTTGTCTGCAGACATGGTTGAAATTTATTTCTGGGAAGAAAGATTCATAAGCTTCTTTATTTATAGATTCAACGAGACGCTAAAGTACGCCACATTTTAATATATATACTGTAAATAACTGTAGAAAGAGAGAGTTATTATACACATCTTATATCAGATGAGACACAGTAAAGTACGTCAGTATTGAGGACCCAGGAAGTAGCTCTCATGTAATATTCTCTGCCTTATTAACTGTTTCTCATAACCGAAGGGCTTTATTTAAAACTCTGGAGAGAATTTTAATCAAAACCCACTTAAATTTAGAACGTATTGAGATGACCGTTTTATGACAAAAGATCTGTTGAGTTACGTAGTAAAACGTAGTTTTTTTTTAGTTTTTTTTTAAATTATAAGTTATATGTGAATTTTATATATATATAAAGCACAATATAAAGCACAAGCACATCTAAATTCACTTTATAGGTTATTACAGACCTATTTTTGTATTCATACGAGGTAGAATCTATTCAAAATGTTCCACATGAAAAGAAGAAGTCTCTTGCTGTGGTCTTCAATTCAACATTTAGATATATCAACGATTCGATTCGTTGATTCGATATATTCCTTTGAACTCGAAATCAAAGATACCACAGAGTCTGACACATGCCTGTTTCATATTTGGATATTTTACTACGAACAATATTTTAAACGAGGCAAGCTATTGACAAATAAGTTGAAGAAATAACGGTCTCGTTTAAAGTCAGCATTTCGCAAATTCTATGGTAATACAATGACCTCGTCAGCAAATACAATTATTTATTTTTAAGTCGAATAATGACTAACGTTATTCATACAAATTGCTAGGCCATTATTTTCATACTTAATTGGCTACGGATTTTTCCGTTTGCCCGATCATAAAAAGGAGCACACGGTGGTTGTGACTGGTCAACAGGGGGTATTCACTGCCAATGGCACCTGATCCCAACTCTGATGTTTTTAGAGGTCCGTATTTCATCTACCCAAAAGTTTTCTTGTTTTGGACTTTTGAGCTTGATTGCTGTTTGTTATCTTTATATATATATATATATATATATATATATATATATATATATATATATATATATATATATATATATATATATATATATATATATATATATATATATATATATATGAAGCACAATTTATTCAAAATCTTATACATGAGAAAAAGAAATCTCTTGTTGTGGCCTTCAACTCCACATTTAGATAATATATCGACGACGTATTATCAATTAACAATAGTTATTTTCATTCATATGTCGACACGATATATCCCAGTGAGCTTGAAATAAAAGATACCACAGAGTCTGACACATCTGTTTCATATCTGGATTTTTTACTAGAAAAAGACGTTAATGGTAATCTAACAACAAGTTTTATGATAAACGTGATGATTTATCTTTTCAGTCGTCAACTTCCTTTACTTATGCAGCAATATACACCATCACCTGCATATGAGGTGAATATATCTCTTAGTTGATTCGATACACAAGAGCATGCCCTGCGTATGAACAATTTCTAAAACGATGTTAGTTATTGACAAACAAGTTGATGAAACAAAAATATCAACAGTTTCGTTTATAGTCATCATTTCGTAAGTTCTATGGTCGATACAATGACCTTGTCAGCAAATACAATTTATCATTAAGTCAAATGCTGACTGACGTTTTTCATACTAATTGTTAGGCCATTATTTACACACTTAATGTTCAACGGATTTTTCCGTTGTTTCCCGATCAGGACAAGGAGCACACGGCGGGTGTGACCGGTCGGCAAGGGATGCTCACTCCTCCATGGCACCTGATCCCACCTCTGATGTTTTTGGAGGTCCTTGTTTGCTCTGCTCCCGATTTGCATTGTTTTAATGGACTTTGAGCTTGAATACTGTTCGTTATCTCCATATTTCATATATAGTTTAAGAAAAATCCAATTTTTGGTACAGTAAAATATTGATATACCCAATAAAAAAATCAAGATTCACGAGACTTGAATAATTATCTGAACTGTAAGCGCTTTCTGCCTTTTATTGGCTCTTCAAACAGTTACAAAATGAATAACATATATATATATATATATATATATATATATATATATATATATATATATATATATATATATATATATATATATATATATATATATATATATATATATGCATTTAATAGTTCTGTGAATTTTGTTTCCCAAATGGTGGTAATATTTGCGAGAATCTAGTGTTCATCGCTGATTTTATCTAGTTTGGAGTAGACATGCACTTCTTTTCCTCATCCACGCATTCAAATCATTTTAGTTTTCATCGTCTATCTTTTTAGCATCAAGTATCTATCGGTCTAAAAGTAAGCGCATTCTAGGATCTGTCTTACAGTTTCTATGTCTTAACTTTAACATGTCTCAATCTGTCGGTATAAATGCGTATGATATCGTCGAACCTAACACTTCAGTTATTTAGTGCTACTTCATACTATCTTCCAGAGTCTTCAAAATTCGTCATTTTTGGTTCTTCTTTGTTTAGTTCCCCTTTTATGTGGAGAAGCTCAGTTTTGTATTTATTTGAGTATTATAACCTTTGTTCTTTGTGTTGTACTACAGTGTCGGCTTGTACCTATCGGTGTTTTATGTAACTTAGCATAATTACCTTAGGAAGTGTAATCTCGCGGAATTTAAATTACTGAGACTGAACATGTATTCTAAATTAACAAACGTATCCAGAGCGAAAATTTCGCTCGGCACTCGATGATAACCGAACAATCTATGAGATACAGAAATTTGCAAAATATGTGACTTATATTTAATTGGTTAATTTAATCATGATTAATAGTTACCCAAAAACGCAACTTACTTGATATAAAAACAGTCAGAACCATGTAATAAACATTTGCGTTCCAGCTTATGTTTTGAAAACTTCTGGCAGACTGTTCAATTAGTAACTGTACTTAAGATTTAAAAGATTAATTTTATGCATTGAAAGAAATATTGAACTCATTTACAATGAAATAAGCATATCTCTAGATAACCGATTCTGCACATGACCTGTTTCGAAAATGGAAATACATGAAGGTTTTTTTGTGTGTGGTTTTTTTTTTTTTTTTTTTTTTTTTTTTTGACGAGAACATTTCACAAAAGTAAAAGTGTCACATTAAGAAATACCTTGAATTTAATTATAACAAATGCCTTAAGGAATTGTAGATAATGACAGCAGGGATTTTAAAATGTAGGTTTATGTCTCCTTCTTATAATTATTACGAGTATTTGGTGAATGAACAGTCCATAGATGCATGCTTACATTAGAAGAATACAGCAATAAAAATTATTTAGTACAGTGATGCTTGACTTTCACTCTGATATGAATTAAACTTAAGTTTTTTGTAGTTCTTGTTAACATTCCAGATTACTAGTATCAGAATATATTTGCATACTTTTGTTTCCTTCCTCTATGAAAACTGCACTCCCCGGTTGGATTTATATCACTATGAACTCCCATATACATTTTCCATAAAAATGCAAATGCACAGTCTGTTTCTATCAGTAATCATTATAAAAAGAAACCTGACAAAAGTGTTTGAGTAATGCTTGAATAAAACCACACTAAGAGGGCGGAATTAATTCACCACTTGTTACAAACAATGTCAATAGCATGTAAGTGTCGCGTTATCATTACTGCGGTATGTCGTAAAAATATCATTGACAAGCCAGAGCGGTTTATGATTTGGCTACCCTGAGGTGGGAAAATGAAATAAGGGGATTTATATTGGCTTTAAAAGGGGTACAAGACAAGGAGAAATGATGTTGGGGGACAGAGGAATAATAACAATGAGAATCGGAGGGAGAACATCAGAGAACGAGAGGAAATCAAATACCAGCCCAATTTTCAGTAAAATCGATCTCTGGATCAAAGAATTTGGACATTTTATTAATTTTTTTTTAAATAGCCATTGCTTCTTTTCAACTAAAACGTGGCTACCTTGTTTGATACATTTTATCAGAATACATTTACAATATATTCAAATTGAAGTTCATTGGATCTAAAATATAAACAATCACTGTCATTGAGACGCTTTCCTCTTCATTCGAATATTGTGAGCAAAAATACATGTACTCAACTAAAAAAACGGTTATCTTAAATTTTAACATTTCAGTTTGTCCAATTCGATTTGCTATGGAAGTCTATCAAGATATTTAAAAAGACAATTCCGAGTTTATCTTAAATGTAAAATTTTCTTGACGATTATCTGAATGAAATTTCTTTACAGAAGGAATGACCTGTTTTGTTTTTACACTAGATTTCATATCTTAGTTCTTCAAATGCCACCAGCAAATGCAAATTCAAGCTTAACGAGCATGTTATTGTAACCCATTAACAGTACACAGTGGTAATTATATTTTCTGCAGTGATTGAGAGATTAATACAGGGGATTTTAGATAATTAAATACACAGGATTACATGCAAGAACAGCTGCGTTTACAATGTGTTCTTTAAATGCGAGAAGCATTGTAAGCAAATCTGGTTTAATAATTCAAACAATCATGAAGCATGCTAAAAATGGAATATTGTAAAAGATATGTGAAATTTAACATTCTGATTCACGTCAAACTGAAATGAAAACAAGAAAAACTTAAAAGTTGTAGGAGAACTCTTACCTGTGTAATCTAACTCGATAATTGTTAAGCTGCTAGCGCTATAAATCGTCCATCATAAAACGTTCAACTATTACGATGTCGGGGACAAAATCGATAATGCTACTGTAAGAATATTATTTGTAAAAAAAATACATATATATACTATATATCCTCCTAAGAAAATGTCTGTCTAAATGTCACACACTATACACATATTTCCTTCCGCCGTGCTGTTTAACAGTAATCTGAAAAGAGGCTTTGATTCAAAGACGATTGTGCGCGCAACTCTGATCTTTATCCATCGTCCACGTACTAGAAAACCTTCCTTATAACTTTTTTTCTGCACTTGTAAAGCAATTTGTGTAAATGCAAGAGGAGAATGCGAGTTAGTGAGGTTTTTGAAATTATTTTTGTTAATGTATGACGGATATACACTAATTCCATTATGGAAACATGTACTCTTGAAAGTTAAAAGCAAGCATACTCGTAAAAAAAAAATGCAATCATAATCCGAAAAAGTGTTTGTGGATACTCTCAAAATAAAAATGACAGTCATAAATTTTCTTTTTAAACTATTTGACATCGTAAACTTTTTTTTGAATAAGAATGGTATGGAATGGTAAAATAAAATAGAGGAAAGGAAAGAGGTAGTTAAGGAGGGACCCACTGGAGGAAGATATGGAACAGAATATGCCTTTCATTCACTAATTATAGCTTAACTGTTACTTTAAGCTATCCGTATCTTGTACAAAATTAATAATTGAATACTGTAAATCTCTGAGATACTAATTGGAAGGAGGATTAAGGCTTCATAATGCTTATAGAAACACCTGTCCCCTTAAACACCTGCCAAAAATTAATTATGCTTCAAAACTTTCCAAAATATAGAAAGAATTAAAACAAAAGGAGAGATTACGTACAGGTAGATATGGATACTCAATGTTTACTAATACCCTAAAAAATTTAAATCTTTTAATAAATAGTTCGCAAGCCTTAAGCACAATCTATCTGAATAAGACAGATATTTATATATGTCTAAACACAAATCCATAGACCATCGCATAGTTAAGACTTTGTTAAGGATATGTACATATTTGTAGTCTCAAGTGAATTTTAGTATATTCATCCTAGATACATGCATAGAATACGGGTTAACATATTCTAGAGAGATGATTAGCAACATTAATATTCTGATCTGAGTTGTGTATCACAGTTTTGCCCATCTGAAATCCATTTCAAAATTTAAAAAAAAAAAAGTAGCTATTATTTGACTTCATTTTATCCAGGGATTGTTAAATTGCTGTCTGCTATTGGAAACCACATATATTGAGAAAAAATTCAGTTTTTAGGAAATATTTCGTGTACTTTGAAAAAAATTTAATGAAAGGATAATTTCATATTGCATAAAATAATTTTCAAAGTACACATAACGAATTGTTTTAATTATTTTGATTAAACCTTAAAAAAACGGATAGACATACTACGACTTGCTTTGATTTTTCTATTTTTTTTTTTTAACAAAATGTTGATAATCCTTAAAATCGGTTTCTTTGTCGACGATTAACTTGTTATCTCATCGAAAGAAGAAAGTAGAATCGTGTCGTTCAAATGAAATATTGAAAACGAAAGTATATTTCGTTTCAGATTAATGGGAAAAGGTAAAGGTAACTATTACTACCCTATAGTCTTTAATAATCTGAAAGTAAAATGAATTTCTCACATAGATGTTATTCCAATTAAGGTGACACAGTTTGAGTTATATGCATGTGTGCAATATGTAAGCCAAGGTAAAGATCTATTATATGAGAGGTGCATATAGTTTTCTGAGATTTGATAAGTGAATGAAAATGAGTATCCTGATTACATTTCATATGATTTCAAATTGCATACTATGAAATAGCTTCAAGTACCGGAAAAAAATCATGACATCATAATGGATTTAAATAAGGTGAAGATAACGAACAGAAATCGATCTCAAAAAATCTATTTAAAAAAATACAATTCTGTGAAAATGGCATAAAACACAGACCCTTAGAAATTCCAGAGATGTGATCAGGTGTCTAGGAGGAGTAAGCATCCCCTGTTGACCGGTCACACCCGCCGTGAGCCCTATCTATTGATCAGGTATACGAAACATTTAATGGTTAAATTCAGTATAAAAAACAAAGGCCTAAAAATTGATATGAAACAAGTCAGCCAAAATACAACCCGATGATAGATTATATTTGCTAACAAGGTCATTCATTATAACAACCATAATGCTGACTTCAAACGAGGTTGTTGAAATCCCTGTAACATCAATTATCTGTCAGTAGTCAGCCTCGGTTTAAAAATTGATCATACAAGGAGCATGTACTTGAAGCTATAGAATTAATGTTTCTTCAGATAATAATTCCATATCAATTACTAGTAATTTGAGCTAAAGAAGGTTTTTAGGAAACTTGGGCATTTTTGTTGGATTGGGGTGGGAATGGTATACATTTTTTTAAAGGCTTCACTTTATTTAAAATGTTCAGGAGCATACATGTATGTGTAGTCTGCAGTTAGTTTGCTTATGTTTTCCAACTCATTAGATGCTCCATAGCATGCTCTGAGTAAGATCATTTTTAAACCGATTCAGACTACTGACAGATAAGTTGATTTCACTGGAATTTCGACAATCTCGTTTAAAGTCAGCATTTTGTATGGATGTTATAGTGATCTTGTTAGCAAATATATGCTTTCACTGGGTTGTATTTTAGCTGACATGTTTCATACCAATTGTTAGGCCTTTGTTTGGTTTTTTATTTTATTTTAAATAAATTTGACCATGGTATATTCCGTCTATCTGATCAATACATACGTATGCACATCTCTGTGAGAAATGAAAAAAACTAAGTCAATGAATAAATATAAACTCTACTAAAGTCCTATGATTATATTGTACATATAATACTCACTGGTTGCTTACAGAAGGAATGACAGGCATATCTATTAAAATTGAAAAGGTCTTTACAGGATGGAGGAATCTTCGGTTGTGAATGTGCCATTTATTTGTAATCAACCCTATTGGAAGGCCCAGATGAATTTTACTTTTCATTGAGTAAATTCTGCAACACTTTCTCTCATCATTATTATAGCTTTATAGCAGATTGAATGTTGTTCTACGTCCCATTCAAGAATTATTCATTCATATAGAGAATAGAGACGTCACCATATACCGGTGTTCATGTACTCCCTACTCAGGGCCATTGAGCAGTGATGTCTCTTAATTGTGGCAAAGCCTACGGTGACCCGGGATCTAGGGTTTTAAGGCCTCTTACGAAAGGCTTCTATAGTACCGAGCGCTTGGCGAAGGAACAGTCGATGCCTATATTTACGTCTTAGGTTTGACGTGGCTCGGTGAATGAGAATTGAACCCTGCCTCCCGATCAGGAAGATAACGCCCTAATACTAGGCTACCGTGACCGATTCTTAGCAGCAGAACAAACATACAGTTGTTCCACAGAAACGTTGGATTCAAATATTTTGTCAGCCCCCAAAACATACATTTTTTTTGAAAAAATTTTTGAAACATTCGGCGATCATATTAATTTCTCAGTGAATTTTATCAGATTTTAAATGTTGTTTCTGTTCTGATTGATTTAGAAATGAAATGTATGGAGATAACGAACAGTATTCAAGCTCAAAAGTCCATTAAACAATTCAAATTTTGGGGCAGAGCAAACACGGACCTCTAAAACATCAGAGGTGGGATCAGGTGCCATGGAGGAGTGAGCATCCCCTGCCGACCGGTCACACCCGTCGTGTGCTCATGATCGAGTAAAAACGAAAAAATCCGTCGACAATTCAGTGTGTAAATAACGGCCTAACAATTAGAAAGAAAAACGTCAGTCAGCCTTTGACTTGACAAATTTTATTTGCTGATAAGGTCATTGTATCAACAATAGAACTGCGAAATGACGAATTCAATCGAGATTGCAATCCATTCAGATCTGAATCGATGTTAAACTATCCGAAGCACGAGGAACTACATGAGTTTTTCATTGCATTATAACAAATAAACTTTAATCTAATTACAAGCAGGGTTGTTTTTGTTTTGTTTTTTTTTTTACAAAAACCAAAATACAATATTCTTCAGGAACATCTGATTAGATCAACTTCTCTATTCTGAGTTCAAAAAAAAAAAGAATCGGTAAGCTATGTTCTAATTAAAAAAAATGTATTTCAAGTTAACCACTATCATCATTTAAAAAGGAAATTGGTTTCTAAGCAAGGTAAAATACCTTCATGAAAAAAATAGTGAGAGGCTTGTCAAGCACAAAACAAACTGGAAAATAACAGAACACAAGCTTAACTGTAACAGATATATTCCTTGTCACTTACATCCACTAACATTTTCCTTCCATGGGTGTTAAGCGTCTTTGGGTTATAAGTGTGCTTAGGTACCAATTTTAGCTTTAGTCTACATGTTAAAGAAACGGTTTTCTGCTGAATTTGGCAGGTTTTTTGTCCGACAGGTTACTTTAAGTAGGCTTAGTTTTGCTTCAGCTGCGATAAACTCTGCATACAAATGTAATGGTGATCGTCGGTGTATTTGACTTTGTCCGGCTCATTTCTAAAAGACCCAGTGACATTAAGAACTCGGAAAAGTGGTATTAAAAAGGGTGTTCACACCAATTTTCTTCATCGAAATATTGTCTAGGCCATAACTTGAAAACCTTTTGACATGAGGACTTCAGGCTTTGGAACATGGAAAAATGAGGATTAGATGAGATGTACTGAACAATTATTTTTATCTTGACAAAATTCTTCAAATGAAATCAAATAAAAAAATTCTAGGCCATTATTCGAGAACAGTTCGACATAGAGGCTTGAAACTATGAAATGATATTAGGGGAAATCTGAAAATAACGGACAGTATCCAAACTCAAAAGTCCAATAATACAATACAAATCACGAACAAAGCAATCAAAGATTTCCTAAAATATCAGAGCTTGGATCAGGTGCCATGGAGGAGTTCGAATTCATCCTCTGTTGAACAATCATGCCCACTGTATACTACTTTTTATTACATATTCAACAGTGAAATATTGTGATTTATGTATTGAATAAAGGCGATTTTTCTCTCACAGTGTGAAAGGACACCAAAGTGATATTCTGTCACAGTGTGAAAATATATTAAAGTAAGTAAAAAATATTTTTAGCTTATCATAAGATAGAGATAGTAACTAAACCATCTTGAAAGAGACTAAAACTGCCAATTTCTTCCCAAATATGTTGCTAAAATCTATGTTACCATGTTTTCAATCTCACAACTGCTAAGATATAAATCATGTACGGTACCAATTTTGATGATATATGACGTCTCAATCGCTCAATTATGACGTTACAGTCTATGACACTGTGTTAAGAAAAGATAGAGGCAAAGGGAAAATTAAAGAAATGTAATGAACAGAAAATTTAATGTTTTGTAGTTAGGAATGAAATTTATTTCACACATGAGATAGGATTTTTTTATATATTTTTTTTCATTCGTGCTTCGCACTCGTGAAAATTTCAAAAAGTCATGTCCCACTCGTGAAATAAATTCCACATCCAGCAACAGAACATTGAAAATCCTCTATTCATAGTCGGATAAATGGGGAAAATCCGCAGACAACCTAGTATGAAAACAATGACCTTATAATTTGTGTGAAATTAAGACGTCAGTCAACATTCGACCTAACAACAGATTGTATTTGGAAATAAGGTCATTTTGTCAACCATAGATTTGCAAAAAGGTGACTTTAAACGGGATTTTTGATACCCTTTGTTTTATACGAAAACATATAACAGTGAACCTTGCGCGCATAAATTCTGCACAGTCACTATTTTTTTGGAATATCACCCGTCGTCAAGCAATGTTGACTGTTGCTACGCTGGAGGGCGTGGCTTCATCATTCAGCGGGTAATAGTATTTTTTAACAAATGTTTTTCAACGAATCAGATTTAACTAATTTACATGAAAGTATAATAAATCTAAATGTCAAGTTGAAGACCACGCCAAGAGACTCTTTTCAAGTAGAAGGGCTTTTTCTAAGTCCTGCTTTCTAAGAATAAAAAAACAGACCTGATTATAATGATGTAAAATTAATGCCCATATGCGTTGGAATTTCAGCAGATTGTAGGAAGACCTGTCCTCTAAAGACTTCATAATTCATGAGGAACTCCGGCATGATTATCACATCAGAATACATGTATTTTTTCAATAAAATAAGTTTGCAGATGACCCATGACAAGGCATACAAAAAGCCTACTTTTTAATTTATCGTGGGTAATGATTGTAAAAAATGTAAAGTCATACGTTTTGATGCTTTTGAGTTTGGCAAAATTTTGTGATTTCAAATCTTTAGTATTTAAATTTGATTCATTTGATTAACACCACTTCACAAATAATATGTTGTTTTACAGTACTACTAAAGTTATATAGGTATGGTAATTCAAATTCAATTTGATATAGAGTATTAAAAATATTTAACACTGGCATATGATTTAAAAGAATCACTTTCTTGGGAAGGGAACTATCAGGATAAGTTGGATTACCACTTGCAGATTTAAATCCAAGTTCCTCTAAAAATACAATACAGTTGTATTATAACAAGCATTCTGAGAGTATTGCATTAGCAATACTAGTCCCCTACCGGCAAGTGTAATCTGGTTCCCGTTAAAAATTGAAAATGACATATTTCGGTCAAAAATCAATGAAGTGGAATACAATGCAAACTTGATCTATAACTCAACAAGGTAAAGTCACATGCCAAAAATCAGCTCAATATTTGCAAGCGTTTAGAAAAAAGTGCGGAAAACCCTGAAAAATTGAAAAGGTCGTAATTCCGATAAAAATCATTGAAGCGGAAAGAAATGCAAACTTGATTTGTAACTCATCAAGATACTCACATACCAAAAATCAGCTAAATATCTGCAAGCGTTTAGAAAAAAAAAGTGCGGAAAACCAAGTGGGACAGACTGACAGACAGACAGAGGGACAGTCAGACAGACGGACGGACAGACTCAGAGGAAACCTATGCGTAGTCCCCTCCGGTTTCACCGGTAGGGGACTAATAACGAGTCTTACAAACAAAAACTATTATAACATGGTTCAGCGCTTTGTCGTTCTATCTCACTGTGGGACTTGGAGACCAAGATCTCGTTTTACAAAAGAACTTACGACTAAGATTAAAATGTAACTTTGCGAATAACTTTCTCTTTTACATTAATTTGAAATTCGTTTTAAGAGCGACATTTTTATACCAGCTCATTTTTAACGTAAACATTAATTTTTCTAGATTTTACAATCAACTAAAATTTTTATCTTAGCCGTAAGTTCCTTTGTAAAACGGGCCCCACTCCTATAAACAGAGGGCTCGTGTCCCAACTCCCAAGTGAAACACTCATTTTACCATTACTTTCACCTAAACATGTTCTTATAATAATAGCACCAATGGCTACTAGAAAATCAAAGCATTGAGAATAGTAATAAGACGTAAGCAATGAACTTTATTTATTGAATGGAATTTTGAATCCATCAAAAAAAATTATCATTAATTTACTGTATAATATTTATTATTGTATCAAATTTTACATGTAATTTTACGGAAGCCGGTAGGTGCAAGGTAGAAAAAAATATTTTATCTGGCGGTCGCCAGATAAGTTTCTGGCGGCCGCCAGATAAAATATTTTTCTACCTGGCACCTACCGGCTTCCGTATAATTTAAATTATAAGAAAATGTTCAAATTCTGTCTTGTAACCTCATCACTGCCACATGCAGGTATAAAAATTAATAATATTAATCTACATGTTTAGTAAATGTCACAAATATTCCCACAAATGCCCATAGTATGGTATATTTTTCTAGATTTAGTAACATATCAATGCAAAGTTATAAGTAAATATTATCATAAATAATAAACTCAGGCCCGTAGGAAGCAATTTCAGTTTTGGGGGGCACAGCCATACATACCCCGTGCCCCCCCCCCCCCCGGTTCCTACGGCCATGAAACTTGCAGTTGACCTCAAAGTACATAATATTAATGGTCTTGTAAATTAAATGTATTATTTTATATATTGTGTAACACTGATTGTTTTATCTGCTGTGAACAAACTGAATCATTTTCTAAACCAAATGCTATTTATATAATTAGATCATTGTGCCTAATAAGTAACATTGAGTAATGCATGCAGATATACGTCCATGCATATTTTCAATAGATTTTCGAATAAATGTATAGGTGCTCAAACTCAGCCTACATCTATATATTATCGGAACTGCAAGTACATGTAAATTTACCTGCTTTACACAAAAGTAGCCCAAGCAAAGAAGGGAATTTCCAGTTACATATTTTCAAAGGTTACTATTAGGATGTTGGATCTGCCATAATCCATCAGGTGGCACTGGAAATTTTTCTGTATGATGATTATAAAGTACTTGCAATTGCATTGCACTAAAACATGGAGCCATATAATATGACTTTGGTGAGATTTATCTGACTGTTCCGAGTTGAATCGTCCTTAAGTCCTTCTTTTTACTGCACGTTCAAATGAAATGCAGCTTTTCCAATGAAAATTTGAATAATTGAATAATTTGGTTGAAAAAAAGTATCTACATGTATATGCTCTCTAAAGTTTAACTTATGCATATAACCTGTTGATAATTTCATATCCTTGAAGTGGTTCCACTTTAAATGTATATCATAAGAAGTATCAAGGAAACTTGGAACATTGGTAATGAAAAACTTTTCATCAAAATTTATATTGATTCTTTATTATAACCAAAATCTGCCTTAAACAGTGCCATAGAGTTTTCTCTGTCTTTTTGAAACATGAGGGACCTATGTTACTGTCCAGTTGGAAAGCTTCGATGATATCCCAGATTTGTTGCAAATATGTGAATTATAATTTTGGTGAAATTTTATAAAAAAATTTTAATTATGTGTTTAATTTTTGTTTAGCTAAATTAGACAACGTGACTAACTTTATATGTATGTAAAATTATTACGTAGATACCTTTCTTAATAACCACTGAACAATAGAACACAAATGTCCTTTTAATGTGTATATTGTGTAGATTCAATTTTTTACATAATGGACAAAAATTTGTTTTCGTTTCATTTTGTGTTTGGTTGTTGGATTTTGTTTTGCTTCTTTTTTTCATTTTTTTTTTTTATTATTATTTTACTATATCTTATTTTGTTTCTTATAATTATTATTACATTATTATTATTTTGGTTTATTTTAATGAATTTGCATTGTTATCACCTGCAAATGCCAATAACTAAAATACATGCAAACAACTTTAATAAATAAACCAGATGTTGTCGTCACTGAGCAATACCTTCTCAAAGTACAGGTACATCCTTCGTATCAGGATAGTAAGCGAAGAAGAACAAAATTAATTCTACAGTTTATTCAGATTTACAGAAATATAATAATATATGTATCAAATTGAGTATAAATGCTCAGGTGAGCATGTAGCCAATGGGCCTCTTATGTAAGTGTTTCGTATGATAAATACATTATCAGTCTGAAATTAAAGAATTTGATGAAACATTAATTATATTTGACAGGAAATTGAAAAGAAGGTTTTTGTGTATAATAAAAAAAAATGTGTTTCAACTTTTCGGCCCTTAGGTACATTTATTAAAATTAATTCTGAAAACTTAATCCATATCTACATCATCAATCATATTCCAAAATATTATTTACCTGCGGCTTAAAATGTGAGAGGAGTTCTGTGAGCATGGTTTTTGTAGAAAGCGTAGTTTTTCTACCCTTTCTTGGCCATCTGGATGAAAATGAAAATTCTTAAATCTGACACACACACACACAAACACACACAAATATCTATTGTCGCTTCTTTTCTTTAGAATCAGGTTAAGAAACATGTATTTAAACGATCTTCCAAACTTCATCATTTTTGATACAGATTATAATAAATTCTAAGATGTATGGGGATTCCTCCGTTGAATCCTAAACACTATCAAGCTTTTTTATACGTCACGCTTCGTAAGACGAATATTACTAAACATTACAATTATGGAGATATTGGAAACCTTATAATATATATCTCAACCAGATTTTCATACCCGTTTTCTATTCCGAGGTTAAAACAAGAAGGAAAGGTTACTTATTTCAGCGGAACATCGCTACCTGTTCATCCAAATAAAAAGTGAATGCAACACACACACACACACACACCCTCACACACCCTTACTCACACACCCACACACAAACGAAACTTAATGAAAATGTATGGTAATGCCTTGGAAAATCTTCTTGCACTAAGCGTCCTTAAAAAAAATAGACATTCCTGTCAATGAACTTTTTTCACCCTGTTATGAAACATTTTCAAATGAGGTAATTTTCTTACCTTTTAAGCACTGCTCTAGCTGACTAGAAATGTAATAACTCATTTCATATGTTACCTGTCACAATGTGTTTCTAAATTATCTGGTTTGTCTAGCATGACCTCGTATATAGAAGTAATAATACGTCACTAAATATAATAACATAACGAACACAGTTGCAGTCTCTTCTTCCTGCTATTTCACTCAAACCGGATTATGGCCTTTTCCTCACCAGTGAATAAAGGTCCAATATTACAAATGTTATAATTCTTTAATTAGCAGTACATTTACATTTCTATTCAAATTTACCATGTTCATGATTAAGCGTAAGCAGCAAGCAACAAAAAAAGATGTCTGCATATATCTTCTGGTGTTATTTTTTTTTAATTTAAAATTACATTGGTGATTAAGTTTCATAATATAATGTAAAATGCACATTTAATGCTTTAACGCATTATAATTTTAAAAAGAAACATCATCTAACATTACACTTGAAAAAGAAGGGTTTATAAAAAATGATTAGGTTCTGGCGAGGCTCGAACTCGCGACCTTCTGCGTGTGAAGCAGACGTGATAACCACTACACTACAGAACCGGGTGACTTCTGGGATAGATTGTGGGCATACCACATTGATCTCGCTCTGTGAAAGGAAGTGGTTTAAATAAAACGATAATTCACAGTGCAAATTTCATGCTTCCACATAAAAAAATATCAAATTAAGTTTATAAAGTTCTGTATTCCTAAAAATATAATTCTTGCGAATTGATCATTTTCAATTTTTTAACTGCCAATTCAGATCTTTAAACTTGTAAGGCGCATGAACCATATTAACTCTTGCACTCTCTGCCACTCTGAGTGACAAATACTAAACGATAGGAGAGCTAGTTATGATGGTAAAAATTTATCGGTCCAGTACATATAGATAACGGTATTCATGGACAAAAACTTATCATTTCTTACAATCTCTCTCTCTCTCTCTCTCTCTCTCTCTCTCTCTCTCTCTCTCTCTCTTAATTTATTTGCTATCAAATCCAATTGCAAATTTGTTTGAGAATCAAAAATCAAAGAATGAATTATAAATACGAAAGAAGAAATTTCCAACAAGGACTGGGTTTCTGATCTGTCCAATAATTAATTTAAAGCGCAATAACTCTTTTTTCCATGCTGTATAATTTTCTGATGCAATCAATACCAACTTTAACACTATTAAACCTTCTTCCTCATAGGTCAGTAAGCAGAGTGGCGCAGTGGAAGCGTGCTGGGCCCATAACCCAGAGGTCCGTGGATCGAAACCACGCTCTGCTATTTAATTTTTTCAACAAATTCAAACAATTCCATGCTTTTGAGTTTCGTCGGATAAGATTTCTTTTTTTTTTCCATTTCACAAAGGCATCTTTGATACTATTTCTTTTTTTTTTCTTTATTTCTTTATTATTTTATTTTTTTATTTCTGTCTTTATTTATTTATCTATTTATTTTTACTTTAAATCCATCATGATATCTGTTTACTTCAATAAACTAAAAACATAATAAACCTCTTGAATTTATGCTTCATGCCCCCAAATAAGAAAATAGATAAATAAATAAAAAAAAACGTAATATAATTATAAAGATCTGTATTCATAAAAATATAATAATCAAAAGACAATCATTTTCAAATATATACATAATTCAGAAGTATATTTAAAACCAGCTCATCTGATTGAAATCATTGTCTGTTAGCCGCATTAATTCTTGTAATTTCTGCAATTCTGAGAGTTAAGCACTTAAATTGAGAATTAAAATAGACATTAAAAGCTGGTAAAGCTTTCTTAGCGAAAGTCCATATACTGGAAAAATATTTACAGTCCAGTAAATTGATAATCATAGGTAAATATTAATTCTTTATGTAATTTCTTTAATGTCTTAAAGACTTCGGAAGGTATAATTTATGGAAAAAAATAATTATCAAATGTTTAGAAAAAGAATTATATCGGGTTAATGATTCCAGGGATGTTTCCTCTCTCTCTCTCTCTCCGAAAGAATTTATTTTTCATTTCCAGCTTGCTAAATGTCAAGCGAGATAACTCTAAATTTTTCCACAGAAAAATGTTCTGATGCAATCAACCTTCACATTGAGGAAATAAAATATTAGACCAAAATCGTTGGTCAGAGTAAAGAAAGCAGAGTGGCGCAGTGGAAGCGTGCTGGGCCCATAACCCAGAGGTCCGTGGATCGAAACCACGCTCTGCTAAATTCTGTTTTTATTTTATTATTACTTTTTAAGACAAGATATCCACATTTTGAATTTTGTAAGTTCCAACAATTATAAATTTCATACCATTGATAGATGATTGTTAACTAATTAATCTTTATCAATATCTGATTTTTTTTAAAATATTTCTTATTTCGAAAAAAAATTGCATCAATGGACAAAAAAGAAATTAAGCAAAAGAGTCTTACAATTCACACATTTTCTCATCAAACTTAGTACTTAACAAAATAGAAACAAATGAACATTATTGCAAGTAGATTTGAGGATAGTGATTTGATTCTTTAATTGTTTTTTCTTTTTTAAGTTAAAATTTTATCAAATGGTATAAATCAAAATGGTGTTAAAAATGGCCTCATAATTGTCAGGAAACGTTCGGTCAAAATACGACCCATCGATAGGTTGTGTTTGGAAACAAGGTCAATATAACGACAATAGAATATATGAAATGCTGACTTTAAACAGATAATTGAAAACCTGTTAAAATCAACTTATTTGTCTGTCGCCTGTCTGTTTAAAACTTGATCGTACTTGGAACGTGCTCTTGAGTTCAAATCAGTTAGGAAACACTATATACAGTTGATTGTGGAATTAATATTACTACATAAACAGGGAATGTGGACGATGGAAAACCTGAAGTCATCTCGTTTGCCATAACGCCTGTAGTCAGTAAAATATCCAAGTATGAAGCAGATATGGCAGACTCTGTGGTTTCTTTTGTTTCGACTTCACTGGGATATATCGACATATGAATGAAAATAACTATTGTTAGAGCATCGTTGATAAATCTCAATATATAGAGTTGAAGGCCAAAACATTTTTTCTCATGGAGAAGTTTTAAAATAAATCCTGCTTCATAGGAATATAAAAACAGGTCGGCTAATAGTGCCCATTGGAATTCCAACAGATTGTCGGAAGACCTGGTCTCAAAGACTCATATATGTTGTCAATGAGAAACACCAGCATCCTTTTGATATCAACATCAGAGTACTTGTATGTTGATTCAGAATGATTTTTACAAAGTAAATTTTGTAGATGACCAAACACGAGATATGAAAATTTGAGTTCCATTCTTTGATATTTTTATTGAAAAAACAGTTGTCTATGATACCAAAAAGCCTTGTCTTTAATTTATCGTGAAAATGGTTGCATAATGTATAGAAAAGCCATGCGTTTTGATGTGACTGACTTTCTAAAACTTCGTGATTTTAAATTTTCTAAAAGTTTTTCGGAGTTTTTGAGAATTAACATTTGATTGACATCACTTCTAGAATATGCTTTAGCACAGTTCGTCTGAAGTTTCTCCTTCACAGCAGTTAATATTTTTGTGGAGAGTATGGACAGGGCTTAGTAGAGCATTTGCTTGAACCTGCAATGTATCTATGTTAGTAAGAATTTTTCAGAGGTTTAGGAATCCAGTATAGGTATGGTTGTTTAAACTCATTTTCGTTCACTGAAATTAAAAGTATTTTAAAGATTGAAATGTGATTTTGAAGAATTATTTCATCCTTAGAAAGTGAATTGTGAGTGTAAGTTGAATTTCCAGATATAAAATTAAAACCAAGTTCTTCTAAAATACAATTGTAATAATGAGCCTTACAAACAAAGATGATATTGTTACAAGCCTTTTCAGCTGGAACAAAATCAAAGTACTCAGAAGTACAGAGAGCCGGGCTCATTTACTGAGTAGTGAACAAAGACCATAACATGCATTGTTATAACAGATAAGCAACAACAAGTTCAGACACTGGAAGAATATGTAACACAAAAAATATATTGCATATAGTATAAATATAAGATGTTTAAAAAAAATCATAAAACGTAGTTTGAATTTAACATTTTTTTTTTATTGTTTCGGGTCTTATACCACTTACTAAGTAAATGAACAATGATGCAGCAAGGTCAAACGTTTATGTACAGATGAGTCCTCAGTGGGGAGTTTTGCATCAAGGTGTACATCAGGTCACGTGCTCCCCGCATCAGTGTTAGCCTAGTAACAACCTATGTGACCCAGACAAGGAGATCTGGTGAAAACCTTTCGCATATTTCTAACAAATAATTAATCGAAGAAAAATGGAGAAAGTATATTACCATTAATGTTTTGTTTTGTTTTGTTTAGAGAAATTCTTTATCAGTTAACTTAAATTTGTTTAATTTAGTGTTTGTATTGCCTCAAAGGTGGTTGAGCATACGTACTATATTCTTACTCGTATTTGATTTGGCGGTGAGGAAGCAATATTTCCGGTTGAACACCGTAACATAAGCCGGCCATTGCTCTTCGAGCAATGAGCCCGGCTAAAAATATTGTTCATATATTCTTTGTGTTTTTCACTTCCGGTATAGAGAAAACGGAAGGATATATAGTTCTTATTTGACCTTTTAACTTTCTAACAATATTTTTAAATACATTCCTAAAACATTTAATCAATTTTGACAAAGCGTCATTTCGACTATATTCACATCATCAGTGATGATGTGTCCGGTGGGGCTATAGTTGAAAGAAGAAGAAAAGCAAGAACACCTAAGAGGATTTTGTTTCAGATGTTCAGTATCTAGGCACTGTAAGGGTTGTTTGTAATTGTAAAGTTTGGAAGCAACAGTTGGTGAATATCTGTAGGAAATGCAGGATGTAGACTACAACTTAAAATATGGTGGAATGCAAGACTAAACTTGTTTATGATTAAGAATGTTACTAACGTTTACGACACCAATACCTTTGTTGGCATTTAAGTTTAATGAGCCGACGGGTTGCTCCGATGTAAAGACGAATAATGACTTTAAAGGTGATGCCACTTTTTCTACAAGCAAAAGTATGAGGCGCCGTTTTGGTATTTACTGCCAAAAAGTGATATCACCTATTCGAATAGGTGATATCACCTATTCAGAAGCTGAACAGGTGATATCACTTATTCGAATAGGTGATAACACCAACTGAATAGGTGATATCACCTATTCGAATAGGTGATATCACTTTTTGGCAGTAAATACCAAAACGGCGCCTCATACAAAAGGGTCATTTTTCGACGTCGAATAGTGACCTGGGGTCATTTTTTCGACGTCGAATAATGATCGAGAGTCATTTTTTGACGTCAAAAAATGACACCCGGGCAATTCTAAGGGGGTCATTATTCGTCTTTACACTGGAATTATCTTCCGTAGTATGTTGCGGCTTAAAGAGTCTGAGCTGGGCAACATCTATAATCACAAACATTACCTGTCTACAGTTGAAGAATCTAAGTTATGGACCTGCTTTAGCTTCTTCAAATAGTCCATTCAAACAATAATTAGACTTAAATATTTAGTATATAAGTTCCTGTTTCGCCTTCGTTCACCTAGGAACGTACTAATGCAAAATGTGAACAATCTGTACCCTCAGTTCCTTGCAACTAAATTTAATGAATTTTAAATTTTGTTATTTACATGTAAGCAGACTTTTATCAATTCCAAACGGCTTGCAATAGTAAATAGTATTCCAAGATAAAATATGCGGCATCTTTAGCAACTGAAACTGTCCTAGGGCTACCTAATCCCCACTCCCTAACCCCGAAAGAAACATATTCAACTGCATCCATGTCATCATTCAAAGTACTTTTTATTTAATCGTTTATTAACGAAGGTGATTTACTATCGGAAGTAAACACGAACCTTCAAGAAGGTTTTTTCCTCATGTTCTGAAAATCAGCAGGTAATTAAGTAATTGAAAATACAAAAATGTCACTGAATTCACGTAGTAATGTGAATATTCCCATGTTATTTCTTCAAAGGTTAGATTTATAGTTATCTATATTTGATAGGAAAATTATCAAATCTCAATTTAAATTTCCAGGAAACTTGAATAGAAGCACCAAGTATGTATTTCCTAATTGAAAATTGATCAACAGATATATTTTTGGTTAAAAAAAATATTGATATACAGGCATTCGGAAAAAAAATGTTTTTTTTTTTCTTAAACTTATGCGGTATTTTATTTCTTCCATTAACTTCAATTGTTATAAAATACATAGTGTAAAAAGCATGTGTTATCAGTGTAAGATATCACAGATCATTTTAATCACTTTTCATGCTATTAAACATTGGTATCTAAGGAAAGATTAAAGGAAATTTGATTCCTCTTAAAATGTGTCGTTATTGTTTCTCTCTCTCTCTCTCTCTCTCTCTCTCTCTCTCTCTCTCTCTCTTTGTGCTTTTATGTGGTGCAAATGTCTTTTTACACAAGTTTCTAAGGCTTCAAACATCCTTGAATCATATTAAGCTCTATGAAATTAAAATCGTTGCACAAAAAAATCAGTTTCATGCTTTGATCGATCATTTTGAGATTTAGTCATTTTAATAATAATTTTAAGAGTTATTATTCCTGAATAAGGAGCAAATATCCTTGAAGTAATTTTTTTTTATATTTGCTTACTCTGGAATTATAACTTAATAGTTTCCATGCACAAAGTGCATTTATCATTCTTCTTGTAATATCACAGATTAGCAATTTGTACTAGTGCACTTAGTTGTCAATTATTTCTGCTGGGTTTTATGGACCAGAGATTTATCGGATAAAAACTATGATGGGGTATAAGTCAATAAGGCAATGACATCTCTCCATGCTTGGCGATGCATGTTTATATGTTCTAACCTACGTCATATCCCTGTTAACATTTCATTTTTTTTTCTTTTCTGTATGGAAATCACGCTTCGGTAAACAGTACCCAGCAACATCGTATTTTTCTGTTGACAGTGGCGGTTAAAAGGGGTGTTGCAGTTGGATTTTCCAACATTATGACCCCATAACCTAAATACCAAGTACATGCATTGTCATTTCGGAAACATTAAATCGTCGAGGATCGATCTGTATATAGGTGTACTGATGGTCTCAGGTAATTCTGTCAAGGCTCTCCATTGTTTGGTCATTCATCCATATCATCTGTGGGTGTTGCACTGTTAAAGGAACGATAAATAACAATAATGAAATCAAAATAATAATTTCCTTTTGTAAATTTCATAGGGAGAAATGAAAACCACCAGTTTAAAATGATGTGAATGGCATTTTAATGGGTTCAGTACATTTTGGACATTGTTAAATACAATAATTAAACGTGTCAGACTATTCCATTCTCTATTGCCCTGTCAAATCATCCCCACACGTATGTGTACATAAGCATAATTAAATCTTAACTGAATGGGGTACAATTTTGCTCAAAGAATTTTTTTTTCTTTACGAGGAACATTATTTTTTAATGAATTCCTTTGATACATTTCAACTATCAAAATACAGAAAGGTTTGGGAGGGGGATAGGGATATGTTTTGTTAAGTTTTATTCTATCAGCTGTGAATTCGAAATTTAAAATGTTACATTAGATTTGTCATGTAGTGTATGATTCTTGTTAATGGACCAAAAATAACATGTATACAAGGTACATATACTTAGTATACAATTGTTAAAACATCGCTGACCGAGTGTTCACAAAAGACTGTGTGAGGAAAACAAGTCAAAACAGCTATACATAATATTGTGACAATGAAGGGCAATTTGAAAAATATTGCAACAATTGACCTCTTATAGCACTCTTAGTTTTACTTGGTGACGTAACGGGAAATATACATTATTATATACCCAACTGTTTGTCACTCAGTTTTACTGTTGAATTTACGCAATCACGAGACGATGTGATCCGACGTTCCGGATCACCACACTGTGGTTTTCTGAATCCATATCACCCCTCTCTGAAACTGATGACGTAGTACACAGATAAATGATGTTTTTATTCTCGCGCATCAAAAAAGTTCCTTGACAAAATGGTTTGTTTAATGGATAAAAGTTATGTAATTGATCCAAAAAGTTTTCTCTTATCATATTTTGCTAGTTGTTAAGGGGTTTATAATAAATTTATCATTATAACAGTAACTTGATCCGAAGAGCCGTATCACGTCTCGTTGACAGGCGCGGATCATCAGATCAAACTCGACGCTTCGCGTCTCTTTTGATCTGATGATCCGCGCCTGTCAACGAGACGTGATACGGCTCTTCGGATCAAGTTACTGTTATTATTTATTGACTTGAGTTTCTAAACTAAGATCGGGCAAAATCCAAAGGTGAGTTATATGTCAGGCATTAAAGGTAAATATGATTAAAAACTTACAAGTTCTACAATGATGACTCTGTTTGTCCCTTATTTGTCCAGAAGAAAAAAATCTAACAAACGTATCCCCTTCATTCCCCCAAATCATAGATATATCAACTTCACAGAAAAGTATATTGACCTTGCATTTCGTACTAGGTCGATACGGTGTATGCTTCCTGTGAAATCATTTTATTATATACCCAACTGTTTGTCACTCAGTTTTACTGTTGAATTTACGCAATCACGAGACGACGTGATCCGACGTTCCGGATCACCACACTGTGGTTTTCTGAATCCATATCACCCCTCTCTGAAACTGATGACGTAGTACACAGATAAATGATGTTTTTATTCTCGCGCATCAAAAAGTTCCTTGACAAAATGGTTTGTTTAATGGATAAAAGTTATGTAATTCATCCAAAAAGTTTTTTCTTTTATCATATTTTGCTAGTTGTTAAGGGGTATATAATAAATTTATCATTATAACAGTAACTTGATCCGAAGAGCCGTATCACGTCTCGTTGACAGGCGCGGATCATCAGATCAAACGAGACGCGAAGCGTCGAGTTTGATCTGATGATCCGCGCCTGTCAACTTGACGTGATACAGCTCTTCGGATCAAGTTACTGTTATAATATATATATATATATATATCTAATGGATCAATTTCTTTAAAGGGCTGTATTTGTATAATATTGAGATGCATGTTCATATTTCAATAAAACATTATAATTTTATTATACCTGTAATCTTTGTCTCTCAGAGGGTATTTTTTTTTTAAATAAGGTAATAACAGTGTAAAGTATCTTCTTGATATAAATGTTTGAAATAGGACATAAACATTGAGTAATTGAACCAATATATTTTTCTGCATCCCCGAATTATTACCAAGCATTCTAATCAAAGGATCCAGTTTTAATTAGATTGTATTACCATGGTCCCTAGGAGTGTTAAATATTCTGACAGAATGTGCTCTCAGGAGCCAGTGATTCGTGACTTTTTCTTATTTAGATGTAATACCAGGGACAGGACTGAGAAGAATGCATACTGTGGTTCAGTGATTTAAAAATTGTGTAATTAAAATAAAAATTTACTGTAGGTAGTTTTTGGTAAAAGGACACACTTGTATTTCTAAAGAGGAACTGTTTTCTTTTCTCATCTCTACATTATACAAACACATGTATAAACCTGTTACCCATTTCCCGTGTCTCGATTGCAAGGAACTATATTGAAAACTTATTATATACCCAAGTGTGTATCACTCAATTCTACTGTATAGATTTCGTACAATTACGTGACGGTGTGATCCGACTTTCTGGATCACCACACTGTGGTTTTCTGAATCCATATCACCCCTCTCTGAAATTGATGACGTAGTACACAGAAACATGACGTTATTTTTCATGTGCATCAAAAAGTTCCTTGACAAAATGCTTTGTTTAATGGAAAAATCTTATATGATTAATCTCAAAAGTTTTTTTTTAAACTATAGTTTGCTAGTTGTAAAGGGGGTATATAATAAATTTATTTACTTCGCGTCGAGTTTGATCTGATGATCCGCGCCTGTCAACTTGACGTGATACGACTCTTCGGATCAAGTTACTGTTATAATGATAAATTTATTATATACCCCTTTCCAACTAGCAAGATATAATAATAGGAAGCTTTTTGGATCAATTACATAACTTTTATCCATTAAACAATCCATTTTGTAAAGGAACTTTTTGATGCGCGAGAATAAAAACGTCATTTATCTGTGTACTACGTCATCAGTTTCAGAGAGGGGTGATATGGATTCAGAAAACCACAGTGTGGTGATCCGGAACGTCGGATCACACCGTCACATGATTGCATAAATTCAACAGTAAAACTGAGTGACAAACAGTTGGGTATATAATAAATATATATTATTATAACAGTAACTTGATCCGAGGAGCCGTATCACGTCGAGTTGACAGGCGCGGATCATCAGATCAAACGAGACGCGAAGCATTCGTCATTTTTCTGTGTACTACGTCATCAGTTTCAGAGAGGGGTGATATGGATTCAGAAAACCACAGTGTGGTGATCTGGAAAGTCGGATCACACTCTGTAAAATTAACAGTAACAAAAACAAGGAAATTGATGGGTATATAATAAAGTTAAATATAATCAAGTAAAAGATATTCAGCAAACCATTCAGATTTATGCAGTAAAAATAATATTTTTAAAGAATAAAACGTGTATAATGATTTTGGTAACAGAAATTACGGTAACATCAGTCTTTTGAATGTTGGATTGGAGGCTGTGTCCTATTCGAAGTCTTGAAAAAACAGCATAAAATATATGGTGGGATCAAATGATTTCTTTTACATTTGCATATATATTCCTTTATATTATATATAGGCAATAACTAATGGATTAGTGGTCAGCATAGGTCCAATTGATACACATAAGTTACACTTAATCCAATTAACTTGAACTTTTTTTAATTTCTCAGAATTTTACAAGCCCCTTAGTAATCCTTGCTCTTTGAATTTTCTTGTAAATTATATATATCTTCATTTTCAATTTCAATATTCCATTAGTCATTAAAATTAAAGAAATTAATCTTTTTGGAAGAAGGGGGTGCCAGATATTGGGCCGACATTCCGCTGAATTTGATAAATTGTTAGAATTGATGAGGTAAACAACTATAGGTCGAGGGATTAAATAACCTTTATGTATACGTGTATAAAGTTCATTGGAAAAAAATTAGATAAGTTTGAGCTTATTTCTAATGCCTTTCATAAGTATTTGGCTGTTCAAATTTCATCAAACCTTTTCTGCTTGTTTGGCTAATGGATCTTCGTTTACATGAGAAATGATGCGGTACGATCATCGAACGCTAAACTAATTTTCTTCAACTATTTAACACATTGTCAAGGACGTAATAGAACGAATGTCCTGTAACAAATATATTTCACTTTCTTGTTCTGGTGCTCTTTGGACAAAACTACAGTGATTTTATCTGCAGGTACACAAAGCAAAAAATGGAAAACAACAATTCATGAACTGTCAAATAATTATTATATGTGTACAAAAAGGCAGGAGATTTAAATGAAACGAGGGCTCTGGGGGTAAATAAACTTACTTCACCATTAAAGGATGGCTTTTCCTTGTAGAAACAGGATATTTTGGCTAGAAGAAAATAAAGCTTAAAGTGTCAGCGAGTTATAAAAGAGTTATAACATAAAATGATTGTGGACCCGAAAGAGTGGCTGTTTTTGTCGGCGATCATTTTTATTTATCCTGTGCAGATAAACTGTTTTTCCTTCTTGCTGCAGGAGGGAAAGTAAGTAATGCTTTGTTTTTAAATTATTTTATACATATAGACGATAAAGATGATAGTGATAAGCAAAATTTTCAATTTAAGATATTTCAGAATTTTATAATTATATAAACTACCTGAAAGGTGAAGCAAGTGATAGAATGTCCCTATATCAATTATACAAGACAGTCCCTATATCAATTAAACCAGGCAGTCCCTATATCAATAATGTGTACCATCTAATATTCTATCCGAATCTGACCGAACTATAGCTTTACTTGCTTTTGAAGTTAGCAAAAATTGGAATTCCCGAGTTTTTATGTATGGGAATGACAAGGATTAGGGAATCAGCAGGCATGCTTATGAAAATTTCCTAAGATGTATCTTTTTGGCATTTTTCTCTTTTTATAAAACAAATATTACCTGTTGTTCCTATTTCCTATTTTCATATGTATGCGCGGATTTAGGGGGGGGGGGTATGGGGTCCTGTTCCCCTGAGAGTTTTTTAGTTATTAGAAGTATAAAGTGTATATAGTTATTAGTTAATAAACACACCCATTCGAAACACTGACCCCTAGTAAAAATGATTAGTAAAGTCATATAACACATGTACAGTTTCTGCATATTTGTAAAGGCAAGCAACTACATGTAACCCCCCTCACACACACACACGCATACAAACGCACGCGGGCGAGCGAAATATACTTATCAGGTTTGGGAAACTTGATTCTTGATGGTAAAAAAAATCTTAGAATTTTGTCAAAAAAATTCTCAGTTTTTATTTTTATTTTATTTATTTTTTTAATTTATTTTTTTTTTTTTTTTTTTTTTTTTTTGAGTGGGTGCCCCCCCCCCCCCCCTTTCCGGAACAAAGCCTGGATCCCTTGTAATGTAGAATTTTGAATATTGAGACCAAAGGTGTTGAATTTAGTTCCTAGTCCGTTGAAAATGAGCCGCGTCGTGGAATTTTGATCATGAAATCGGTTTAAATTCAACAACATAAAAAAATACCAATGAATTGATATTCACAACTATGATTTATTCAATTAAAAATTTACACTTAATTCATTTTCATTCTTTAGATTAAAATGTTAATATATTCAATTTCAAATTGACAATTCCAAATGAACAGTCTGTACAAATATTAAACACTTTAAAGAGGAAGGATTCGAATTTTCCGACGAACGCATCAAACATGCAAGTCATTTATTTGTAGAGAATTTTTCGCTTATAATCGCAATGTTTCGTGTATATTTATATAAATAGAAATATGTCTAAATCTGTAGATTATTAGTATACATGGTTACACAATAAACTTTTAAGTTCAAATATACTTTTTTTAAATATTTGCTATAGGATAACAGCACTCCAGTTTTTCTAAAATTCGTAATATAGTGTTTGGGAAATGTTGGAGGTTTAAGGCATGGTGCATGGACAATTTAATGCATACTAAATACTAACTATACGAACCTTGAAAACCGGGATTTCGAAATACATGAAATATCCACTTTAACAATGTAAAATACCCGTATGGTTAGGCGAAAATTACATCTATTCGAATACCATTTGAAAAAACGAGAGAAAATTTAATAAATGCATATCTTTGCTGAACAACATTTATTTGAGCTATTTAATAAGATTTATTTATCCTCCTAACTTAAAATAAATCAACAAAATTAATTAAAGTAAATTACACCAAGCTTTACATGCCGCATTATTTAAAATAATCAATTAATATTCTTCCTTTTCGACGGATAAAATGTTTCCTACAATTTCAGTAGCTTATCATATTACAGACAAGTTACCTCTATACAATGAGTTGATGGAATTAGATTACTATAATTTTAAGACTATCCCGAATTAAATGCTTGGGCAATAACAAGTTCATAATCTTTGTTAGGAGCAACTATATCCTGTTTAAAATCAGCTTCATTTAATTCTTATAGCTTTTGTGACCCTTTTACCAATTAAGTTGATGGTTTTAAGATAGGAATTCAAAGGCATACTATAAGACGGTATTTCACCAACAGATATTTAAAAAGTAATATTGATTATAAATTTATAATGTCACCAAAATGTAAAAACATTCTGATCTGAATAATTTTGTATTTGTCGTAGTAATTGATATACCGACCCTTGTTTTTTCAAAGCTCTAATAAACTTTAAATGGTTTACCTACCTGGTTATGAATTCTTTGCTTAACACGTTATTGACGCTACTTTCTGGGTATACCTATCATAATGACTTGCCTGTATACTAGTATTTTATACAAGAGGATTGTCGATTTAATCTAAAAGAACTTAAAACATTTATGTTATAAACTCATTGTTTAAAACGAATCATCTCTATTTTACTGTTTCAGTAATTCAGAAATTAAAAAAAAAAAAAAAAAAAAAAAAAAAAGTTAAAGTTCAAGATCTCGAATACCATGGATATGTAGAAAACTGGGAATCCCTACCACATTTTCTTTACGTTTTAGCCTCGATATCTCGATTTCTCGCATACTAGTATATCAAAGTTTTTTTCTCTGTACATGAGAGTTCGAGATAACGAGAATTGACGGAAGATAGATTACACGATCAATATATACTGGTCACAGATGACTAAGGGTAACTACATTGTCTTTGTAAGGCTCATTATTATAATTGCATTTTAGAAGAACTTGGATTTCATTCTTTACTAGGTAATCCAATTTATACTCATAGTTTCCTTTCTAAGAAGGATTTTTTTCAAAAACATGTCAATTTTCAATGTTTTTTTCCTAGTATTCCCGACAACCAAATTAAATTTGAACTATCATACTTATTCTAGATTCCTAAACTTCAAAAAATATCCTTACAAATAAAGATACATAGCGGGTTCTAAGCAAATGTTCTACCAACCCTCTTTCTTTACTCCTCTCGAAAACATTAATAGCACTAGTGAAGGAGAAACTTCAGGGGTACTGTACAACAACATATTCGAGAAGTGGTGTTAATCAGATGTGAATACTTATTAACTCCAAGGAACTTTCAGAAAATTTAAAATCCTTTTTTTCCAAAAATTAATAGCATCAAAACATACGACTTTTCAATACGTTAAACAACTTTTAAATTACAGACGATGCTTTTTGACATTATAGACAACTGCTTCTTCAATAAAAATGAATCTCGTTAATGCATACCTTGTCTTTGGTCATCTACAAACTTACGTTGTTAAAAAACATTCTTATTCTACTTATATACAAGTACTCCGAAGCTGGTATTAAAAAGATGCTTGAATTTCTCATTGACAATTTCTATGTAGTTTTCGGAAACCAGTCTTCCAATAATCTGTTGGAATGCCCCCTTATTAGAAGACCTATTTCTGTATTCATACGAAACAGATTTTAATTATTCAAAAATTTCTTCATGAAAAGAAGTCCCATGCTGTGGCCTTCAATTCGACATTTAGATATATCGACGACGTTTTATCAGTTAATATTATCCCGTTATATTGAACTCGAAATAGAAGACACCAAAGATTCTGATACATTTATTTATTACTGTGCTATTTTACTACAGAAAGACATTGATGGCAAAAGTAACAACTATATATACGTGATTAACGTAATGACCAACTTTTCAATCCTCAACTTCTCTTATTTATGTAGTAATACAAGCATACCATTATCACCTGCAGATGGAGTGTATACCTCCGATGCGATATATATAGGACACCCTGTAAAAACAGCCAACTATTAGGGGTTATTCGAAAATGAAATCATTTAGAAGCTTTTGTAATAATAAATATATAGATAAAGTGTAAATACAGCGCTTGTGATGCTTATTTTTTTTTCTGAGTTTTTCAAGTATAAGCGACAATTTCTTGTTCCCCAATAGTCCAACATACTTTTCTATGCTATACTTATAATGGATGGCTATGTGCCTACGAGGAGTAAGCATCCCCAGTCAACTATTATATTTCATAACAAAAAATTATCCATTTGCATGACGACTTCAGTATAATTTAATATTTATGTCTTTAAAACTATAAAAGAAATATTTAATACCGCATGTAAATCGGAAGGAAACAAGCAAATTTATTTTCTATCAAATTGAAAGATTTAGTTTATTTTTTTTTAAGCGATGTTTCAGCAATATGTTTACAATATGTTTTATTACTTTAAAGTTAAAAAATAACCTTGAATCAGGTAATTTACAATAATTTAGATTATAATATGACGTATTATAAAAGTCTGAATTATTTTTTGGAAAAATAAACTGGTAAAAAATATGAAATGAATTTTGCAGGGCTCGAAACCATGTACTATAATATTCAAACTGGGAAATGTTGCACTATTTTAAAGACAATGTTTAATCCCCGAGTTTTAGAACTCTCAGTGGTTTTAAATGATATAAATCAAAACCCCGACTTACCTATGCCAAGGTTATAGATAAAACTAAGAGGATAATTTTCTTTTTTGGCCCCTTACACATAAAACTTGTATAATTTTTTTCTGTTAATAGCTTCATTGTCTCATCACAACACGTAGTATATCGGAGAGGGGATGGAGCTGGCCCTTCATCATTTTTCCGAAAATAGTCTGTTAATTTAGTATGGAAATTTTTATTAAAAGACTGGTCCCCCTCACTTTCTGTTGCAGTATGGACGGACCCCCCCCCCCCCCCCCAAACACACGCATATATTAAGTAAGTTTTTGAGTGCGGACATTTTTCTTAATTTATGTCAGGGAGTTTTCAGAAATTTTTTTTGGTTAATCAATTTTATTTTTCTTTTATTTATGAATAAGAAGAGGAACTGAAAATTTTCAAGTGCAAAATTCAGATGATTTTGGATGAGGTGGAAAAAATAGACATCATCTGCAAATTATCGAATATTATAACTAATGTTGCAAAGAAGAGGGCTTGGGATAACATTTGTGAAAAAAATGGTTTGTGTAATTCAGTTCATTTCATACACAGACTGTTGAGGAACGAGAAATTGTCACTTATACTTGCGATACTTAGAAAAATAAGCATCACCACAACCTTAATTAAGATGATCTTAGGACATGATTTATGTTGTCCTAAAGTTAGGACAAACTCATGGCGAGGTCCTAAATTTAGGAAAGCTTCGAGAAACTAAGATACTTGCTAAGATGTTCTAAGGATACATCATAGTCCTAAGATAGCATGCCTGCAGGTAAATGGAGTAAACCGTGGTCAAATTGGTATAAAAAAAAATGGCAAAGCAAATAACTTTTTAAGGTAAGGAGAAAAAAATTTAATTGACTTCACTAGCCCCCCCCCCCCCCCAAAAAAAAAAATTACCTGAAAAAAAACTTTGACATAAAAAAAAATAGAAAACTTTCCACGCACAAAAACGTATTTAATGTTTGTGTGTGTGTTTGGGGGGGGGGGGAGGGGGGGTCCATACTGCAACAGAAAGTGGTGGTGGGAGACCGGCCTTTTAATAAAGATTTCCATACTAAATTAACAGCAAGAGACTATTTTCGGAAAAAAATAATGAGAGCCACCCCCCCCCCCTCCGATATACTACGTGCTGTGATGACACAATTAAACTATTCAAAAGAAAAAAACCATCATACAAGATATATCCTTGAGGGACCACAGTGAAAATTATTCTCTTATTTTTATCGATGTCCTTGACGTAAATAAATCGGATATAACATTTCCCTGTTGGAATATATGGTTTCGAGCCCAGCAAATTTCATTTCATTTGTTTTTTTATCAGCTTATTTATTCTTTCAATAATAATAATAATAATTCAGACTTATAATACGTCATATCATCATTTTCATCGTGATAAATTACTGAATTTAAGAATATATTTAACCTTTTCAAGTTATCCAACATATTGTAGATACATGTATTATTGCTGAAATACCATTCTAAAAGATGAAATTAGATGTCATTTTGATAGAAAAAAAATCGCTTGTTTCGATGGAATTATATGCGGCATTAAAGTTGCAAATAATAAATTTTAGGTTCAAAATGTAAATTTGAAAAATTTTGAAATATGTACGGTTAAAAACAATTAATTAACATTGATTTTTAAGTTTGACTTTTTCCGGGAAATTGTTCTCTCCTATAGGTCAATTCTTTTGAAATTCTGAATACAATCTTTTGTTTTTGCAACTGAAATTCTTGCCTTTTTAATTTAAATTATTCATAGTTTTTACAAATTAAAATGCAATTCAGCTGCACAGAAATCGACCGAAGTTGGCCCTGCTTGAGTACGGCGTCAGAGGGTAACTTCGACCAATGAAAATGACTCAATGCAATCTGCAGCAATACGACTTTTACCAGAAAGAATCCATGACCTTAAAAAAAATTAAGATAAGCATAATGTACATGCATACTCAGTAGAAACTAGTTCTACAAAAGTTCTACAAAAGTGAAAATTCATCTGTTCGGTTTACATGCGGTTTAGATGCCTGTATGTACATTAATTTTGTAGCATGCCTTGACAAATCCTGCACGTGTGCACTCGATGTCTTCAAATGAGGCACAATATGAAAATTACCATCTCTTTTTCTCAGAATTTTCACGTCAGACTTTTATGTTTTACAACAAAATAATTTGAATTTATAATTTTTTTTCTTATATTAGAGATGGGGCAAATTATTTCGTTTATATTGGCCCAGATGTCGAAATTCCCCCGTGTGCTGTCGAAGTTATGGTATGATATACCACTGTATGATAGAATCTGTACACTTTGTAATAATACTCAAATTGCTGATGAATTTTATTATATCCGAAAATGTGAAGCTTTAGTTAATGTAAGGAAAAATTACCTGGGCAATTATTATTCCCACAGACCGAATGTTATTAAATTCATGGAATAAATGTCAACTCAAAACGAAAAAATGATGAAAAACTATGTATGTTTATCCTAAAAATTCATATTGCTGTCTGTCCTCCTTCCTATATTCTCCCCTCTCTTTTCTGTTTTCTGTCATGTTTTTGTTTGGGTATTTTTATTTTTTTTTTATTTATTTATTTATTTGTATATGTACCTCTGACCAGTTTGTATATATTGTATATATATATTATTAATGTACACCATTTACCAATATTTTGGTTTGGGCGAATAAATTGAACTTACACTTTTTAAAAATATCTTGCAAACCGAGCGCATTTATTTTATATTATGAGGAATGTTATCTGAAAACTGACAGATATTCCGAGGGAAAAAGGATCCAGTAAAAGTTGTAGCAAAACAGACAGTGACATACTTGAACAAAATTAAAGTTTATAGGAACAAAAAAAATTGTCGGTCGAAATTACACCACCTTACCCTAATTCAATTGAAAGCCCTGTATACGACACAGTTGCCTTTCTAGTGTTTTTTAAAAAAAATTTTAAATTTTTATTATTATTATTATTATTATTATTATTATTATTATTATCATTATTTGTACAGTGTAATTGGCCCACCCTCGATCCGCCTTAAATTCAAGACAAACATTTTACAAAGTAAAAAACTTAATGTATTTTTGATACATATTTTTAATTTTTTCCCTCTTTCTTCTCTGTTTTCTTTATTTTAGCGCACATGTTTGCAAGAAAACGTGGTCAGAAAAGGAGAGATATAAGGCGAAATGTTCATTCTGGAAATGGGGCCGGTGTACAAGATACAGGTCTCTCTCTCTCTCTCTCTCTCTCTCTCTCTCTCTCTCTCATACACAATTTTAAGTTTGAAAACAATATTATAATTTCAATAGTTCTTCTTCTTTTTTTAGTTCTCTATATATAGTATTATAAGGAAAGTTATCTTCATTAAACCGGTTCATTTACTTTCATTTTGTCTAGAATAAAATTCTGAATGAAAAGAATGATTTACATTAATTAATAAAGAATAGAAATTTAATCATTTATTTTGATATTTTAGAACCGTTTATAAATTTGAACTGTACTGCTGTCCTGGATACAGAAGCGAAGCAGATGATTATACATCCTGCAAATATGGTAAGGAAATCCCTCATACTTGAATCTCTCAATTTGATGTTACAAAATTCATAAATATATGAATTCCTATGAATTTCATCAGAATGAATATTTAATACTATAGTTATATATATACATGTACGTAAAAAAAAAGTACAACAAATCAATTTGATAGTTAGATTAGCATTTGTAATTTGTTCACCAATGAAGAGATAATGCTCTATAATCTGTATATAGGGAGGAGCTAAGTTTACTATCGCTAAAATATGTATTTTTGTTATATACTTCTGCACTGAGATATTTTAAAAAAAGGGATACTTGGAATAAAAAATAAACTTAACCATTAAAACCTCTTGGACTTCAATAAAAGTGCACCTGTTCAAAATTTCATATGCAAAATTAAAGTTTTTATTTACACAAAAAATAGAGGTACTGTAAGCACTGAGCTCACAAAATGATACCCCACCCCCACACCACCCCCCCCAACCCCCGCCTCCCATATGTTTATAATGGTAAAGTCTAGGTTTTGTTAAGGGAGATCCGAAATAGTGTCCAATCAAAAAGTAAAATAGGAGGTACACAATGGCACTATGTAATAAAGAATCTGTGAAAGTATTATTATTCAGTGGTTTAGGAGGAGTTGCAGATAAGAGATGGGTACTTCTCAATTTTATAGAAAAAATCAACTTCTGCAAATGCTCTGTTTTCATTAGTTCTCGTAGTTCTCTTTTCAGTACTATTTTCATGGTTTTTTCCCTTGTAAAAGTAGTAAGAACAAAAAATATGTACAAAATGGACATTCCAATTGCACATATGTGTTTATATAACATTTTTGAATAAGTTTTCCTATTATATCACAAATGTAATAAGTTTCACTATAAACCCTGAAGAATGCTGAATCACACTGGAAACAGTTATATCACCCGGCGGAAACAGTTATAACACCCTCCCGATCACTTTCACGTGTCTTTATGTTACGCATTTATAGCTCGGGTTCGAGATTTAAGACGGTTGCTATAAGCAAACGTAAATAACGGAGTGCAATTCTTAACGTCATGAAAGCATTTTTGGATTATTTGCCAAAACTTAAATAATTCTAGACTATTTTTTAATTTAAAAATGTTATATAACATATACCACATGACTTCTCGGGCGACAATACCAGAATGTTTGCCCCTCGGTGACAGGAAAGTCCTGGAGTGTTATGTCACCCTCTGCCTTCGGCATCGGGTGACATAACACTCCAGGACTTTCCTGTCACCTTGGGGCAAACATTCTGGTATGTCACCCTCGAAGCCATTTGATATATGTATAATATGAACACGTAAGTGTGGGTGTTTGTGTACCCCACTTGATTGGCTGATACATGTATGTATATCCCACTTGATTGGCTAGTGAGTATACTCCTCTTGATTGATTGGTTTGAATACTTTTTCTTGATTGGCTGCATAGTGTGTACACCTCACTTGATTGGTTAGTGTGTGTATATACACTCTTTTTTGATCTGCAGTGTCTTACACGCGTTGAAACGTCAGTAATTTCATTACATCGGAAAGATTTTGAAAAAAAATATAAAAAAGAATATAATTTAAAGATATACTGTTCATAATGATCTAAAAGTCAAATTGATAAGATCTTCTAGTTAATTGTTCATAATCTGTTTTCTGTCATTCTAACTAAAGCCAACTAAGCCACGTTCTGTTTACATGGATTCCATCCAAATAATAGTAGTCATGACATATCCTATACGAGGGTCGTTCAATAAGTAATGCAACATACTGTTTATGATAATAAATGTAGAAGCAGTTAATTTTATTTTTTCACACAAAATAAGTTCTATTTAAGATCTCCTAATCACCGAAAACCGCATGTTTTTCCTATTGTCTTCGCAAAGAAATCTTATTAAAAAAAAAAGAAGAAGAAGCATGCTCACTTCACTGAGCTATATACTGTTTTAAAAAGATCTCCGCCAAGAAGATGAAAATGAAGTTCATTACAAAAACCGCTGAGGATTGGGTTTTGATATCTGGAAAGACTATTATTTCACGCAGTACAGTATTCATTAAAAAGTGGAAAGGACGACTTACAAGTTCGCACTCGAACTGGTCGATCGAGATATGTAGGGACACCAAAAAAATATCGATGTTCAGGCCCGTAGGAAGCAATTCCACTTTGAGGGGGCACAAACATACATTTTCAGTTGAGGGGGGGGGCACTATCAACTACCAAAATTCCTTGACCAAAAAAAAAAAAAAAAAAAAAAAGGGTCATCAAACGTTATTTTGAGGGGACACAAGCATATAGTAGCTATATTTTCTATAGTATTCTATATATCGGCAAAATTATTGGGGGGAGCACGCCCCCCCCCCCGGTTCCTACAGCCATGTGTTGTGTGCAACATGATGTCTGAAAGTGCCAGATTTACTATGAGAGACGTTACTAAGACACTAAACATTTCATCGTCATAACAGTTGGTTAAATTGGGACAAGGGAAATGAATCAATTTTTTTAAAAAAATCTCTCAGATGAATGCATTATTTCCTTACATATGCCTACAAGAAAACACGCGTTAAATGTGTCAAAAAAATAAATATAAACACTTTAAGAAAAGAAGGTATGATAAACCTGCGAGTTGCGTGACGAAACATGGGTACACTGTTTATAGCCCATACGAAATGTGGAATCAGAGGAAGCTTTTGTCCTATTATTGTAGAGAGAAGCCATGGCTCCAAACAGGTCTTACAGACAGAGACAGAGAAACTGCTTTTTGTGCTTTTCTTATTTTTAGATGACCTTTTGCATTATTTATTGAACGACCCTCATATTAACAATATTGAGTGATGGAGACTATTGGTGATGAATTTCAGTATGTTATAGAATTCAAGTACTTTTCAAATGACAGAAAACTAGATCTATTTCTTAAAAATAGATATTGTAAAATTCCAAACACTTTCAAATTTCATGAACTGTAGAAATACAAAAATCACTGACAAAATATATTAAGAAAATTTTCAAAACTGTCTGTCCTTCTTGAATCCTCCATATACATAACTGATTATATGTTTATTTCATTCTTTTTTCGTTATATAATTGTCTATATATATATATATATATATATATATATATATATATATATATATATATATATATATATATATATATATTAGGGATGTCAACGAGTACCCGGTTAACTGGGTACTCGATCGAACGTCCGAGTATCGAATACTAAAAATGGTACTCGGTTACTCGGAAGTGTATTTTTCTTATTTCAAAGTACATATATATATATATATATATATATATATATATATATATATATATATATATATATATATAAATAACTTATATATGGCAAACGATAATTAGCGCGTCGTCATCTTCACCTGTAAAACACCCGTTATCGCCTGTGGCCGTGTATATACAGTAATTAGTGCCCAATCACCGTACACAGCTTTTCTCACCTATCGTGGGCCTTAATTTTTGGATGGCTTCCATGATTGTTTTCAGTGAATATCGTTTAAGTATGGTCTATTATCTTAAAATCATTTTAAAATTATTTAGTTAATATACGGCAGCGAAATCGAACATGCATAGAAATGCCGCTACATGTACCCATTTTAAAAGTGAAAAAATGTTAAGAAATAACTATAGATTAAAAATATCTTGGAAGTCAGTTTGCGTAGTAAGTTTAGTGTATACGGGGGAAACAACCAACATATGAAATATCATTAGACTAGCGATCCCAGCAATTCTAATCATCACAAACCTGCGTAACAGATTGTCCCTCTGCGTTGATGAAATAGATCCTATACAAGAACTGTAAACCATTTGTAATTTTTGATGTATTAATTGTGTCTTTTGTGTTTATTTGATAAATAAACTTAGTACCAAAAATCATTTCCGTTGGACTCGATGTATATCATGTATATATATACATTTATAAACGTGATAAATACAGCTTTGAAGTTTAACAGAGATTTACTTGGCTCAAGAAAATCACCTGTCAGGAGTTCGCGTACCTATCGATTTTACCAAAAATTTCAGTAAATATAAAAAATACGTAGTGCCTATAATAATTACTAAATATTTCGGTAAAATTGATAGGTATGCGAAGTCCTGTGAAAAAATTAACACACTTATATTTACATATCCGAGTACCCGGGTACTCGATCGGAAAAATGTCCGAGTAACCGATTATCAAAAATTGACCGATTTGACATCCCTAAAATATATATATATATATATATATATATATATATATATATATATATATATATATATATATATATATATATATATATATATATATATATATATATATGGGGGTGTACCTTTTGTACCAGTGATCTGGTTTAGAGAGAATAAAGAATTAAATTGAGACTGAACATTAAGCTTTTATGTTAATTGCACCACTTTCCTTCAAGACTATTTTATACAATTAATTATAATTGATTATTAATTATCTATGCTCACATAAGTATTTTAAAGCACTTGGCTGTGAGGGGAATACCTATTATATTGAAACCTTGGCCAATATTGCCCAAGAACTACTGTAACAGTAAATTACTATCAGAGAAGTCATTAATTTCAAGTACCTCTGCTTATTAGGTTTAATGAAATGAATATCCCTTTCATTCCCAGTGTTTTGTTTTGAACATATTTTATTGACAATGTGTCAAAGGGATTGGACACAAGTTCTAAAAACTTAGATAGTCCTCTCCCATACATAAAATCTTAATAGCCATACAACATTTACAAAGATTTACAATTTTCCAATATTAATACATGAACGTACAAGAACAAAGACAATAGTTATTATTGCTAAGGAATATCAATTGATATAATGATGATTATAATGACGTCAATAACCATATTAAAATAGTTTCAAAAGGTAGTAAATACAAGTACATGTAAGTGTTAATTGAAACGACCAGTATTCTGAATAAATTTTTGAACAATACCAAATATTTTTTTCATTTTCCTGGAACGATAATGATTCATCTCCCCAAAGCAGTTTATGCACACTTAACATTTTTACATTATTAATTACAAGTAATGCATTCAACATTAAACGTCTAGCTTCAAGATATTTTCTACACATAAAGAAATAATGATGACTATCCTCCTTATATCCACAATTCCCAGTGTATAAGCACAGTAGAAAAAATCTAAGTTATGTATTTTTGTACATGCATATATAGCCATTGGCAAAATGGTTACTGTTTTGAGGTACAGAGAAATAATGGTTCAGTGAACACAATAATGGAATCCAAAAAAAAAAAAATCTTCGTCCATTGATTTATTCTTTCAATCTTCATTTACAGCAATTTGTGACGATAAAACAGATCGCAGTGGAGCCTGCACAAAGTATTACTCTAATGATGGAATTTTGAAGCGGAACCATCCAATAGTGCGTGACAGTGGGGGGTCGTGCTTCTCCCCGGAAAAGTGTACAAATTGTAATGATGGCTTCTATGGAGACGGGCCTTATTGTAAAAGTAAGAGAAATTTAAAAATTCTGTTAAATCAGTTTAATTTCAAAATATTCATTGCATCAGTTGGGTCAAAGCAATTGTACATGTACACTGTAATATTTTTTCCAACATTTGTGTTCTTGTTCTGTAAACTTATACATGCGTGGATAAAGGCACTGCCAAAGTTATGGCAGGTAAATTTTTATACAATGAAATCAAGAATGCAATAATAAATTGGTGCAAATGAGAGTTAGTTGTATTCGAATTGGCAGAGCAAGGCAATCTTTAAAAAAGTGCAAAAGTAAAATGACGGACTTTTTTATAGTTATTATCTAAGTTTGTAGTATTTATAATTGTGCATAATAATTATATTTCTTAAAGTTTTGAATTATACTGATTCTAAATACTGATATGTAAATTCAAATGAAGTGTGCCTATATAAAAGGCACAAGATTGTGCCTTTGTAGGAAATGCTTGCTTTAGGTTCAGAGTCTCCACTTTGCCTGTAAAGAAGAGCGACACATAGGGATGACTTTGAGCTTCTCTGTTTGACGGGTCCGTTTCATTCGTCTGTCATCAGGGACGAAGCATCGTTTTTGAAAGGGGGGGGGGGGGAATGAACTTACCTGAAAAGAACTTGACAAGCAAAAAGGGGGGGGGGCGTCCAAACTCTAAAATCCTATTTCGTATGTGTGTGTGTGAGTGTGTGGGTGTTTGTGTGTGGAGGGGGGTTCCAACTTTCTTCATGTTTCAACTTCTTTCAATGCCAAATTTTATCATATACTAATACATTACCCTTATTTCACTGAACTGCAAAAAGTGGAGGGGGAGGGGCAACCGACCTTTGAATGAACATTTTCAAAAGTAAAAGTTATATTTTGGAAAAAAAAAGGGGGGGCAGCCCCCCTGCCCCCCTTATGCTACGTGCCTGGTCATATCTTTATCTTAAGAACTGTAAAAGGAAGGAATTTGAAATTTTGCTCATGTATTGCTTGGTCTAATACTTAAGTACAGGTCCACCTAACAATCAGGCAGGAGGTGATACATGAAGTTCTCAGAAATTAATGATTTTTCACTCACAGTTTTTTCTTGGGCTATAAGACAGGTATGTGGAAGGAAAAATATTTGGGGTCATTGTTACTATGGAAACCTGGACAAAGAAATTTCCCTAGCAACCGGCCAATTTTTCTTTGTAGTTTGACGAAATTTCACTCATTTTGAAGGCTTTATACAAAATGTAAAAACAGTAATTTTTTTCTTATCTAGTGTAATAAGAAAGATACACGTTTAAAGTGTTCTGTCAATTTAATCAAAAGAAATTACATTCTCTTCTATATGTGCTATAGAGACAGGTAAAGATACATGTTTCCCATTTTTTGCTGATTCAGCAGTTTGCTTGATTTTAGCAAAAATCAAGTCGATATTATTCATTTCACCATCTTAATACAATTGTTTCATCTATTTCCTGTAAAACCACAGGAAAGCCTCTGTAAGAATGTGAAATAAAAAGTTTGCAAATTTGAAATTCCTATCTGTTGCTAGGCAACAAAAATGGATGGTTTGATAAATTTAAAAAGGGGAAAATGTAAAGCACTGGAAGAAAAATCGGATAAATTGTAATCATAAAACAAATTTTAAAATAATAAAATATAAAATATTCTTCCTTGTATACTAAAGACTATTTTACAATAAGCTATCTCCATGGCAACAGCAAATTTTCCTTAGCAACGAAGCACTGAAAGTTATTTTTAGCACATATTTATCTTCGTTTTTAATAGATTATCTGATTCTAATAATTGAATTGCTATTGTCCAGAATCGAGATTGTCAAACTGGTTTTTTAAAAGTATTTTTCAGTTAATTCATCCATAGCAACAGAACTTGTCCACATAGCAACAAATGCATTTATTAAGAATCAGTATGTAGCAATTCCTCAACAAAAATCTGTGTCTTTAAGGATGTTAACTAGGCAAAAGCATTCTACTTATAGAAATGAAAAATCATTTACTTGACTTATGACTGGGGTATTTTTTTTTACACTTTCAAATGGTAAATCAATGACCTACTTTTCATGCTATGGCCTATTGAAACTTGAGAGTCTTAATTTTTTTTTGCAAATTCCTGAAAATTTAGCATCATGACCAATATTTGCAACGAAAACTGGATAGTCTAATTTCTGACAAGTCTAAAAAATACAGTAATCTCGTTAAGAAAAAAAAGACTTTTGATGAGGTCTTCTTGTGAGAATGCAGACCTGGGGAGGAATTGATTGACTGAGGCCAAAGGCTGAGGTTAATCAGTTCATGACAGAGTCCGTATAGTAACAAGTAGGCAGAATTTAGAAGTCATTAACTGTATTTCAAATTATCAGGAATTTTTACTTTTTTTCAGAATCCACCTATTTTCATCATCAAATATATAAACGACCATAATATACTTAGTATTGTGTTTTGTAGCAAGATATAATTATATTTCAACAGTTTAAACTTTTTAACAAAGGTGGGAGAAAATATATTAAAACAATAAATATTTAAACCATTTACTTAAAAGGAGTTTAGACAGTTTGAGTCTGTGCGCAATTTGACTGGTTGATAAAAATGTAAGCAAAGCTATCAAGATTTGCCAAGACGGAAAACCCAATTAAACAAACTCTTTCTAGTGTAACTAATGTCTCCTGAATAACGAGATAAAAAAGACCTATTTTGATGAAATAACTACATGTGTAACATGTTATAGTGAGATACTAAGTAGTGAACAAGATAGCTAATTAATTATAATTATCAAAAGACGACTTAATATATAGTTGAAACGTTTTAATATAACATCAAACTCGTTGTAACGAGACTACTAACTCTTGGAGAATGAGATTAAAAAATTATCATAATATGATACTAACTCGTTATACAAGATAGGAAATTCATTTTAAGGTCAAGATCTAGTAAATGAAAGGAGCCTAGAGATTTCTCAAATTTGAGAAATAAATTCCTTTAAAGATGCTTTTTAAGTATAGCTTGGTGAAATAAGGTGTATCGGGGCATATTTTCTAGGTGAACAAGATCAAAAATCATATTTTAAACTATCTTTTTTTGATGAAAAATTAATAAAATAAGTCATGAATATGGGAGTTTTTTCCTTATCGAACAAAGGAAATGTATCCAGATTGCCTTCAGTCTCTCAGAAAACGGTAATTTGTTTGTTCTTATCCTCTTCTTTAAATTAATATCAAATTGAATATAGGTTTCGGGATTAATTTTCGCATGATTTCAAATTAAATTCCATGAAAATACTTTATTTTCTACATAATTCTATCAGAGCCGTAAAGTACAGGAAAAAGAAAGTATTAATTGATTATGACGTCATAATGGATCTAGCACCAAAACGACAGTCTAAAGTCATTTACTAGATCTTGACCTTAATAGGGTCACTAATTCATTATTTAAGGAATGAATGTAATAGTTGGTTATACTGTATAACCTGGGTTGAGACAGTTTACGCTTTATAAACCGCGAAGCGGTTAATAAAGAAAGCGTAAAAAATCGTAAAGTGTTCCAACCCAGGTTATATATAAAATACATAGTTACTGTCTTGAAATATAAGCGATATTTGGGCGAGGAAAAGAAAACGTGATAGAGGGCGAGGCTTGCAGAGCCCTCAATATTAATTATGTAGACACTTAGAGGGGTAATACGGAAATTTATGGGGTCCTTGAAAAATGCATATTGTATTTTTTCAAGAACCCCATGTACACAACTAATTTACCCTGTCGAAGATTTTTTTTAATAAAGTTCATTTTCTCTGAGTTTAGCAAACCGTTCCCTAACAATTGTTTACATTGTGACGTCGTTTAATGCTAACGTGAGGTCAGTTATTAGGCTCTTTGCTTGTTCAAATGAAAAAAATTACATTTGCACATATATGTTTCTGAGATGAACCTATGGAAGTTAAAATATGTTCAATTCTGTATGAACTTATTAGGGGGTCAGAGGTCATAGCGTGAACGAATCACACGGCGAGATGATATTTTGCATACATATTTCTGTCACGGTGAAACTGGTTTTGGAACTTCTAAGTTTATAGTGATGAAAGAGATAAAAAATTGAAAAAATGTCCCGAGAAGCCCTTCGGGCTTCACAGGATTTGATCACGTGACCAACCAAGTTCATTTCCCAGAGAACTTTTTAACATTGTTGTTTATTTCTTAAACAACATATTGAATATGATCTGGACAGTATGACACGTGGAGGGGTAACATTAACAATATGATGTGGATAGACAGCATAACATGGTTTAATACAGTATTCTTCTTGACCAATGAAATTTCAAGATTTCTATCAGAGGCAGCTAGGATAATCACATTTTCGATTCGAACCCATATATCGCTTTTATTTCAAGACAGTAACCTTGTATTTTCTTTATCCTGCAACATATTTTCACATCCGACCTCCAAAATAAGATATTTTCAACCCGATTTAGGCACATCTCTGCAGTTGAAACCAAGACGCAATAGCGTAAACATTGCAATATATTTGACTTCACAATGCTTTCAGAACGTCAGAATACATGCACGAGGCTATATAAGGGCATTGACCAAATATAGCTTTGGTTTATTAGGTTACCTTTATTAGGTCAATGCAAGCTTTAAGGGGTAGTTACAGGATAAATGCCAGTATAACTTGGGCAGCTATTAAGTTCATTCCTTATAATTTAATTTTCCATCATTAAGTGAAGACAATAAGGCAATTTTTCTACAAAAATGCCTTTAAATATTTTAAAAGTAACGTCAAGCAGAATAATACGTTTTTGACATAAGTCATCGTGTCGTAGGCAACATATGTTATACGATATCAACTAAATCTAGCTTTTATCCAATTAAATGACGTGTTACAACAAGAATTAAATTATTACGAGATAACTAACTCTCGATAGAGAATTATTAACTAGCTAGCCAAGCTATAATGAGATATTTACTTGTAATAACTAAATAATCATTTCAATATAATGAGCTTCATGAAAAAATAAAAGAAATATAATGAAAATAGTGATAGTGTTGTTTTGTGAAATATACAATTAAAGTTTGTGCTCTAAACTTGTTTTACATCTCCTAGTTGGTTCGATACGCAAGAGACGCTCTAGGTATGAACAATTTCTAAAAGGAGGCAAGCTACTGACAAACATGTTGATGAAATAAGAATATCAACAGTCTTGTTTAAAGTCATCATTTCGCAAATTCTATGGTCAATACAATAACCTTGTCAGCAAATGCAATCTAATTTTGAATCGAATGCTGATTGATGCTTTTCTTAGAAATTATTTATTGATTATTTCCTTTATATTCCTTTGTATAACTATGATCCCCTGTTCTGGCCCCTCTGTTTTCCTGGGTGGTCATGATTTGCAAAAAAAAAAATTAAATCTACATTACCTGAGGATGCTTTTTATATTATTAAGACCAATCATGACTTTGTTGTTCTTGTGAAGAATTTTAAAGATTTGCCCTATGTATTCATATGTAAAACTTTGATCGCCCATTGTGGCCCCATCCTACCCCCAGGGGTCATGATTTGAACAAACTTGAATCTACACTACCAGAAGATGCTTCCACATAAATATGACCAATCATGGCTTTGCTGTTCTTGAGAAGAAGATTTTAAAAGGTTTTTCGTATGTATTCCTATGTAAAACTTTGATCACCCATTGTGGCCCTACCCTACCCCTGGGGCCATGATTTGAACAAACTTGAATCTACACTACCAGAGGATGCTTCCACATAAGTTTCATATTTTCAAGCACAGTGGTTCTTGAGAAGATTTTTAAATGATGTCATTAATTTTTCACGAAATCATAATTATCTCCCTTGGAAGAAGGCATGACCCTTCATCCAAACAAACTTGAATTCACTTTACCCAAGAATACTTTGTGGCAAGTTTTGTTGAAACTGGCCCAGTGGTTCTTGAAAAGAAATTGGAAATGTGAAAAGTTTACAACGACAATGACAGCGACGACAGACAGCTGACAAATTTTGATCAGAAAAGCCAACTTTAGCCTTCGTTCATTGGTGTGATAAAAATTCTTAGCATAACAAACATCAAATCCCCCCCCCCCAAAAAAAAGGGTGATCATTGTTGATTTTGAGGTCACAAGGTCAAAAGTCAAGGGTCAAAGAAAAATAACCCAGACAAGATTTTTTTTTATTTTTCAGCCAGTGATCTTGAACTTACAGGAATCTTTATTCAATATCAGGACACAGCCTTGGATCATTAGCAAGCTCATTATTAAGTCAAAATTCAAGTGAATCTCCATTACTAATTTGGAGTTCAGACAAGCATTTTACATGTTTTCGTCAGTGACCTTGAACTTGCCAAAACCAACATGGATCAAGGTCATGACAAACCCACGGGTCAAAAGCATTTTCTGTAAAATGTAAAAGCCAGCCTCTAGTAAGTCTCAATTACAAAGTTATATGCCAGACCAGAATTTTATACTTTTTTGTAAGTGACCTTGAACTTGCCAAAATGAGTTTGGGTTAAGGTCGGCTTTACTCTCAGGTCAAAAGCAATCTTTGTACCAAGTATGATCTACCAGTATTCTCCATTACATAGTTTTTCTGCCAGTAACTATGTACTTGCCGGAATGACCTAGGGTCAAGGTCGACATACACTATTGCATCATCAGCAAATTTTATTCCATGTATGAGCTTCCAAAGATTCACCGTTACAAAATTTTCAGACAGTGACCTTGAACTAACCAACATGACTTTGGGTCAAGGTCTTAACACACGTGGGTCAACAAAGCTATCACTGTACCAAGAATGAGCATCCAATGAATCTCCGTTACAAAGTTTTGGACTGGACAACAAATATTTTAACAGTGACCTTTAACATGCTGGCATGACTTTTTGTCAAGGGCAAGGCAACCCCTTGGGCCATAAGCAATCTCTGTACAAAGTATGAGCTTCCAGTGTCTTTCAATAACAAAGTCATAGCAAGGAGAAGATTGTATGGACAGAAGGACACACAGTAAAGGGATTTCTGTATAACACACACCTCAAATCCCTACACCCAAACCCCCTCCCACAAACTTTGTTGTTGTGGGATATTTAGATATTTGTTACAATTTCAATAGCATAGAAGATTCAACAAAAAAGTAGAGTAGCCAGTCGGACTGCGCAAATTCAGTTTTAATGCAAAAATGAAATATAAATATTTTTTAAAAACTTTCATGAATACATGTACGTGCTAAATATTACTTTCCTTGCCTTGTTGATGAGGAAAATTTTATGTTGCCATGGAGATGGAAAATGTTTAAATAGTCATTAGTTTACACAGAAGTGTATTGTATATTATATTCTTTTACAATTTGTTTTTCCTACTCAATGATTTCAATTTAAACATTTTATTGACTTTTGAATTCGGCCTACTCATGCCCATACGGACTTTGTCAGGAACTGATTAACCTCAGCCTTCGGCCTCGGCCAACCAATACCTCACCAGGTCTGCATTGTCACAAGAAGACCTCCTCAAAAGTTAATATATTTTTTTATAATGAGATTACTGTATTTTTTAAACTTGTCAGAAATTAGCCTATCCAGTTTTCGTTGCAAATATTGGTCATGATGCAAAATTTTCAGGAATTTGAAAGAAATTTTAAGACTCTTAAGTCTCAATAAGCCACTAGCATGAAAACTGGGTCATTGATTTACCATTTGAAAGTGGAGAAAATATCAGTAAGTCAAGTAAATGATTTTTCATGTCTATAAGTAGAATGTTTTTGCCTAGTTTACATCCTTAAAGTCACAGATTTTTGTTGAGGAATTGCTACATACTGATTCTTTATAAAATGTATTTGTTGCTATGTGGACAAGTTCTGTTACTATGGATGAATTAACTGAAAAATACTTTTAAAAAACCAGTTTGACAATCTCGATTCTGGGCAATAGCAATTAAACTATAAGAATCAGGTAACCTTTTAAAAACTAAGATGAATATGTTCTAAAAATAACTTTCAATGCTTCGTTGCTAAGAAAAATTTGCTGTTGCCATGGAGATAGCTTATTGTAAAATAGTCTTTAGTATACAAGGAAGAATATTTTATATTTTATTATTTTAAAATTTGTTTTTGGTACTCAATGATTACAATTTATTCGATATTTCTTCCAATGCTTTTCATTTTCCCCTTTTTAAATTTATCAAACCATCCATTTTTGTTGCCTAGCAACAGATAGGAATTTCAAATTTGCAAAACTTTTTATTTCACATTCTTACAGAGGCTTTCCTGTGGTTTTACAGGAAATAGATGAAACAATTGTATTAAGATGGTGAAATGAATAATATCGACTTGATTTTTGCTAAAATCAAGCAAACTGCTGAATCAGCAAAAAATGGGAAACATGTATCTTTACCTGTCTCTATAGCAAATATATTAGAGAATGTTATTTTTTTTTTATTACGTTGACAGAACACTTTAAATGTGTATCTTCCTTATTACACTAGATAAGAAAAAAAAAATACTGTTTTTACATTTTGTATAAAGCCTTCAAAATGAGTGAAATTTCGTCAATCTACAAAGAAAAATTGGCCGGTTGCTAGGGAAATTTCTTTGTCCAGGTTTCCATAGTAACAATGACCCCAAATATTTTTCCTTCCACATACATGGCTAATAGCCCAAGAAAAAACTGTGAGTGAAAAATCATTAATTTCTGAGAACCCCCATGTATCACCTTTAATATATAGGCTGCCTGATTGTTACGTGGATCTGTACTTAAAATACTGACAAAGTGACCTTGAACTTGACAACCTTTAAACGCTCAGCTCTTCAAAACCGGCAGCTCAAAATGCTCAAATTTAATACCTATTTTGTTTTATTTATGAGAGAGAGGGGGGGGGGGGTCTGGGCTGTTTAGCAAGTACACTGCTTATCATAAGAAATTCTAAAAATTTACCTGCATTAGAATCCAATGACCTTGACCTTTGACCTACTTTTTCTAGAATACTCCAAAACATTCCGAAACATTCAATCTTTTAAATTTTTGAAGAGATGTGGCTTTGGTTCAGATATATTACATGTTTTTGACCTCATGATACTGTACTTTTTTAAACTGTATTGTGTGATATACACTTACAGCACGAATTGAAATTTTAATAGAAAGATAAGTTTATAAAAATAAATCGGGTTCGGTATACCGACTCAGATTTGTTGTCGGCTGTGCTGAAGCAGAGAAATCTGAAGATAAAACACTTGAAGTCATGAGAAGTTTATCAGAAATTTCTGTTAAGTTACAAAATCAAAGGATTGTTGGATACGTAAGAATAAATGAATGAATATTTTTTTAACTATTCATTTCATCTTTGAGGATTGTAAAATCATAAATTCTATTTGATCGTCACATTTTGCAAAATACCAGAAGTAATTTTATCATAGTCTTACTACGTTTTTTACTAAATAATTTAGTTGTAAGCAGATGCATGAACTATGCAGGTCCAGTACATTCACTATGTAGCTATACGTAGCTAAAAATACATACATAGGTACATATTTAAACTGTTATGCATGCAAATAATTTTTTAACACGTTTAAACCAAACAAAATACAAAACAAAACAAAAAATGACCACACTTTCGAATTACACTGTATTTACTACTTGTACTAAGCGCACGCAGCACAGTTAAGGCTATAAAAAGGGGGCGGAGCCTAATTTGTACGGGAAATATTAACTATGACATCATACAAAACCAACAATTCTTAAAAATACTATAAAATGATATGATTTGCTATTTTAAACTATAGGAGACCATCAAACTACATCAAAACTTACTATAACATGCTGTTTTGTCTTTAGTTAAATCCCACATAGCAATTTAAGGTATAAACAAGTCACTGATCGTGATGCACTTGTCGATGTGACGTCATTTCGTAAAACTTGACGCAGTTTGTATGCAGTGAGAGGCGGATCAAGTAGGCCTAATATTTTCACAACGAAAAATGTATTCTATAATTAAATAAAATTTTATCTGAAGATACTTAAGAGGCCATTAACTTGGATGCAATGTCTTCTTTATGATTTTATTCATATATATTCCGTATATTTCCTATATAATTGATACTGCCGTATATTGTATGCAAGTACATCGGAGGGTAATGTAAGGGTCATGATAAATCGATCTAGTGCAAGGGCATACACTCAATGGATCACAGTAAGCTTTTACATATAAACTCTACAAGTATTAAGGTATCCGAAAAGTGCTGCGATCCTGGTGAAATCTTGAAGGTTAATTAATTATATCTATATTTAATGCCATTGACCAGCAAAAAAATACATCATGCAGTCATACAAATATGATTTTAACAATGAAATAGCAGAATCTATAGAGGATCGCAGCACTTTTCAGAAACTACAATGCGTGTTGAAAATATCTATACACTAAATTTAGTATTTTAACTTGATTATGCCCTTGCACTAGTGAAATTTATAGGTGACCTCGATACTGCAAGTATATGCGCTGTATCACTTGACTGCCGCATCACGTGACAAGTCTAAATATAAAATCTATATAAATTTATCGTCCTTAATATGTAATTATTAACCATATATTACATTAGTCCAATATAAGTAAAGTACTGAAAAGAATCGCCATTCTGATTAAGAATATATTTTTAATCACAAAAAGTGCCGATATTTCCATTGCGCACCTTAACGGTACTGCGTACTAGTTTTTTTTTCTTTGTACAAGGGACCTATTTATCTGGACTGAGATTTGGCTTACCTTGATACTGTGGAATCATCATTGTTTGTGGGGTGGACCAATTTTCGTGGATTTCTTGGGTATCTCTTACCCATGAATTTACATCCCCATGAATGTTTATGTTGTAAACAAATTGATTCATAATGAATCTACTGTATAGAAGAGTAACCCACAAAAGTACATCATATCCCCACAATCAAGTGAAATTGACCCCCACAAATTAAAATGATTCCACAATAATTGGACTAATGCTCTCAGCAGAGAGCCGAATCTTAGTCCAGATTTAGCATGTTTAGGGATCTATGTTCTAACTAGTACATATAAGTCTCTGATTGTTATTACATGTAAGGTAGAATTGGCAAGAGTTTAAAGCAGAGAAAGTGGGGTTGATAGAGTTCCTAAATGAATGACAAACATTAGTATATATAATTATGTACTGTACATGTACTTGTAGGTATTGTAAGTATAGAATGCCTTTATGATTGGGTTATTTTATTTCAGTTTGTCCTCCTATTGCAAATTGCAACCACCGCAGATGTACATCACCCGGTGATAACATCTGTGTTTACTGTGAAGGAGAGGTTTTGGAGAAGGACTATTACAGGGCATACACACCGGTTCCTAGTCAGAAAAAGAAGTGTGAAAGTAAGACATATGTATCTCTACACTTGGTCATACTAAATGATCAGGATACAGCCTATTGTGCAGCCTATCAATGCAGAGTTAAAATGAATTTATCATTTCATGATTTTAATTTAAGAAATTAATGCACAGGTCTACTGGTAATTTCCTACCTTACATTAGTTGATGTTTTGGGGGGAAAGGGGATTGCATTATAGATTAATTGGAGGATATTGAGATGTTTCTCAAATAATATTTTAATTTAGGCTACGGGTATGAAAAAAAGAAATTAGGTCATGTAGTATGTCATTAATTAAATAACATATAACCAAGAGAAATAACAGAAGGGAAAGAACTCTGTGAAGTGTGCATTGTGGGTATTACATTATTCACAAAATACCATTAAACCAAGTTATTTTCAGTTAATGAAAGGGGATATGGTTTAATGATGGAATCGCATGAAACAATTGTAAATTAGGCACTACCTGAATTTGATTTCTCAAAGTCATACATATAGCACCTAGCTTAGCAATGAAGAATTTATCATGCTAAATTATTTCCCCTTTTTAGGTTAGTAAGTACAAGTTTAATAATTTAAGTTTTCAGTATTCATGCCCTTATAGATAAATTAGAAAAGGATTCCATTAGAAATCTATTTATTTACAGAGCTCAACATGGGTTGTTTGAGGGCTTTATTTTAGATGACAATTAACTTGGCATAAACTTCTATTTCAGTGTTAACTTAGCATTAACTAAAAGTATCAGACGTTTAATGATCTTCTGTGCAACTGAATCCATTATGTGCTTAATAAGTTAAGTTATTGTCATTGTGTTAGGTACACAGTGACACATGAAAAGGCAAATATATTTAATGAATATATTAATGTATAAAAAATCTTTGAATCATTAAATTTTCTGCAGTATACTCTAGATATATGAAATGAAATAAATTTCCTCCCAATTTTTTTGTATTAAAAATATTTCTTGAGAGGCAATTAAATGTATAAAGAAATGTAATTAATACTTTGCACCACAGAAACAAGGTTATGTATGTACAAGGAACCGAATACACTTGTGAAAAATACTGACAATTTTTTTTTCATTTATAAAAAATGAAATTTACTCACTGATAGATTTGCTGAAGTTTGGATAATATCAGGGACCTGTATACTAGTATATAGTATATAGGTCCCTGATAATATACTATAAATTCTTGTTTATTTCAGAGGCCTGTTCCTGGAGGTCTGATAGCACAAGGTGTTTCCCTGGGACCTGTACCGATGGATTGGCCTCCCAGTGTAAATGTTCCCCTGGCTTTGAGGGCCACCACTGTGAACAATGTAAGTGATTACAGTAAAACATGGTTATGGCAAACACATTTAATTGTAATGAATTCATGCTAGTAAAGTGATTTTCATTCACTGCATCAGTTTTAAATCATAAAATGAACTTAACAAATGTAATGAATACAAGTAACATTTATAATGAATCAAAATCATTCGTCCATGGCACTTCGCTATACACAAGTTTTACTGTACATGTATGCATGTCAAAAGGATTGATGGAAACATGCTCTGTGTTTCTGTTTGATTGGAAAATGTTATTGAATTTTGAATTTACAGTTCAGTTTTGTTTAGAATATATAAGTTTGCAAAAATACATAAAAATTAATACCTATACTCAAAAGAGGAATTGAAAATTCTTCTCAGGATTATGCACCACTGGGATTTAGGAGTTTAAACAGAAATTGAGTGGCATTGCTATGAATACATTTAAAAATATTTTAAAGAAAACAAGTGTAACTGTAGATATAAATACATGTAGTAAAACTCAGACGTAAAGACAAGCAGAAATTACCATTAACTGTAGTATTTAATATTCAGTGGTAACAAAGGCCTCAATCATGGAGAATGAGTGTAAATTGGAAGATCCAAGAGGGAGAATCCTAGCAAACCCTGCTGATCTAAATGAGGGCCCTCCACAGCCTACCCGCTGGACTAACAATGTCATCTGGGTGAGGGCCGTAACAAAATGGGATGCCTTATTACAGCTTCCAGCAGCACCTCCAGTCATCTCTGGATTGGACCATTACGTCACTGACTTTAGATATGGAATTAAATTCGCATCTACTAAATTACGTCAATTTAGGGGTAAGATTTTGTTGAGAAAGACAAAGTTCAGAAAACTTTGTGATACATATTATTTAGAGCATCTAGGAATTTTGTAATTTAGAGAATTTTTGACTCAAAATTGCACTTACTTTGCATAAAAATTTCTACAGATATAAGGGATTCACTTTCATTTGCAGCGGGAAGAAAAATTGTTGAGCTGACTCACATTTGTGAGGGTGTGTCAGAAAGAGCTCCCAAAACAACATCGTTTTCCTGCAAAAAAACCTTTTATAATCTTGGACGCTCACTGCAAGATTTGAAACATGACGATCAGTATGTTTAGTACCTCCTCTACTAGTTATTGAATGTGTATTTCTTTACCCAGATTTCATATTTTGGCACCATTTGTGTAGTTCTTTGTTGTGTACTTATAAGTAGACCTAATTCAGAAACAATTAATTTTTTTTTTTATTTATGACAGAAGAAGTACTAGCTGTTAGTGCTAATACATTATCTTGCAAATTAAGATTCCCTGACATGTTATGCCACATACATGTTAATTTTGAAAATACTTATATACATAGTATTACATGTAGTATACATACAGTACTCATCAAAACTAACTATAAAATATTAGAGATTATATATACATGTAGTAATTAGTTTTACACATTTGTCTATGCAAGTCACTTAAATTATGAGGAAAGCTTTTTGTCTTAAAAATATAAAAACATATTACTTTCCTAACACATACAGACTATACATGCACCATACACTATATTAACATGACTCTACCAGTACATACATGTACTAACATGACTACATGCTAATATGACAGTCAAAATCATTGGTACAAAAAAGTTAGATTTTTATTTATGTCCTTATATTTTACTACAACATGTTATATAAAAGATGATATAAGTCATTTTTAAGTTATGAACAGTCTGCCTGTAAATAATTTGAGATTATTTACATGTAATAAAAAAAAAAATAAGGGATACCTAGAAAACCATCTCCCATTATTCTAATGAATACATACAGAAGTTCTGAAGGGATTTTGACTCCATTTGGAAATACAAAACTCTTTTTTACCATCAGTACATTGAGGTCATAAAATAATAACGTATAAAATGTTACAGATTGATATTCTATCTCCAAGCCACGACAGGAGGTTATGTTAAAGTGAAAAACAGAGAGGCAAATAATAAGATACAGTACCATCCCTTAGTGGGCAGGACAACAGAAAGAGAGTTTACATACCACTGGGACTTGGAGAAACCTTATCATAACTTAGTGAAAGGTGTTGATAATCCACCATTCCTTAGTGTTCCAGATTTAACAGAAAATGTGAGTGGTATACATACATATATGTATCAGTTTTTATTTTAAAATAATTTTCTACTACTGGTTAAAGTCGTCTGCAGTGGCTATAAAGTAATTAAGACAACACAATTTAAAAGTTTGGACAAATTACCATTAAAGCTGTATGAGCCAATTTTTTTTATTTTGGAAAATTATGATTTACCACCATCATTCAACTACAGTGTGAAAGTTTCTCACTCTCGAAAAATAACACTAGTTTGCATCTGTTAAAGAGAAAAAAGAAATTGTAAGGTTGAAATAAATTATTATTGTGGTTTCACAATAAATACAATTAATGACTGCTGATAATGCACATGCACACTACCGGTAAATAGTTTAGTTTCAATCGTTAACATGAGATTTCATGAGTGCATACTAGGAGTTGTGGAAAGCTGGTTATTTTGGCAGAATTGGGACACACAAGAACCTAGGAGAGCAGTACGTGGTCAAACAGTCTATTTAATTGAATTAACAAAATTCTTGAACATAGTACATGTATGAAGTAAATAGGTGCTAAACTTCGAAACTCCACGGTAAACAAAAACACCTCTTTTACCTTTTTTATACTTTCAAAAGTCAGGTGATCATTCTCAAAAGATCTTTACGCTGATTATTCATGAGTTTTTGCTGGTAAGCAAAGAACTACATGTATTTCTTTTAACTATAACTTTGGCACAATACATTAAGGATAAGTTGAAAGGATATTTTTCTTCATTTGAATATATGATAACAGACCTAGACAATAATATCCATGGGTAAAAAATACTTCACACTTGTGGACTGTACAGCTTTAATTATTTATTTCACTTTAATTGATATGGAGTTGAAAATGGAGAATGATACATATAGTGAGAAAACAAATATAGTGTATATTAAATTAAAAATATTCCTCAGACACAATAGCATATTTATCATATATTAAACTTTATTGTCATTCAGCTAAAGATTATTTTGCTTTGAATTTATTTGAAGGTTATTTTATAGGCAGGAGCGGTATTCAGATAAGGTTTCAACAGCATGATTTAAGTGGAAAGTGTTATTGTTTTTACAGCCAAAAGTTGACATGACATGGGGAGGATGGATAGACGATTTGTCAGGGCTGGAGAAGTACCAGTATGAAGTGTATGAGCTAGGACATGATGGGAAACTGTTAGGAGAACAGCAGGGAAAGATGATCAAAAGTCCAACAGATTTAGCACTTAATGTTACAGGGGTAAGAGCATAAATTACAAGGGCTGTGTATTGAACAAAATATTTCAATATAATATAATATTTATAACACCCACCCCACCCCCACCCCAGCTTAAAAAGTAAGATATGTAGTGATGGGGTGCTTATCTGTACATTCGTCACATTTAGAGGTAAACATCTCATATCTGCAACTCCTCTTATACCACCAAATTAAAAATGAGACTTTTACAGAATCTTTATCATATAATGCCATTGTAATCTACTATTTTACCTTTAGGTCATTGAGATACTGTATGTGT